>NC_060140.1:622451819-622758772 GCF_021461385.2 Schistocerca piceifrons
TCGACAAGAGATTCGCGAACTTACACCACTTATTGCTGTAACTGCCCGTTCCTGAGCCAAAAATATCCTTTGAGAACGGATAGATTTACCCCAAAATATAATACCATACGACAAAAGCGAATGAAAATAAGCAGAGTAGACTATTTTTCGTATCGAACGATCACTTACTTCAGGTATCGTTCGAATAGTAGAAATGGCAACATTAAGTCTTTGAACAAGATCCTGAATGTGGGCTTTCCACGACAGTTAACTATCTACTTGAACACCTAGAAATTTGAACTGTTCAGTTTCACTAATCACATGCCTATTCTGTGAAACTGAAACGTCGGGTTTTATTGAATTGTGTGTTACAAACTAGAAAAATTGAGTCTTACTGTGATTTAGCATTAGTTTATTTTCTACAATTCATGAACTTATGTCATGAACTGCACTATTTGAAGCAGAACCCATGTTGCACACAACATCCTTGACTACTCAGCTAGTGTCATCACCATCATTTCAGAATTTCCTGTAATACTATAGGGTATACCATTTACATAAATAAGAAACAGGAGTTCCCCCACAGTGATTCCTGGGGCACCCCCCATTTGACTGTGTCCCGCTCAGACCCCACATCACAGCCATTCTCAAAACTGTGAATAATGACCTTTTGCTGTCTATTGTTAAAGTAACAGATGAACCATTAAGCTCATAACCTGTTGTTAAAGTAAGAGGTGAACCAATTGTGAGCTACTACCCGTTAATCTCATAACGTTTTATGTTTGATTTCATTTAATTATTGATGTCACTTAATTATTGGCTCCAAACTTGGGGTGAGCTCATTGGTAATTTGTATGCTTTGTGGTATTATACAGAATTCTCGATTCACTACATTTTTAGCGCCAAATGCGGGGAAATATAAGTAGTATTCCGCATGCCACTAGAAAATGTTTAACTTGAGGATCCATTGTTCTTTGCAAAGTGTGACACAGATACTTAGCTCTACTCACTGACAGGTGCCGCTTAATGTTTAGTTCTTACAAGTATGGCTATTATCTAAGCCATGTGTATTTTATGTTACAGAACATTCCGGTTGGGATGGTCATGTCATGTGCGTTTTGTACCCAAAATCATTTGCGTTTTGATAAATAATTAGTTTTTGATGAAATTTCGAATTTTCGTTTGCAGTCAGAGATCTGTGATTATACTTGTGTATTTTGATAAGCAACCTTGTTTGTTCTTGTACTCAGAATCTTTACTTATTTGATAAATAATTTTATTTTGCAACGGAGATCGTATATTTGAGACATCGAACTTTTATCTCCGTTGGAAAGCTTGTTCTATCATCGTCTTTGGGTATTCACATTTTATATTTGTGAGTTATGAAGTTCTCCTTGCGTTTTATGAAAATTTACCAGTTTAATTGATCCAACGTTTCAATGACATCATCAAAGCGGGTCGTTTTGAATATAGTTTTTTGCCCCAGAGTGACAGAAAATGTGATGTTGGTGTACAGAAAACCAATTGAACATAACTACAGGTATGTTCAGGACCAGAAAAAGGTTGTTTTATTTGGGAAATAATGGAGATTATATTTTTCTAGTGTTGAACATGATGAATTAGTGCATGAAGAGGTGCAGCATTACTGAAAAATACTGGTGGTGATCTACATACCACCGACAACAGGTTCTTGGATCGAAATGCCAATATCTTTAAATATTTTGTTAAATATTACAGACACGTTAGAGTCTCGGTCCCACAGTTCCGATCAGTAAATGTTGTAGCCCTTCTCGAAAGTTCGTTTTTGGTCATAGCCTCTTTTAGGTATAAAATAAAGTGTCAACTGTCTGCTTATCAGGTTATTTTTAGCCATTTTTGTTTCTTACTGTTTTTGAAAGTTACCATTACAGAGAGAGATGAAATAAATTGCTGAGGTATAAAGCAAAGATAGTGATTTAGCTTACAGGTAATGCTGTGCAGTCCTAGAAATATCCATTTCTAGTGACATATTAACCGGACAGAGAGTGATGAAATTTACTGATGAAGCAGAATTTTTGATAAATAATAGAGATGTGGAAATATTGTGCGTTGCACCATTACGTATTTTTGAAGCTGTTTGTTCACATGTGAGATGATAGACACTATATATTACATAAACATTTTTTCGTGTATACGGTAGATTGTCGTTCGGATTCTGTTTAATGTGGCTCATAATCATATCATTCGTATACTTTTGACCACGGTGCCAATTTACACAATTCATGTACACCTTTCATTTTCATAAACACTTCTCAAGTCATTTTGACGCTTTTGATCTTGGAGACAAATTCAGATGTGTGTACGCGAGTGTTTCTCTAATAGAAATACTGTAAGCTATACCCAGTACATAATTTTTTATATACAATAGAGTGTTGCAGAACAAGGTAGGAATGGTAGAAGAGATAGAGAGATTCCACGAAGAGTGAGGCATTTCGCCACGGGATCATTTAGTTCGCGCAGAGTGTTATAGAAATGCTCAAGACTCCAGCGGCAGACGCTACAAGAGAGACGTTATGCATCACGGAGATATTTACTGTTGAAATTTAGTGCTTTTGGGGAAGAGTCAGATAACATATTACTTCCTCCCACGTACCTCTCGTGAAATGACCACGCCGGGAAAATTCGAGACGTTAGAGCTAGTACGGAGGCTCACCAACCATCATTCTTCCCACGTGCCAATCGAGAACGGAGCGGGAATGGCGGGATCAGTTAATGATACCAGGAGTACACTTCGCCTCAAAACGGAGTATTGATGTAGATGGCACAAAACTCGGATCGTTGAGGTACTTTTGAACATGACGAAAATGGTGGCTCTGATGCTACATTGTGATCGGCTGTTTCATTTTAACGAGTAGTAAAGTACTGGGACGTGACTGGTTGTTAATGGCTGCCACCATTCCAAGAAATGGGATGTGGCTTCTTGGATTGTGAATGACTTCATAGAGAAAATGTTGCGTATCAAAAAAATGGTTCAAATGGCTCTGAGCACTATGGGACTTAACTTCTAAGGTCATCAGTCCCCTAGAACTTAGAACTACTTAAACCTAACTAACCTAAGGACATCACACACATCCATGCCCGAGGCAGGGTTCGAACCTGCGACCGTAGCGGTCGCGCGGTTCCAGACTATAGCGCCTAGAACCGCTCGAACACCATGTTGCGTATCAGAAGGTGCAGAGACAACGAAGTTTCCGGTGGATTCCAACGGCACCGAAGGTATCGCTGCTTCCGACACTGGTGTGCCGTGGCGATCGCAGCTTCTAGTTGTTTCTGAAGAGCAATTAATTCTCCAACCGCTCTCAACTTCAAGCACAGTCCCAAATTTTATACTGTATAAAAAGCTGTATAGAATCTCAAAAAAAGTGTAAACCAAGCAGTCTAGACAGCTATAATGGTCTGTTTCGGACCAAAACTGGTTGTTTATTAAAGTGACAACACAGGTGTCTGCTAACTATGATTTTCCAAAAATACCTAAAAGCCCGAAAGTCACCGATTCCCAAAAATATATAAGCAATAAAAACTATCAATAAAATCTGCTCTACACATTTCTTTTTCTATACAAAGGAAGTAAAATCTGAAAAAACTTGAAACTTAAATAAATTACATTACTGAAAACAGATGTATAAACAATTACTTTTTACTGGGAATTTATCTCACGCAAAAACTGATGCACAGAGAAAATACGTAGCCACGTATAAAATGTAATAAAACACACAACGTCAGAGACAAACACATAGATATTATTCACTTACTGACAGAAGCTCGTGAGAAAACACTAAACTAAACGCTTTGAGCTGGCGGAGCTCCGTGGTGGACGGCTGGGCTCTGCTTGTATGGTCCTTTTATCTGATAATCGCACAAGTTGTGGTCCGTAACTTTTCGTATTTAACTTTTCGTCTGTGCTGTTCCAGAGGAGAAAATTTGTACCATGTTTGGGTCACCTCTGGTATAAGTATTTGGCTACTTTCAACATTTCGTGGCGTAGTATGTCTTCGATGAGCTCTTTTTAGACTGACGGGCAATGACGACGGAATTTTTGGGGACATAAGTGCGACAATGTTTTTAATGTGGCAGTTGAGAGGAGAGAGCCATGAAGCTGAGAGGAAGTAATAAAACATTCATATGACTCTAATTATTAGAGAGAATTTTCATATAAAATGCATGGCTAAACTGTTTCAACTTGACCTCCTGTAAGTGAAACATTGATGCTGTTACATATAATAGTAAACACTACCTGTACGTTGACGTATCCATTATCTTGTCACTTACTATTTGAAAGTCTAGTGTCTGGCAGTGTTACAGCAGTATGAAAAGTTACTTGAAGTTGAAAAATTCATTATTATTGGAAACGAAGCATCGTTTATAGACATCTTGAAACTTATATTACATTACATTAAAATACCCTTCTTTCAAGTGACAACAACATTGTATCTCAACACCCTCTACTAGCAAATTCGAAACAACAAACCAGACTAGAAAATTTGAAATAACAAACCTGACTTTAGAATGTGATGAGAGGCAACAGATTAGTTAAGAATTACTAGAGAAAGAAGATTTTGTAAAGCAACAGGGATGAATAATATTTTAGGAAACTGAATTTCCTGTTGCTCAGTAACTGATAATTCAGAGTAGAGGTACAAATGCTAGAGAGAAAATTTAGAAAATCATGAGAAAAGAAAACAATCTTGACAGTGGTTTGATAGCCTTAAATATGAGGTAGCGGTAATACGATTAAGACCTAGATGAGATCCAAGAAAACAGGCTCCTAAATTTAAAAAAAACTTGGCAATGGCACCCAGAGTTTGATGGTGACGGAAACAAATCATATGAAAATGATTATTTATTGAGATATCGGTCGTATTAGTGGCTTGAGAAAAAGATAAAAAAAATAGACTAGGAAATTTTAAAAAATCTGGCAAATGTATCCTGAGTTTCAGGATGTCATGGGCAAATCATATGAAAATGAACATTTATTGAGATATCAGTGTAGTTAATGGAAGAGGTCTGACTGAGAAACACGAATACGAAGGAGTGTGTCGTACTGCAGAGGATTTGCATAGTGTAAGTGTGCGCATGACGTGCGCGGACCTCGAGCTGTTCACATTTTCTTCTTTTCCTGAATTACGATCACTTTTTTCTATCTTTGATTTCAACAATCATAAGCACAGAAGGTGTGTTAAATCGTATTTGACCAAAATTTTTCGGATGCTGAATTAGTGTAGTAAAAGTAATTTTTTCATACGAGACAAATAATGATATGATTAATTCAGAGGACAGCTTATAACTGTTCGTTTCAGTACTGCACGAGAATATTTAAAATTAAAGAATTTAGGGTAGCATATCCACTATAAGACATGGAAGGTAAGTGTTGGGTAGAGATCTGTACCCTATCAGTGTTGTTGTTCAATCCTTACATAAAGCAAATAGTAAAAGGAACTAAGGAAACTCTTGGAAAACAAAGTAAAGCTCAGAATGAACAAATAAAAAATTGAGATTTATGATAACAGTAATTCTGACAAGAACGGCAAAGGAAATGGAAAATCAGTTGAATGGAATGGTTAATACTCTTAAAACATGGTATTATAGAAGTATCAAGGAAACTACAGAAATCTAGTCTAAAACAGGTGCAGCTGTGGTAATTAAATTCGGAAATGAGACACCCAGAGTAGTAGATAAATTTTGTTGTTTGGGCAGCAAAGCAACGGATGATGGCCGAAATTTGGAGTATATAAAATGCAGACTGGCAATAGAAAGAAAAATACTTCTGAAAAAGAGAGAGATATTAACATCGGCTACAGATTTGACTAAAAGGAGGTGTCGGTTGACAAAATACTTACGGAAACACCAGGGAATCAGTAATGAAATAATGTGTGTTTGTGTGCGTGTGTTTGAGCGAGAGCGGTGGGGGGGGGGGGGGGAGGGGGGCGTAGAGGAAGGCCAACGTTTGACTACAATACGCAGCTTCAAATGGATTTAGGCTGAAGAGCTGTAGTTTGGCACACATGAAGGAGCTTGCACGGGATAGAGTAGCGAGGAGGGCTATTGTTCTGACTGGAGACCACATCAGTAACAATATTCCTTCTATTTTACGTTTATGGAACCCTCGACAGTGACTAATGAAACAAATGGAGGGGAAAGGGAGAGAGGGAAAGTTAGCAGTTTACAGCGCATACAGAGTATGAAATAACTAGAGGTTCTCGTTAAAGCTGATGCCACTGGTTAGAGAAAAGGGATCTCAGTAACAAAAGAGAAAGGTTTTGATTTTTGAAGTACGGTGGAAGGAAGAAATAATTGTGCGAGTTTACTTATTTTATAAAAGTTATAGTAGAATATTCAGCAATGATGCGGATTTATAGAGGAGTCTCTCTTGAATGAATTTGACTCAGTTGTAGAAGCTTTTGCCAGAAGGGCTCAACAGTGCCTCGGTATGTAAGCATGTTCTGGCTACTTTACTAGTTTTGTATATATCGTACATTTTTTCAACAATCGGAATGGTTAAAAAATTCGTTCTACATTTTTTTTAAATTTGAGAGTTAGTAAGTATGGGAATTTTTTACTGGCTTGCTTAGTGTATCTTTTTAATTGAAGTGCTTCAACTGGATAGTCCAGCTACCAAATTTTTGTAGGTATACGGGGTGAACCAGCACTTGTAAAGAAATTGCTAGTTGCGAGTGATTTTCCTTTTTTCCGCTTCTTTTCTTTCTACACGTATTCCGCGTTGAATGTGTCCTGGAGTAAAAAATTGTAACTACGTTTTACTTTATTTGTGCAACAACACGAATGTCGTCTTTACATATTTACTCTTATTTTTGAGCACATTACTGAAAACTTTCAATTTATTTTTTATCGTCTTCGTAATGATTTTGTTAAATGGAACATTTAAAACCAAATGTAATATGTAGAACTGTTAAACGAAGTGTGATGCGTGAGCGATATCGATAGTTGCAGGCGAACAGAGAGTGTGAGAGTGGCTATGCGGAGACGAAAGTGTGCGTATTGTTGAGTGTTAATTAAGTAAATAAATTAGTGAAATCAAAGTGAACTAAGAAATTAGAATATAAATGGAAAACTTGGTTTAGTTTAGAGAGTTACATACTGGCATTCAGCGGGCAGAACAGAAGAAACAATGACCGTGGAGTCAGCGAGTTCCACATAAGCAGGCGCTGTCGATTCAGCCGTCAGGGCATCGCCCGACCGGCTCACGTGTTTCTAAGTTGTCGCATGAGCAAAGGCCCACGCCTACATTCCAAGAGCCAATGACCGAGGTCAAGAAGATTCTTCGAGAAGCTTTTCAACGTGACAGAAGAGGCAATGGCCGTGAAGTCGTTCACCCCCAGTGAACTGAAGTGAATAAATACGCGAGACGCGGTGGGCCCGAGATGAAGACAGATGAAGACAGACGGAGACGAAGACGAGAGACGAAGGAAGAAAAGAAGAGTAGCAGTAGTTTTCAGTCAGTTTCGGTGCTGAAGACCGTCATGCAAGAAGAGACTGCATCATGCACAGACGCACCAAGTCCGCCGCTGTAATGGAATAGCAAGCAGCAGCCGCGGCGCCAGAAGACAGAAGTTAAAAGGTATTGGAAGTCTGGTTTTTACATACCCGGGTGACTCGTGAGGACGGGAAGGAGACGGCCTCACATCAGTAGTCACCTGTGAGCTGGGATGAAGACCTGACAGCCGAAGACTGGCAAGCGGGAGTCCGTGGTTCGAGTTCGGGACACTGGCCTTCCACCGCCGCGCCGCTCCGCTGGTCGACGCACAACACACGCGGCCGCTTAGAGAAGAGAAACACTGGGACGCCACATTCAAGGTATCACCATCCGATGCACGACGTCGCTCGCAATAATTAAACGGGCCATCTCGCGCTGCGCGTCTCCGGTCAGCTGGGCGAGACGGCGACACGAGATACACACCGCTACGCGTAATCAGACGCCGCCGCCGCCGCCGCCGCTGTCGCAGCAGAAGGCTACGCAAACGACACGGCTGCCGCTCTCCGAACCAGAACGTCCCAGTAAGATACAGTTGTACGAAACTTTCAATAAAAGTTAACTTATGTAAGAATGATGTTTCATTCGACCTCATACCCGAGCCAAGGAAGAACCCACCCTGCCCACATGTTGTTAAGAGAGAAAAGTTAATTTATTTAATATTTTCACCCTGACAGAATGCTTTAGAATGCTCATCCTGACAATTGACAGCATCAAAAGAGAAAACACAGTTACATTGAGTGACAGAAGTGTCACATTTAGTAACACAATTGTTACATTTAGTGTCATAAGCCGTCATAGTTGTTACATTTGATGTCAGAAGCTGTAGCAGTTGTTACAATTGGTGTCAGAGAAAAAACCCTTGGCTCAATATGAGGTGTGAATGACAGTCACTAAAGGTCCACAGTTAGTATTGTTTAATGTGTGAAAGAATAGGGGTTTGCATATCAGTCGTAATATTTTCTTTATTTAGGAGTTTGTTCTCTCTCATGATTTTAAGAGTTTCTCGAAAATATTGAAACATCCTTTTCATTCAGTGTGGTAAGATTGTGTAACTAACAGTTTGTAAAATGAGGACACGAAATCGTACAAAGTCAGAGTCAGCACCACAAGCGGTTTCTACTGAGGAAGCTATTCAGAGCTTAGTTAATCAAATAGCACAGCTTAAAAATGATAATAATACATTATTTAAACAGTTGAGTGAGGTTAGGCAAACCAATTCAATCCCTCCCACCCTAGATTCCTCAGCAGCAGCCTTAGTAAATCCTTTTTCAGGTAAACCTGGCGAGGACATAACAGCCTTTTTTGATGATTTAGTAGCAGCTGCAAAGTTAGGATCATGGTCAGATGAACAGCTCTTACAAATGACAAAGTTAAGATTGACAGGAGAGGCTAAAGCACACGTCTTATACCATGAAGAATTACGGAATGCTCCAACATTTGAGGAATTGAAGAAAGGATTGCTTAAACGTTTTCAAAAACAGAACAGCTGTAGATTTTATAGGGAACAGTTAAACATTATCACTCAGAGGCAAAACGAGTCGTTAGAAAGCTTTGTAGATAGGATTAGAAAAGTTAATATTAACACCTATCAGTTGACAACTAGTGATGAAGCAAATAAAGTTATTTTACAAGAGGCAGAAAATAGAGCTCTGGATACATTTTTACGTGGGTTACCTCCTGAAACGTCCCGTCGTGTCAGGGCAGAGTTTCCTAAAAATTTAGCAGAAGCTGTATCTGTGGCGACAGCTTTTGAAGAAATTGACATTGCCACCAGATACAAGGAGAAGCGAAATATATTTTCAGCAGGAGTACGATGTTTTAGGTGCGATCGACAGGGACATATAGCAAAAAATTGCAGACAACCTCAATGCACTAATTGTCAAAGAACAGGTCACACATTCAAGGAATGCAGGTCTAAGAAAGTTTTTGGAAATAGAAATCAGTTAAACTCAAACGGGAATGTCGGAGCCGCCGCCAGGCGTTCCCAATAAAATTTCATGCCATTAAGGCGAATGTGAAGGCGGAATGCTGGTTATCTGCTACCATACAGGATAAAGAGGCAAGGATACTGGTGGATACAGGCGCAAACGTATCAATAGTAAGTAATGAATGTATTGCGGAAAAGAAATATGACCCTCCAAGGTATAGATTGAGTGGAGTAGGAGGAGGTACAGTGAAGTCATTAGGATGTACATCACTGATTTTCTATATTCACGGTGTACAATTTCAAGAAGATGTAGAAGTGGTAACAAAGGTAACTGACGGGTACGACGCGATCCTAGGGTTGGATTTCCTGAATAAACATCACGCTAAAATCGACCTCAGACAGCAAACTGTAGAACTTAGCGGAATAGTGTTTCAGTTAGGTGACACCGCTGCAAAGGACCCTCTGCCGCAAGATTTCCCTAACCGGAAGGCGAAATCAACTATACTGCGTGCAACGTCCTTGAAGGTTGATTCGCGGGATCAGATACCATCTGGCTCAGGAAAACTTCTCTGGATGACCGTTGACCACGAAGTACCTACAGATACAGTGTGTCTAATAGAGCCATTAGAGGAAAATGAGGAATTAGATGTATCACATTGTTTTGTACGTAGGAGTGTTGTACGGGTTCAAGACGTTGAGGGAGAAAGAAAAGTACCGGTACATATTGACAATTTCGGAGTGGAGGACAAAGAGTTGCGTAAGGGAATATTAGTAGCTACAGTCAGTACTTTTGAAGAAGAAGATTTCATTTGGTCAGATATTAATGATGGTCAGAAACCAGACGCCTATAAAACCGCATTGCGCCAGAAGATTGAGCATTTGAAAGGAAATGATAGAGACACGATAGAAGCAGTTTTAGTTGAGTTCCAAGATTTATTTAATGCAGAAGGTCCATTGCCAGCAACAGACATCACACAGCATAGGATCCCAACAGGAAATAGCCCCCCAGTTTATAGGAAGCCTTATAGAGTTGCGCATCACTTACAGCCAGTACTGGATGAATTTATAGAACAGCATCTAAAAGATGGATTTATAGAATATTCTGATTCGCCTTATAATTCAAATATCGTAATTATTCCAAAGAAGTCTCCCGACGGTACGAAACGATATAGATTTTGTTGTGACTACAGACACCTTAACAAACAAACTATCTCAGATGTTTATCCTCTTCCAAACATTACAGATATCATTGACAGTTTGGATAACAGTAAATACTTTTCAACAATCGATCTACGTAGCGGATATCATCAATTGGAAGTTGCACCTGAAGATAGGCATAAAACAGCATTTTCTACCCCTGGAGGCCACTGGCAATTTAAAAGAATGCCTTTCGGTTTGAGAAATGCACCAGCAACTTTTCAAAGACTACTCGATGGAGTATTGCGAGGACTCAAAACTCAGCAATGTTGTGTATATCTAGACGATATTATTGTATTCTCCAGAGACATTAATGAACATGCTGTGCGTCTGCGTAATGTTTTTCAGAGACTTAGAAAAGCTAAATTAACATTAAATATGGAAAAATGTAGTTTTGCATTGACAGAGGTTACATACCTAGGGCATGTCATTAGTGAAAAAGGAATTGAAACAGATCCTCGATTAATTTCGGCAGTTAAGGACTTCCCAACACCACAACGCGTTAAGGAAGTACAAAGTTTCATTGGTCTCGCATCGTATTACCGAAAATATGTTCAAAATTTTGCTGAAATTGCCCGACCCTTAACCCAATTGTTGAAAAAGGGTGCAAAATTTCATTGGTCTGAAGATTGTGAATCTGCATTTCAAACCCTTAAAGATAAGTTAACACACAGTCCTGTATTAGCCTACCCAGATTACAATAAAGAATTTATTTTATCCTGTGACGCAAGTGGTCATTCAGTAGGAGTTGTTTTGAGTCAGAATATTAATGGCGCGGAACACCCCATAGCCTATGCTTCGAGACAACTAACAACGGCAGAAAGAAATTATTCCACAACGGAGAAAGAATTGTTAAGTGTTATTTATGGTATCAAATACTTTAAATGCTACTTGTATGGTAGAAAATTCAAGGTCATTACAGACCACGCAGCTTTAAAATGGTTGCTTGGATTAAAGGATCCATCTAGTCGTCTTACCCGTTGGGCCCTATGTCTTTCCGAAATGGATTTCGAAGTTATCCATAAACCAGGCAAAAAACACACGAATGCAGATTGCCTAAGTCGGAAAATAGCACTTTTGGAAGCAACAGGCCGAGATACTGAGGACTGGAGAAACGCACAAGATGAGGATACAGAATGTAAAAAATACGCAACTCAAAAACAATTTTGCTTTGAAGATGGTGTATTATGCCGTAAAACAAAACTTGGACCGCGAATTGTTGTCCCCCAACACCTTAGACAAGAAATAATGGCAGAGGCCCACGATCATATCCTTGCAGGACACGGTGGACAGCGGACAACCGAAAGACGAGTAGCAGAGCGATTTTGGTGGCAAACCAGAAAGCAGGATGTTGCGCAGTACGTTCGTAATTGCATTGCGTGCGCACAACGAGCTGAACTTTCTCGTTCAAAAATACCCTTACAGAGGCTCCCCGAGGCTTCATGTCCATTTCAAATCTGCGGAGTCGATCTCTATGGGCCATTTCATAAAACACCTGCTGGTAATAAGTATGTTCTTACAATTATCGATCACTTTTCACGCTATCTAGCTATGGTGAGTCTCCCAGATCAGCAAGCAAATACAGTTGCCCAAGCTTTAGTTAACAACTGGATACTTAAATTTGGAGTACCAGAAGCTATTATCACAGATCAGGGATCTAATTTTATGTCTGAATTAATGAAACAGCTATGCCACTTATTAAAAATACGCAAATTACGCACAACTCCGTTACACCCTCAGTGCAACGGGCGCACAGAAAGAGTTCATCGGACAATTGGCAAGATGCTTAGTTATTATATTAACGAACAACATTCTAATTGGGATACGTATTTACCAATAATCGTGTCAGTATACAACGCCAAAACGCATGAAGCAACTGGCATGTCACCTTATGAAGTGGTCTATGGGAAAAAAATGCCGTCCCCTTTTGATGTAATCAGGCAGAAAAACGGAAAAGTCGGAGAAACAGTAAGAGATTTCAGTCGAATGATGAAGGAGGTATGGAAAAAGGTTCAAAAATCTAATACAAAGGCTTTGGAACGACAGGAAAGATTAGGTAATACCCAAGCTAAATATCCAAATTACAAAATCGGTCAGTGGGTTATGCTTTCAACTCCTTACATAGCTAAAGGAAAAACGAAGAAATTTGTAACAAACTACAGAGGTCCTTATCAAATTATTGAGATCACGTCACCAGTCAACGTTAAATTGCAACTGCCCACCCGAACTACCATTGTCCATGCAAGTCGGTTAAAACCTTTTAAGGGGGCTCCAGATGTAATTCCTTCAACAATAGTGTCTGCTTTTCCGAAGGGTGGAGGAAGTTCCCGTAAAGGAAAAAGAGTGGCCACGCCAGCACAACATACAGACATGGCACCATACAATCTTCGATCAAGAGTGCGAATGTCCTAGTTGAATCTTAGTAGACTATGGACAGTATACAAATGTAAATAATTAATAAATTATAATGGTTTATTTTTTAAGAAAGAAAAGTTGAACGTAGAACCATGTAGATCTGTAGTTAACAATGTATTTCCTCTTTTCTTTATTTTTGTTTTTACTAGGTTGGTAGGTTCATAACCATGTTGTTTGCTTTTTTCAGAAAACGCCATGCAAGCATTTCCTACACAAAACCTATCCTACCTCAATGACTCCCTTGACAGTTCCCTTCTGAAGTCATTAGATATGTTCATAAACTCACAGCAAGGCAAAATTGATGCCAATGTTATGATGCAACATGTCTTAAAATTAAAAGGTGAACACAAAACTAAAATTATAATGCTAGGAACGGGTATATCTGGAACCTTTGTGTTGGTGTTTCTGCTTTGTACAGTTTTCTTTTATTTAAGACGAAAAAATAAGCCAAATAATAATATACCACTTCATCAAATCCCTGTTAACTGGATACCACACTCTTAACTGGTGTACTTCAGTAGTTACTTTTGAGCATTAGTGTATTAATTTTGTTTATTGTACTTCATTCTATATTAAACAGTCTCTTGTTAACATAAACAATACTGTAGAATAGATATTCTTGCATTAGTATAGGGTAGATTAAACAGCTGTTGCTATGTAATTTTCTAAGTGCAAAATCTATTTTTTGTTTATTCATTGTAATCAAGATTTGTTACACTTATTACAACCATTTATGTAAGAACTATGTGATTCATGACCGTACAGTGCTTTTGTAAAGTGATAAACTATTTTCCACGTACTTAATGTGAAGCGTGTGCAATCTTCTAAGTCGAGAGTTTTCAGTGCTTGTGCTTTTTTCCGTGTGAAGAGTGGAGGAATGTTGAGTGGTAAATTCGAGGGCGAATTTCTCCGAAGGGTGGAGGAATGTTGAGTGTTAATTAAGTAAATAAATTAGTGAAATCAAAGTGAACTAAGAAATTAGAATATAAATGGAAAACTTGGTTTAGTTTAGAGAGTTACATACTGGCATTCAGCGGGCAGAACAGAAGAAACAATGACCGTGGAGTCAGCGAGTTCCACATAAGCAGGCGCTGTCGATTCAGCCGTCAGGGCATCGCCCGACCGGCTCACGTGTTTCTAAGTTGTCGCATGAGCAAAGGCCCACGCCTACATTCCAAGAGCCAATGACCGAGGTCAAGAAGATTCTTCGAGAAGCTTTTCAACGTGACAGAAGAGGCAATGGCCGTGAAGTCGTTCACCCCCAGTGAACTGAAGTGAATAAATACGCGAGACGCGGTGGGCCCGAGATGAAGACAGATGAAGACAGACGGAGACGAAGACGAGAGACGAAGGAAGAAAAGAAGAGTAGCAGTAGTTTTCAGTCAGTTTCGGTGCTGAAGACCGTCATGCAAGAAGAGACTGCATCATGCACAGACGCACCAAGTCCGCCGCTGTAATGGAATAGCAAGCAGCAGCCGCGGCGCCAGAAGACAGAAGTTAAAAGGTATTGGAAGTCTGGTTTTTACATACCCGGGTGACTCGTGAGGACGGGAAGGAGACGGCCTCACATCAGTAGTCACCTGTGAGCTGGGATGAAGACCTGACAGCCGAAGACTGGCAAGCGGGAGTCCGTGGTTCGAGTTCGGGACACTGGCCTTCCACCGCCGCGCCGCTCCGCTGGTCGACGCACAACACACGCGGCCGCTTAGAGAAGAGAAACACTGGGACGCCACATTCAAGGTATCACCATCCGATGCACGACGTCGCTCGCAATAATTAAACGGGCCATCTCGCGCTGCGCGTCTCCGGTCAGCTGGGCGAGACGGCGACACGAGATACACACCGCTACGCGTAATCAGACGCCGCCGCCGCCGCTGTCGCAGCAGAAGGCTACGCAAACGACACGGCTGCCGCTCTCCGAACCAGAACGTCCCAGTAAGATACAGTTGTACGAAACTTTCAATAAAAGTTAACTTATGTAAGAATGATGTTTCATTCGACCTCATACCCGAGCCAAGGAAGAACCCACCCTGCCCACATGTTGTTAAGAGAGAAAAGTTAATTTATTTAATATTTTCACCCTGACAGAATGCTTTAGAATGCTCATCCTGACAATTGACAGCATCAAAAGAGAAAACACACAGTTACATTGAGTGACAGAAGTGTCACATTTAGTAACACAATTGTTACATTTAGTGTCATAAGCCGTCATAGTTGTTACATTTGATGTCAGAAGCTGTAGCAGTTGTTACAGTATATACACGCTGCAACGTGTTAGTACTGCGTCGGATAAAGACAAACGCAAGTTTACAGCCGGGCTATTATGTTTGGGACGCGGCTTGAACTAGACTTTGACGTGAACGCTGTAAAAGAAAATTGTTAGACTGTTTGAATACTGCAAGCTTCGTGGCATATTATAAAGACCAGTCACAACCAAATTGGAGTGGACAGCGATTGTTATTATTTTTAAACCAAACCGTTTTGCTGCGAAGCGAGCTGCATAAACTAATATCCTTATTAGTGTTATTGTACGCAGTGTAATGGGCTTCGTCGGGAATTAAATCATTAACCGTCGCAACAGAAACGGTTAAACTGTTTGTTGCATGTGGGACTAGTTCGCCATACTGTGAAATTGCGAATGTGATGCGCGTGCTAAAAACGGACGAAATAGCTTCAATGCACAACAAGTGAAACCGGGTTACAGGTTACGTCAAAGCTATGTATGTGCTTTTAGCAGTTGTAGCGATTGTGTCAGCAACGTCACTGGCATACACTAATGGACTCCAAGCCAAACAGCATCAACTATTACCACTGACCAACACGCACTCAAAGGGAATACGAGGCAGGATAACATTGCCACCATGAGAATCATGTATCAAGCAAGAAAATGAACGCACTGCAGTTCACGAGTGACATAGCTGCTTCAGTGCTTAAGTTACGCAGTCACCACCGATGAAATAACAGATCACTGCCTACGAACAGATAAGCTGCAGTACGAAGCTTTCTCCCCTTCTTGTCTCTGTGTTGCTCTCTTTATAAAGGCTTGGGGAAATCATTTTAAAAGATTTAAATTCTATTTTATTTCCTTTTATGACGAATGTTTGTCGTAATTGCTTTGTCTATAAATACAGGTTTTTCAGTGAGAGTATTCACTATTTAGAGTTGACATTGTTTATCCTATTAGCTGTAGTCATCACTATTTACCGTCTTTGTCTTTCTCTTCTGGTTTTCTTTGGTTGTTATTGCTTGTGTTTTTACATATTTTTTGAAAGATAGTGTTTTTGTATGGCTGCAGTGTTTCTGGTAGCCACATTTACGTATTGACTGTGGTACGTGCCAAATCGCAAATCTGTAGCATCTGACAACAGCTTCCGGGCTCCTATCGATAGAAGCATGGCTTCTCGCTTGTCACCAGAGGAAGACAAGAAACATATGGTAACTTTAAATTTGACATCTGTCCAACTATGAGAACTATGTTTACATCCAATAGACAGCCATATTACAGCATTTGAGTTTATATGCCTTTCGTAGTTATAGCTGAGTTACGTTACAGCCTGTTCCGCTATTGTTTACAAAGTGATTACAGGATTTTGTTATACATACACTTTTCAGTTTGCTTACCAAATTTAGAAACTTCGCTATTGAAACAGGTTTTTTTGATTCTA
This sequence comes from Schistocerca piceifrons, assembly GCF_021461385.2. Taxonomy (NCBI): domain Eukaryota; kingdom Metazoa; phylum Arthropoda; class Insecta; order Orthoptera; family Acrididae; genus Schistocerca; species Schistocerca piceifrons. The sequence continues at coordinate 622,468,534 of NC_060140.1, forward strand.
AAATAAACGATGTTTACATCACTACTTTATTATAAGTTAAATGTTCAGATAAATTCATTATAAATGTTTTACAAAGTAACTGATTCATGACAGAAATGAATAGCACGTTACATATGGCACCATATAGTGACAAGACAGAGTTGCTTTCAGTGCTGTTTTACTTAAACATTGCAGTCTTCGAATTTGGGCTTCGAAATATAGTCGGTCTTACATTTCGTTTCGATTTGTTTTTTTTTTTTTCACTTTTTTCCTTGAGTCTTCAACATGACGATTAAACTGGAGGGGTGCATAGCTAGTTTACAAACATGGAGAAGTGAACGTGTAGGAGAGACAAACAGAGAAACTGTTAGGAGAGTGTAGAAGAAGTGTTAGTCATTAAATAGGAAGCAGATATTAAAAAAGAAGTAAATGAAAAATGAAGAGTATGTAACACCCCATTTACTTTCAGAGTACATAGACCACTTCCAGAGGTTGCCACAGCAAGAGGTTTCATAGTACTTGTCACATAGCTGTTGAGAACGCCCAATGACCACCTGGCTCCAAAATGTACAATTAACAATGGGAAGACTTAGTGCAGAGGAAGAAGATGTACTTGTAAAAGAACCGAAACACCTGGAGGGACATCCTGAGAAGATAAATTAATATCTTCTGTAACAGATGTAATGAGTTCCGGGTATTTGTTATATGGGAGGAAACCTTTGTATAGAGGAAAATCTCAATAAATAAAAATAGGTTGTTGAGAACTAACCAGTTGATAAATTTAGTCTTGCAATTTTTATTAACACTTTTTGCACATAGTTGGAGACTCATGTGCATCTAAAGAACTATTTAAGACCAAAGCAACTTTCTCCGAATACTATACTAGTTACACTACAGGAAATAACTGAAGCGATAAAACGAGCATGCATCATCAGGCTGGGTTAACGGTCGAAGGAAAAGCCCGAGTAGCAGACAGAAATGAAGTCGAAACAGGTGCGCGCCGCTAGACGGCATACGTATGTACCTGCACTGTCGATGCAACTACACTCATGTTCAGAAAAAAAAACATCTTGAACGACTAGAACAGGTCGTTCATTTTCATAGGAGATGTACATTAGCATGTTCTGCGGAAATGATTAGCATTTCTCCCACTTCGGTTAAGCATGTGCCCTGTAGACACAGGGTCTGCCATTGGTCCTGATAACTTGTTCCATTCGTGATGACATCGACGCGTATAAGGCTCTAATGGTGTCCTGTGGTATAGCCATCCATGCTGCATTCACCTGGTTCCAAATTTCGTCTGTAGTGGTTGGCAATGCGTCACAGCACTGACCTGTCATTGGGTTACTCTTGCTCTTTAAGCCACTAAAGATGTGAATTCCATTCACTGGTAAGGCTGCTGGAATGTTTTTGATCTTCTTTAACTTATCGTATAATACATCTGGGACAGCAGTCACCCTACTACCTGAGTTTACCAAACTATCTGCTTTTCTTCCACATTTCTCAGAGACAAAAATAAATATTAACAGTTCACTGTTTCTGACTGTTGTCTTGTAATAGGTGTAGCTTACACCCTTCTGGTCTTCAAACTTAGTGGTTATAATTGGTACTGACGTGCTTGCAGTATTTGTTCTCAACTAGATCACAATGGAATATCGTTTCAGTTTTCGATTTCTCGATGTGTTCGCGAACGTTCTCCATGATAGTTTCTTTCTGACAACTATTTCGGGACTTCTCTAGTTATTCACAAATTCACGACGATGATTTCGCCAGCATCCTTTCTGTGCGAATTGATCTTGTATGTTATCCAACATTAAATATAATTCCCCCACATCGCGATGTGGCAAAAGTGAAACTTTTCTGTGTATGGACAATGGTAACCTTTGAATCAAAATTTCCATCAATTCTTATTTGTGTACTGTGTCATGTAGGTATGCACTTCTGTAAATATGTTCGGACAAATTATTTCATTTTCCCTTCATGACGTGAATAATTAAAAGGTGTCAAGAATGACGCTTTCACCGATTATTGTTTATTTCGTGATCAATACTTCCTCAGAAATGCACTTTCCAATTGTTCGTAGCTCCTGTATTAGTCGATTACCTTGCTACCCGAGGAATGTCGTCACCTTTGCATACAGCCAATGCAAAAACTCATTTTCTTCCATTCACCCCAATTTACTGTCTTACTAAAGCAACTGGATGTACGTGATCTGTTTCCTGGAATGACAAATTTACACACACCTAAATAATTATCACTCGCAACACTGATGCTGGTAATGACAATTTCTTTCTGTTTGTCTTGTACCATTGTAGCTGTTCCTTCAAGCATCTTCTCCTCGTCCCCTTCAAAATCGGTAGTTCACGTTCCCTGCAGGATTCGTGGATTTGGCAAATTTTGTTGCAATAGCTCACCGCAGTGACTTTACACGCTGCTGATCATCTTTGTGCGCTTGGTAGAGACCTGTTGTTCAGATTTCGCTGACTTGTTTCTTATTCTGCTTAGACAAATCTGTCATTGTTTCCTTGTATCAGACTCTGTTCTACTAAGTCCCTTTGAACCTCATCCTCGATATTAGTGCTCTCCGCTTTGTTCAAAAATGGCTCTGAGCACAATGGGACTTTAAACTTGTGAGGTCATCAGCCCCCTAGAACTTAGAATTACGTAAACCTAACTAACCTAAGGATTTCACACACATCCATGCCCGAGGCAGGATTCGAACTGCGACCGTAGCGGTCGTGCGGTTCAGAATGTAGCGCCTAGAACCGCTCGGCCACCTCGGCCGGCGCTGAGTTCTTCTCAAAGTTTTTCTTTTGTTATTATTCTTGAGAACTTCTGTGATGCCCTGGCATTTTTGATCACTTGTTGCAATTAGATCACTTAATTTTCATTTCTGTGGTTACTGTCTTTAATAGTCTGCTGAATTTACATTAGAATTTCGTTACCGTCCTTATCTATTGTTTCTTCCTGAGTACTCATGGGTGTCGAGGATTGCATTGTTACCTGCTCGCTAATTGCACTCTCATTTCCAACTGCTGAGTCACTTTGCTGTCTAAGGAATTCAGAATTTATTAATATGTTTTCGATTACTTCCACTTCCTGATTGTTTCCGACCTTATTAACTATTTCGTTTTCAATGACTGTTCACTCTGCCATGCAGTTACACCGACTGTCTCTATTGTTCACAGACATATTGTTATCCGGAAAGAATTAATGTCTTAATCACTTTTCTTAGATCACGCCCAAGCAATGTCTTCCTGTGCCGGCCGCGGTGGTCTAGCGGTTCTAGGCGCTCAGTCCGGAACCGCGCGACTGCTACGGTCGCAGGTTCGAATCCTGCCTCGGGCATCGATGTGTGTGATGTTCTTAGGTTAGTTAGGTTTAAGTAGTTCTAAGTTCTAGGGGACTGATGACCACAGCAGTTAAGTCCCATAGTGCTCAGAGCCATTTGAACCATTTGTCTTCCCGTGTCCTATACGAGGCACAGCTGTGTAAATTTTTACACACTTACCACTCACGGCTTTCGCAGACTGGCAGTCCTCGAACATTATACTGTGTCAAGGTCACACCACGTTTCTTTCGCCCAGTGTGACATCCCTACTCCTTCAGAATATGCAGACCACTTTCAGAGTGCAAGAAGATTTGTAGCATTTATCACCTGGATACTGAGAACTCATCGATTAATGGAGAACAGAAGCACAGTGGTACATTTAGATTTTCGATTTTTATTAAGACCTTTCGTCACACGGTCTGAAATTCACCTGCCGCGAAAGAACTATTTAAGAGCAATGCCAGTTTTTTACACATATTATGTTAAATACGCTACAGAGAGAAACTCAAGCACTAAAACAAGAGCATGTCAGGCAGAGACAATAGCCGGCATAAAAAGCCCGAATAGCGGGAAAACAGAAGTGAGAACACAACTGCTGCTGACGCACAGTACTAGGTGCACTGTAGGCGCCTTCTGTTACGTTCTACATTGGTGGTACAAATAAGTATGCTTTCATGTGCTACGTTTCGATTCTTGTGCTTACGCTACATAGCTTACAATTAGAAAGTGTATTTGCATTGCTGCTTACGAAAAATGGAAGAAAGCAGAAGATAACGGAAGAAGAGGAGAAGAAAATGGAAGGAGCTATAAAAACCGTGAGTAGAAATGTAGAAGCTGTTAGTTAATCACACATGAAAATGAAGAAATAAAGGAAACACGGTAAAAAGAATGGGAGGATGAATAGGAAAGATAGACAGGAAATTTGAGGAAAACTTGAAAGAATTTAAACAGGAGTAGGTGGCAGGGCTAGAAAAGTAGTAAATAAAGATTTTGAAAATTCGAAGATGAAATTAAAGAGACGTTTAATGACGCAGAATTTGGAATGAATGAAAAACGAAAGAAATTTGAGAATGTCATAAAGGAAATGGTAGAATGCTTGGAAAAAACATTTGAGCCCATGCTGTTGAATGTGAACTAGGAAAGGCTGAAATGAAAAACTATTGCGGTCATATTTTCCAGAAACATATCAAAAAGAATAAGGGAGATGTGAAAGGAATTAAAGAGGCTTTCTGGGATTGGAAACGAGGTAGATAATTTAGAAATAATAGCAAAAACTAATAGTTTTATAGTAACATCATTAGTAGCGCAGATGAGGGATGGTAGTAGTTTCAATAATATGTTTTTTCCATCTTAATGAGGATGTAAATATAGAGTCTTTTATAAATAGCTTGTGGGGCCAGTTTGCTGCAGGTTGGTTAGAGAAAGAGAAACTGGGAAAAGAAAGTGTGTGTTTAAGAGAGAAAGTTTGAACTGGACATCAGATGCACCAGATAAGTGAGTCCTTTGAGGATTTTGTATTAGCGTTTCTAGGAGAGTACTGGCCCATAGAAAAACAAATTGATGTTATAGAAGCTTTTGATAAGACTCAATGATATGATAAGAAATATTGGCGATTATGAAAGCGTTCTGCGAGAGATGTATCAGGAAGTTAAAATATTTAGATGACTCATGCAGTACAACAGGTACTAATGACATAGTTGCCTTCTAATAAGAGATATGGGTTAATTGGACATAACAATAATATTAAAGATTTTCTGAGTGGAGTGAGGGATCTAGGTACGTGGCAAAAGGCAGACGTTCCGAGTGATATCATGACAGCAAGGATCAGACCAACAGAATGAACCAAATAATAATGTGAGAGGGAGAGGACGAAGAAGTGGAATGAATTTAAGGGGTAATAACAGAGGTTATTACAGAATGGGAGAGTCTCAGATGGGGGAAGACACCCACAAGAGCAAGGGTCCATGCTGAGGGGCTCATATTTCTTGGCCTACCAATGTTACAAATTTGCCATGAAGAAACAGTGAACTTAGAACTTTGTAGTAATACCAGCTTTGGTGCTAAAATGTGTGGAAGTCAAAACCTATTGATTAAAGAGAATGTACCTGAGGTTAGTTATAGAAGTAATGTGAAATCATTGGAATCTTGTGTGGAAACTTGTTCTCAGATGTATAGTGTTTCAGAGAATATTAGTGATTCTGGTAATGAAGTTATTAGTGATAGCAGTAGTTACAGTAGTAGTAGTGAAGAGGAAGAGTAAAGAATATAAGGGGATGTATTTATTTTACATAATGGTTTGGGGGAAGGAGATAAGGAAGGAGAAGGAACATTTTCCAAAATTGTGAAGGAGGTAACTATCACAAATTCTTTGACCGATGAAGTAGATTTTGGAGTCTAGGAAAATGTTAATATTTCTATAATTGACAGATATAGAGCGTTGGCTGCTTGTAAGGAGAAGAAAGTAGGTTTATGTGTAATTGAAAAGGAATTAGATAAAAGGTATAAATCGCAAAATAGATAATAATGACTGGACATAGAATGGTAGTGAGGAGGACTTATTACATGAAGAAGGTGATGCTAATGATACTAGAATTGGACAACCTCTTGTGGAAATTGGCTTTTATAATGGAGAGGAAAAAACCTTTTTGGACTTTGGTAGCGAAATTAGCATGGCGACTGAAAGCTTTTTTAATTATTTACATCTACATCTACATGTATATTCTGCAAATCACACTTAAGTGCCTGGTACCTTTACCATCATTCTCTATTATTCCACTCTCGAACAGCGAACAGAAAAAACGGACACCTATATCTTCCCGTGCGAGCTCTGATTTCCATTATTTTATTATAATGATCGTTTCTCCCTGTGAAGGTAAGCTTCAATAAAATATTTTCGCATTCGGAGGAAAAAGTCGGTGAGAAGATTTCGCCGCTACGAAAAACACCTTTGTTTTAGCGGTCTCTATCCCAAATTCTGTATCATGTCCATGACACTCTCTCCCCTATTTCACGATAATACAAAACGTGCTGCTCTTCTTTGAACTTTCTCGGCGTACTCCGTTAATCCTACCGGGTAAGAATCCCACGCTACGCAACAGTACTCCAAAAGAGCCGGACAAATATAGTGTGGACATTCTCTTTAGTAGATCTACTACATTTGCTAAGTGCCAATAAAACGCGGTCTTTGGTTAGCCTTCCCAAAAACATTTTGTATGTGTTCTTTCCAGTTTAAGTTATTCGTAATTGTAATTACTAGGTATTTAGTTTAAGTTACGGCTTCAGATGAGACTGATTTATCGTGTAACCGAAATTTAACGGATTCCTTCTAGCACTCATGTGGATGACCTCACACTTTTCATTATTTAGGATCAATTGCCAATTTTCTCACATTTTAGATCTTTTCTCAATCGTTTTGCGTTTTGTTTTGATCTTTTGCTGACTTTACTACTCGATAAACGACAGCGTCATCTGCAAACAACCTCAGACGGTTGCTCAGATTGCCTCCTAAATCGTTTATATAGATAAAGAACAGCAAAGGACATATAACACTACGTCGGGGAATGCCAGAAATCATTTCTGTTTTACTCGATTACTTTCCGTCAGTTATTTACAACTGTGGCCTCTCTGACAGGAAATCACGAATCCAGTCAGATAAAAACACAAGCGATAACAACCAAGCCGGCCAGAGTGGCCGAGCGGTTCTAGGCGCTACAGTCTGGAACCGCGGGTTCGCTACGGTCACAGGTTCTAATCCTGCCTCGGGCATGGATGTGTGTGGTTTCCTTAGGTTAGTTAGGTTTAAGTAGTTCTAAGTTCTGGGGGACTGATGACCTCAAATGTTAAGTCCCATAGTGCTCAGAGCCATTTGAACCGTTTTTGCTATGGCGCAGAGAAGGCATTCATTGTGACTTGTCGCTTGCATACTTGGCGTACGATTAGAACCTCTTTGGTTTTTCTGCCAGATTTCGAGACGAAGTTTCTTTATGGAAACCCGCATTGAAGTCCACGCTAAATTTCGAGTTTCTGTAAAAAATTACGGATGTTGGAGATTTTGTGTCTGTTTAAATTTGGCCTTTTTGCCGTTGTTTCTGCACCAGTGTTCTGACCTGTTTTGTGTACCGCGGAGGATCAGCTCCGTTGTTTGTTAATTTATTTGGTATAAATCTCTCAATTTCTGCCGACTATTTCTTTGAGTTCAAGCCACATCTGGTCTACGATCCACTAAGTTACTGAATATAAGCATGCACCAGATGCTGGGTAACAGGTTCTCATGGCGGGTTTTCATAGCTTTTATATTCAGATATAGTACATCTGCAAACACAATCTCGACAGCGACCATAGAGAAAATAAATATGCATAAGGTAGCTAGTAGAGGTAAATGAACTTTCCACGGATGTTCTGCTGAAAAAAAAATCCTAACAGCTATTTGTACAGGCTCCGAAGAACGAACTGTAAGGTATCAGCCATTTGGTTCGATCATGAGGCAGAGTTAAAATTTTGTTGACAAAGAAAACTATTCACAAATACAAGGTTTCTCATCCCAGTTCTATATCTTGGTGCTTATTATAACACACACCATCGGTATATACTTGGTCGAAAATAGTAAGAGAGAGGAAAGGGACACAATAGTAAAACTGTGGTTTACAAGAAAAGCCAGTTAAAATTACGAAAATTCACACGGAAATTATATAACATCATGTTTATAATAACACATACAATCATTTTGTATTCGTTCTAAAGTGGTAGGAAGCAGAGTAAAGACCAAGTGGTTGGCTGAAGGTCACTGTTCTGCAAGGTTCGCAGGAGAGCTTCTGTAAAGTTTGGAAGGTAGGAGACGAGGTACTGGCAGAAGTAAAGCTGTGAGTACCGGGCCTGTGTCGTGCTTCGGTAGCTCAGTTGGTAGAGCACTTGCCCGCGAAAGGCAAAGGTCCCGAGTTCGAGTCTCGGTCGGACACAGTTTTAATCTGCCAGGAAGTTTCATATCAGCGCACACTCCGCTGCAGAGTGAAAATCTCGTTCTGGAAACATCCCCCAGGCTGTGGCTAAGCCATGTCTCCGCAATATCCTTTCTTTCAGGAGTGCTAGTTCTGCAAGGTTCGCAGGAGAGCTTCTGTAAAGTTTCGAAGGTAGGAGGCGAGGTACTGGCAGAAGTAAAGCTGTGAGTACGGGGCGTGAGTCGTGTTTCCGTAGCTCAGTTGGTAGAACACATGCCCGTGATAGGCAAAGGTCCCGAGTTCGAGTCTCGGTCGGACACACAGTTTTAATCTGCCAGGAAGTTTCATATCAGCGCACACTCCGCTGCAGAGTGAGAATCTCATTCTGGAAACATAACCCAGGCTGTGGCTAAGCCATGTCTCCGCAATATCCTTTCTTTCAGGAGTGATAGTTCTGCAAGGTTCGCAGGAGAGCTTCTGTAAAGTTTGGAAGGTAGGAGACGAGGTACTGGCAGAAGTAAAACTGTGAGTACCGGGCCTGAGTCGTGCTTCGGTAGCTCAGTTGGTAGAGCAATTGCCCGTGAAAGGCAAAGGTCCCGAGTTCGAGTCTCGGTCGGGCACACAGTTTTAATCTGCCAGGAAGTTTCATATCAGCGCACACTCCGCTGCTGAGTGAAAATCTCATTCTGGAAACATCCCCCAGGCTGTGGCTAAGCCATGTCTCCGCAATATCCTTTCTTTCAGGAGTGCTAGTTCTGCAAGGTTCGCAGGAGAGCTTCTGTAAAGTTTGGAAGGTAGGAGACGAGGTACTGGCAGAAGTAAAGCTGTGAGTACTGGGCGTGAGTCGTGCTTCGGTAGCTCAGTTGGTAGAGCACTTGCCCGCGAAAGGCAAAGGTCCCGAGTTCGAGTCTCGGTCGGGCACACAGTTTTAATCTGCCAGGAAGTTTCATATCAGCGCACACTCCGCTGCAGAGTGAAAATCTCATTCTGGAAACATCCTCCAGGCTGTGGCTAAGCCATGTCTCCGCAATATCAGTTTGTAAAGCACTTGCCCGCGAAAGGCAAAGGTCCCGAGTTCGAGTCTCGGTCGGGCACACGGTTTTAATCTGCCAGGAAGTTTCATATCAGTGCACACTCCGCTGCAGAGTGAAAATCTCATTCTGGAAACATCCTCCAGGCTGTGGCTAAGCCATGTCTCCGCAATATCCTTTCTTTCAGGAGTGCTAGTTCTGCAAGGTTCGCAGGAGAGCTTCTGTAAAGTTTGGAAGGTAGGAGACGAGGTACTGGCAGAAGTAAAGCTGTGAGTACCGGGCGTGAGTCGTGCTTCCGTAGCTCTGTTGGTAGAGCACTTGCCCGTGATAGGCAAAGGTCCCGAGTTCGAGTCTCGGTCGGGCACACAGTTTTAATCTGCCAGGAAGTTTCATATCAGCGCACACTCCGCTGCAGAGTGAAAATCTCATTCTGGAAACATCCCCCAGGCTGTGGCTAAGCCATGTCTCCGCAATATCCTTTCTTTCAGGAGTGCTAGTTCTGCAAGGTTCGCGGGAGAGCTTCTGTAAAGTTTGGAAGGTAGGAGACGAGGTACTGGCAGAAGTAAAGCTGTGAGTACCGGGCGTGAGTCGTGCTTCGGTAGCTCAGTTGGTAGAGCACTTGCCCGTGAAAGGCAAAGGTCTCGAGTTCGAGTCTTGGTCGGGCACACAGTTTTAATCTGCCAGGAAGTTTCATATCAGTGCACACTCCGCTGCAGAGTGAAAATCTCATTCTGGAAACATCCCCCAGGCTGTGGCTAAGCCATGTCTCCGCAATATCCTTTCTTCCAGGAGTGCTAGTTCTGCAAGGTTCGCAGGAGAGCTTCTGTAAAGTTTGGAAGGTAGGAGACGAGGTACTGGCAGAAGTAAAGCTGTGAGTACCGGGCGTGAGTCGTGCTTCGGTAGCTCAGTTGGTAGAGCACTTGCCCGCGAAAGGCAAAGTTCCCGAGTTCGAGTCTCGGTCGGGCACACAGTTTTAATCTGCCAGGAAGTATCAAGAAAGATATAATTTTTCTAAACATCAGGAAATGTGTTTGTTTACGTTAGCAGAATTATCAGAGTATACTAAGCGTCCTGGTATGCTTCATACTATTCTGAGGTATTTTATACACTGAGGTGATATGTACATATACAGATGGTGGTACCATCGCGTACAAAATGTTATAAAAGGGCAGTGCATTGGCGCAGCTGTTTTTTGTGTTCAGGTGATACGTACGAAAAGGTTTACGAAGTGTTTACGGCCGCATTACGGGAATTAACAGACTTTGAACGCCGAATGGTAGTTCGGACTGGACGCATGAGATATTTCATTTCGGAAATCGTCAGGGAATTCGATATTCCGGGATTTACAGTGTCAAAAGAGTGCCGAAAATACGAAATTTCACCTCTCACCACGGGCAACACAGTGGCCGACGGCTTTCACTTAATGACCGAGAGCAGAGGCGTTTGCGTAGAGCTGACGGTGCTAACTGACAAACAACAGTGCGTGAAATAACCGCAGAAATCAATGTGGGATATACGACGAGCGTATCCGTTAGGACAGTGTGGCGAAATTTGTCATTAACGGACTCTGCCAGCAGACGACCGATGCTAGTGCCTTTGCTAACAGCACGACGTAGCTTGCATCGCCTCTTCTGGGCTCCTGTCCATATAGGATGGACCCCAGACGACTGGAAAACCGTGGCCTAGTCAGAAGAGCCCCAGTTTCATTTGGTAAGAGAAGCCATGGACCCAAGTTGTCAACAAGGTGCCGTGCAAGATGGTGGTGGCTCCATAATAGTGTTTACGTGGAGAGGACTCTTTCCTCTGGTTCAACTGAACAATTCAGTGGAAAGAATTATGTTTGGCTACTTAGAGACCATTTTTAGCCATTCATGGACTCCACGTTCCCAAACAGTCATGGAATTCGTATAGATGACAATGCGACATGTCACCGGACCACAACTGTTTGCAATTGGTTTGAGGGTAATTCCGGACAATTCTGGCGAATGATTTGGCCACGCAGACCGCCCAGCATGGAACATAATCGAGATATCAGTTCGCGCACAAAATCCTACACTGGCAATTGTTACGCAATTACGGGCGGCTATAGGGTCAGCATGGCTCAGCATTTCCGCAGGGGACTTCAACGACTTTTTAAGTCCATCCCTCGCCGAGTTGCTGCGCCAGTCAAAAGAAGGTCCGACACGATATTGGGAGGTATCCCATGACTTTTGTGCCCTCAGCATACTTATTCTAAACATTTGACAATATGGTACTTTACAATTATATACTTAAATATTCCAAAATATTATTTTGTACGTGTGTGCGCTTGTGGAGGCTAAGGATGAAAAAAAAAAATGGTTCAAATGGCTCTGAGCACTACGGGACTTAACATGTGTGGTCATCAGTCCCCTAGAACTTAGAACTACTTTAACCTAACTAACCTAAGGACATCACACACATCCATGCCCGAGGCAGGATTCGAACCTGCGACCGTAGCGGTCACGCGGTTCTAGACTGAAGCGCCTAGAACCGCACGGCCACGGCTAAGGATCTGGAGGATAACAAAACAGACCAGTGGTAGAGATTTTCCATTGTTATTTTCACAATTCCTGAGATCTTTGAAGTTATTGTGTTTTTTAGATATGTAATGACAATAACCTTTTAGCGTCTATTAAAGCAGCAGCTGAGAGTGCAGAAATGAATACGGTGTAAGTAGGCTGTTTAGGTTTTTTTATTGGTAACGCCACCTCTGTATAAAAATCACTGGCTGTGCCGTGTGCAGTCTGTGTCTAGTTTGCATTGTTGTCTGCCATTGTAGTGTTGGGTAGCGGCAGCTGGATGTGAACAGCGCGTAGCGTTGCACAGTTGGAGGAGAGCCGCCAGCAGTGATGGATGTGGGGGGAGAGATGGCGGAGTTTTGTAATTTGTCATGAACTGCTATATATATTATGACTATTAAGGTAAATACATTGTTTGTTCCCTATTAAAATCTTTCATTTGCTAACTATGCCTATCAGTAGTTAGTGCCTTCCGTAGTTTGAATCTTTTATTTAGCTGGCAGTAGTGGCGCTCGCTGTATTGCAGTAGTTCGAGTAACCAAGATTTTTGTGAGGTAAGCGATTTGTGAAATGCATAGGTTAATGTTAGTCAGCGCCATTCTTTTGTAGGGATTTCTGAAAGTCAGATTGCGTTGCGCTAAAAATATTGTATGTCAGTTTAAGCACAGTCATGTATAATTGTTCAAAGGGGACGTTTCATGACGGGAGCCGTAGCCAGCATATGTAGCGTAGCGCTGGTTTGGGATAGCGTGCTTGTAAAGAGACCGAATAAACCGTTTCGTTATTACTACGAATTCTCACTTTGTACTCCCTAAAGCGAATGAATTTATACCAAACAATGAAATTTAATCAACGTTTTTAATTAAGCATTACCCTGTAATATTCTGGGCGACTGTCTTGTGTAGAAGTGAGTAAAAGTACATTAAATTAACAAATATCTTTATTACTCTACACGTGGCTGCAATAACAGCCGTCGTGGACGTAGTAGAATACCTGATGTTAGAAGAAGCGCACATGGCCAGTTCAAATGACGACAATGAAGTACGAAATCTAGTTCTAAAAAAGCAGAACAGTTCAATGCCCTGCTGTTTGATTTGAGCCCTTCACTCGAGTTAACGTCCTTTCAGATTACATCCATGCTTGCCCCAGTACCACACAAGCGGTCGTTAATTCTCCCTGCACATAAGATTTGGGTGTGCGTCACCTCTGTGTACTGTACTGAATCATACGTTTCATGTCGAGTTTAATTAGAAAGATTACTTCGCAAGTGTTTCTACAGCAACAGTAACTTCGAAATTATAGGACAGATTCGTCTTTGCAGTAATTCTGAACGCAGAAATAACATGCTGCCATGCTGAGTCCTGAGCCAGCCAGAATCTTCCGCTTTCATATGTTCCCATTCCTGTCTTACGAACAGTCGGCATTAGGAGACGGAATGATTACATGACCATTAAATTTATCCGCTCTGCTGCGGCTATTTCCTCCCAGTTTCTGAAGCTGCTTCTCAAAAAGAATCGAACTTGACGGAGGAGAGAATACACCTTGTCATACACTATGGTTTTTCGCGTTCCCTTCGGCGGTGGAGCGTGGAAAGATTGATTGTATGTATGTGAGTTGTTGCTAGTCTTATTCGCAGACTCACTTTTAGGAAAACTGCGGTGTTGTTCTAACTGAAATCGACTGAGGTGTTGTTGCGCTGTAATGCTGCCTTGCTATCGTGGGACTCAAAGTTGAAAACTAGGTGCTGTCATAGTGATTTGCATTTAAATTGTTTTGCTCTATAGGTTTCTGTGAACGATTAGATAGATCGAAACAAATAACTCAGTCGTGCTGTGGCGAAACAAGCGCTGTATCATTGTGAGAGGTACAGAGGTGAGCGGGTGTGCCGGGACTTACCCCGGTTCACTACCACTAGCGCCACGTCATCATACGGCGCATGTGCGTAGCATACAAAGTACTGTGCCATAATCTAAGAATGAAACTAAAAATTAAAGCAACTATTCCAAACTTTGTCACTATGCTTGAGTACATTAATGTTAACACTGTGAACTCTCAGAACGATCTATTGAATGTGTTTCGCTAAATACATTACTTTAAGAAAAAATAAGTGGCGCTACATAATGAAGCTAGCGAGCCAAAAATTGTTCAGAATATGTGAAAGTATGTCACAATTAAAAGTTACAAGTCGCAACTTCATCGTTGCAACATTTTGGTCAACATCGGCATTTTTATGAGAAATTTGAGGCGCTGAATATTAGACTCAACGGATGAGAATTTTTATGTAAACTCGGTTTGATACAAAAAAGTTAACTATGTGACTCCATTAAGCTACCTCTCTTAGTTTTTAAGTTGGTTCTGAAAACCAAATTTGGAACAGAAACGTCCTTGTTCATAGTAGATTAAGTATCATATGTATTTTTGATATAAAGTTTTAATTACAGCAATTGATTCCATTCATTAAATAATACAGCTGTACCAAGTTTCAAGACTTTCGTATAAATAACAGTCAATACAAGGACTCTTGAATAGGTAGTTCATACGTTATGTCCTGCTGTCGGCACCATTCTAAAAACTGAAGCCAGCAAAATTTAAATGCAGTCGAGCTGAATGTTTTTCCGTGACTAAAGCCAACTTAACTTCAGTTATATAAATATTATGAAGGTTGTAAATTATTACACAACAGAGATATTAATTAACATGTGCTTGAGATAGGAGCGATATACAGGATGTTTCAAAAATGACCGGTATATTTGAAACGGCAACAAAAACTAAACAAGCAACGATAGAAATACACCGTTTGTTGTAATATGCTTGGGACAACAGTACATTTTCAGGCGGACAAACTTTCGAAATTACAGTAGTTACAATTTTCAACAACAGATGGCGCTGCAAGTGATGTGAAAGATATAGAAGACAATGCAGTCTGTGGGTGCGCCATTCTGTACGTCGTCTTTCTGCTGTAAGCGTGTGCTGTTCACAACGTGCAAGTGTGCTGTGGACAACATGGTTTATTCCTTAGAACAGAGGATTTTTCTGGTGTTGGAATTCCACCGCCTAGAACACAGTGTTGTTGCAACAAGACGAAGTTTTCAACGGAGGTTTAATGTAACCAAAGGACCGAAAAGCGATACAATAAAGGATCTGTTTGAAAAATTTCAATGGACTGTGAACGTGACGGATGAACATGCTGGAAAGGTAGGGCGGCCGCGTACGGCAACCACAGAGGGTAACGCACAGCTAGTGCAGCAGGTGATCCAACAGCGACATCTGGTTTCCGTTTGCCGTGTTGCAGCTGCAGTCCAAATGACGCCAACGTCCACGTATCGTCTCATGCGCCAGAGTTTACACCTCTATCCATACAAAATTCAAACGCGGCAACCCCTCAGCGCCGCTGCCATTGCTGCACGAGAGACATTCGCCAACGATATAGTGCACAGGATTGATGATGGCGATATGTATGTGGGCAGCATTTGGTTTACTGACGAAGCTTATTTTTACCTGGACGGCTTCGTCAACAAATAGAACTGGCGCACGTTGTCAAAGGTTTCGGGTAATTTCATTCAGAGACTACGCCATATTATTGCTACGCATGGTGGATATGTGGAAAATATCGTACTATAGAGTTTCCCAGACCGCAGCGCCATCTGTTGTTGACAATTGTAACTACTGTAATTTCGAAAGTTTGTCTGCCTGAAAATGTACTGTTGTTCCAAGCATATTGCAACAAACGGTGTATTTCTATCGCTGCTCGTTTAGTTTGTATTGCCGTTTCAAATATACCGGTCATTTTTGAAACACCCTATAGATGTTGCAATTTCTGCGTAAAGCTGTTGATAGCGGATGTTCCATAGACATTTCGCACCGAGCTATCATTCTGTCCGCCTCAGTAAAACGCCGGCATGCTCTCTGCCTCGGATGACGTCAGAGCTAGACACATACCAAATGCGTTTTCGGTAAAAGCAGGAAGTGAATTCCCGAGGACTCTACACCGTCCTGGATCACTTAGCTTTGACGGAAGGAACTGACTGTTTGTGTGTCGCCTACAGTATTGACAAAACCTCGTGGCAAGTGGTGAGATTGTTTTCCACTTTTGAGGTGAGCAATTAACTTTGATTATGGATCATTTTACTTAGAACTTCCCGTAGAGGTGACTTCTGAGTTGCTAATAGTGCTGTTTCTAAAAGGGACATTACTATTATTATCATTGTGAGTGTGAACTTTTACTGAATATTTTAATCAGTTACACCTCAAAACATTTATTTATAATAATAGTTCCGGATCACGCTGAGTAAACAGATACTAGGAACATTTTCTTTCAATGAGCACAAGAATATTGTGGTCTTGCAGACTGGAAATTATTGTTAGTATGTTATCCATCGCTTTGTGGCTGACCGCAAAAATAGTTTTCAAGCACATGTCAAAACAGCAAAAAATAAACAAGACCCACCCATCACTCCACAGTGCCACAAAGGAAGTTAACATTCAGCTTGTAGCGCCGTTGGTGCCCAGCAAAGACCAGTTATGTCCAAAAGGAATATGGTGTGCGTAGAAAGTACATATTTCATTTTCTAGATCGTAGACTTTTCCACGGTGATTGATGCTCACACTGGCAATGCTAAGTCAGCTATTACACCATGCCCATACAAAGAGAGATGCTACTATAAATCAGTTCATCTAAGTTCCGATGACATGTTCTAACAGATGATGTGATTACGGGTCGAATCGCCGGGTCAATATCATAATATTAAGCAAGTATATAAAGTTAGTATTCAAATTTCTCCCAATAAATTGTATGTATGGAAAGTTCTGGAACTACACGGTCCAGTCACATTAATGTGACTACCGCCTATGTTCGATGTTGACGTGCAGTAACCAATCACACATGGCAGATGGCAACATTACCAGTAGGGAGTATATAAAGCGTAGTGGGGGAACGTGGAAAACAGCGCAATTGCTGTCATAATACGGAAACGGAGCAATTTATCTGACGTCCAACGTGGATGATCGCCAGCTTTCGAGCCAAGGCTGGAAGCATTTCCGAGTGGCTAATATTGTAAACTGCTAGCGTGTTGGCGTTCTTGAAGTGTACCAAGCGTGGCAAAATGGCGATATCCAAAACCGGCGCCGTTGGAACTGTGGTGCACCACGAGCCACAGACGACAGCGATGAACGACGACTGCGGCGATGTGTACGGGCGAACAGATGCAGAGCTGTTGAGCAACTGGCCGCCCAGATGAACCAAGGGGCTGTCGAAAGTGCCTCCTCAATGTTCAACCGAACGTCTCTGTGTATGGATCTCTGCAGCAGCCGTCTGGTTCATGCATCCATGCTGACTGTTGTTCATCGGCGACGATGGTTATAACATACACACCAATAAAACCGCAAATGGATGCCCACTTACTGGCGACAGGTGGCTTTTTCTGTTAAGTCACCTTTTATTTTCTATTGGACAGATGGACATTGGTGTGTATGGCGTGAAACGTCTAAAATCAAAGGTCCTGTAGTAATCATCCGAAGGGTCCAGGCCGGAGGGAATTTCCTGGGTGATCTCGTCAATCTGGAAGGCACAATAGATCAACACAAGTTTGCATCTGTCCCTGGGCACCAAGTCACTGCTACATGCAGTTTGTTTTTCTGCGAAATGATGGCATCCACCAGCAGTAGGAAGGAACATGTCACTCAGCTGGCAGTGTAGATGCGTAGCCCGAAGAGCACCAGGATAATCTTACCGCACTCCCGTGGCCACCAATCCCCAGATTTAAACCCAATCGAGAATTTGTGGGATCACCTTGATCGGGCTGTTCGCGTCGTGGATACTCAACCGAGAAACCTAGCACAGCTGGTCATGTCACTGACGTCGGCATGACTCCTGTTATTGCCTTCCAGAACGTCAATGATTATCTTCCTGCATGTCTTGCAGTGGTCCGTACTGCAAAAAGGGGTTATTCAGGCTTTTGATAAGTGGTCACATTAATGTGACTGGACAGTGTAGCAATATTTTCTGGAAGTGGAGGACTCGTGATGCCAGAATATGTATTTAATGAGCCGACCGTTGTGGCCGAGCGGTTCTGGGCGTTTCAGTCTGGAACCGCACGATCGCTACGGTCGCAGGTTCGAATGCTGCCTTGGGCATGGATGTGTTTAATGTCCTTAGGTTAGTTAGGTTTAAGTAGTTCTAAGTTCTGGGGGACTGATGACCTCAGCTGTTAAGTCCCATAGGGCTCAGAGCAATTTTTGTATTTAATGTAAATAACTTCTGTTAAAAATCACAAATAAGGTTTACGGTTAGGAACAGATGCTTCCGTTCCACGTTTGTTCGAGGCTCACTTGGCCGTGGAGGAAGACGTTTATTTACGTGCCTTCAAAAAAATGGTTCAAATGGCTCTGAGCACTATGGGACTTAACTACTGAGGTCATCAGTCCCCTAGAACTTAGAACTACTTAAACCTAACTAACCTAAGGACATCACAAACATCCATGCCCGAGGCAGGATTCGAACCTGCGACCGTAGCGGTCACGCGGTTCCAAACTGACGCGCTTAGAACCGCACAGCCACACTGGCCGGCTATGTGCCTTCACATAAGCGCTTTGTCAGAAGGACAAGCCCAGAACTAAGTCGTCGCCCCCATCATCAAAAACGTAACAGGAGTAGGTCAGTGTAGCCTCCCTACATGGTTGGTAAAGCAGACTATGTTTTTAACTGCCGAAGTACACCATCCAGGTTATAAACAGCACGAGACATGTCGCTCCGTCTCATTGATTGATCAGTTGTGTATCGTTCATTCCTCATTCGTTCACCATGGCTAATTCGTTCTTTGGTAACGTTAACATCGGCGCAGCAGTCTGTCACCATGCTAGATAACGGTGTTCTCTGACTTCCATTGCCTTGGAGTCAGACCTGCAGAGTCCCACCTTGCTGTTGTTTCCACCTCGTCAGAGTTTTGACCACGCATGTCCAAGGTCGACGCTACGAGCTGTCAATCATGTACACTGTCCAGTCACTTTATGTGACCACCTGTTAAAAGCCAGAGTAACCACGTTCTGAAGCCCGAAAATAGTTCAAATGGCTCTGAGCACTATGGGACTTAACAGCTGAGGTCATCAGTCCCCTAGAACTTAGAACAACTTAAACCTAACTAACTAAGGACATCACACACATCCATGCCCGAGGCAGGATTCCAACCTGCGACCGTAGCAGTCGCTCGGTTCCAGACTGAAGCGCCTAGAAGCGCTCGGCCACAGCGGCCGGTCTGAAACCCGAACTGCTGCAAGATGTCCTGGAAGAGAGTTGATGATTCCTGAATATACCGACAGGGACGTGGAGCCATCCTGACTCGAATGCCGTCGCTAGCTGCGCAGTCCGATCGAGGTGATCCCACACATTCTCGACTGGGTTTTAATACGAGCAGTCTGATCGTCAGGGAAGTACGGTTAACTCATCCTGGTGATCTTTGGACTACGCACATGTACTGCAGGCTGTAGGACACGTAACACTGTCCTGCTGGTAGATTCGACCGTTCCGTGGAAAACAAATTGCATATAGGAGTGGACATAGCCCCAAGCATAGATGCGTACTTGTCTTAACCCACTTTGCATACCAAAATAATGATATAACTCAGGCAATGCAACTAAAATATTTCCTGTACCATAACGTACCTTCCTCTGGCTCAGACCCTTCCATAGATTGTTGCAAGGTTCATTTAGATGGACTGTAAAATGTGATTCATCTGAAATGGCCGCCTGTCACCACTTAATGGACGTTTAGTTGTGGCATTGCCGTGTAAATCCCAGCTTTAGTCGCCTATGAACAGCAGTCAACTTGGGTGCATGAACCATGCTCCAGCTATGGAGGTCTATATGCAGCAACGTTCGCTGAACGGTCGTTGAAGGGTCACTGCTGGTAGCCACTTGTTTCATACGCACAGTCAGCTGTTCATGAATTGCACGTCTATTCGCATGCACACATCTCCGCAGCCGTCATCCACCCCTGTCATCTACGGCCTGTGGTGCGCCACAGCTGCCTCGGCACCAGTTTTGTCACTCACGGTATACTTCAACCACGGCGACCAGCGAACAGTTTACAAACTTATCCGTTTGAGAAATGCTCCCACCCTTGGGCGGAAAGCCAGTGACTTCAGATAAATCGCTCCGTTTACGCATTACGACCTCGACTGCACTGTTTTCCACGCCACCCGACGTGCTTTATACACCGTTCTCTGCCAGCGCTACCACCTGCCATCTGTGAGCGGTTACATGTTGACGTCGAACATAGGCAGTGGTCACATTAATGTGACTGGACCGTGTAGTTATGAGCAGACGGTTAGCAGGTAAGTGCTACCGTGCGCACTGTCACTTGCAAAGATCTCTGGTTCTCTCATGGTAAGTCAACAATTCACATTTTTCTCTACATAGTTTTTCTCAAAGTACACTTGAAATTCGAACCATGTTTTTATTTCCTAAGCAAGAGTGGTAGCTACTTTGTGTACCTCCATCTTCTCTTCCATTTTAGGACGCTACGGACTGGAGTAAGCGAATTTCTCTATGTTTTCAATACTCTTTCAGTTCAAACATTTTTCCATGTGTAGTAGGGCTATTTTGTCTGACTGTCCTCCATTGTGAATTAGTGGCTCAATATTGGAAGGACTGCCTCAAATTTCATTTGATTTTGAACAATATGTCTAAATTACGTTAAAATTCTCCTAATTTTTTCTTGGCTGTGAACATCCCATATCTCCCAGTACATTCATACAGCACATTTCAGTAGAAATACCTAGAGAACGAGAGGGAGTCCGAAGTCATTGTGACAAGAGAAGATCTGCTGGCATAAGAAACTTCTTACCTCTGAGTAGGGAAGGAACGGGCACGTAGGGGATCAAAGTCAAAAAATCTTTAATATTCCACCAGTAGGATTGCGCCAATTCTTTCATCAGAGTAAGTTTGCGGAATTCTGTCATTTTAATCGGATTCACAGTTCTTACAGCCTTAACAGGTGTTACACAATCCAGTAACTAACATTTTTGTCGTTATTGGCAATTGGCAGATTGCTCACCTTGAAAGTAATTACATTATCATACAGCACTTTGATACCTACGACAAAACAGATTATTAGCGTGCCATTAGCATATAGACGGTTTTCTTTCAGTTCGAACACATGAAGGTTATGTGAGACTTTACACTCTCCATTCTGCAAATGAACTGTCATTGTTACATTAAATTACACAGGACAGTGTTAACTGCCTTCATAATCACCACGTGATTCGGTAGTACGCTGCCATCTTCAAGTGCCTTAGGCTTCCTCTTTCTGCACATTAATGCATTACAATATCCAATTTCACATGCATAATTTAGCATGGATCGAGAAACATCGTGAAACTACCGCTAATTGTCACCATTTATTGCCATTAGTATTTGGTGCTGCACGTGTAAACCTATATAGAAGTAGAGATCATATCATTCACATGTGTGAATATAATGTAAAGTTATTTACATGATTTGCCAAAAATTGTGTTACAGCAAAGACTCACAAGATGATCCAAGTTACCTTCCATTAAGAATGTGGAATGCACTCAACGACTGTGATATGACTTTGAAAGTGATGGAGCCCAGCTTCACTCGTCCTTTCCTTCCAGGCTTTATTAAAGCAAATCTAGATTTCGGATAGTAACTAGCCATTATCATTGCTGAAAAATACTAGAAGTACATAGTCAGGCGATAGTATATAAAGTTACAACTCATGGAATAACCTATATCGCTTATGCAATAGATATTTTTCGCACACTACAGAGAAAACAGTGGTGTGCGAAAAAGTGTCCTATGTAAAACATAAAAATGCATAGTTCTGCAGAGCAACTAAAAATTACGTTTATAGAGAATCTACTCTCAGCCATATGTAATTGCATGGCATCAGCCACCATCACCTGTACCAGAAGAGCACTGTATTACAAACATTGGTGTGTCGTGCAAAAACGATATCAGAGACCGATAACATGCCCTATGAGGTGAGCCACCCCGCAAGGTCTCCAGGAACAAAGGCTACAACGTTCATCAAATAAATTAAGTGGTTTCAAGCAAGATTCACAACAAGACCACCGCAGAGCAGCAGGAAAGAAACTTGTTTTCTTGCCTTCCTGTGGCTCCGTGTCGTGCATGATAAGCCACCTGCTAAAAAGATACAAGATCGAGACAATCATCAGGCTCCGAAAAAAAAAACGCAATTTCTTGTCTCCGTCAAAGATGCACCTGGTCTCAGAGAACACCTGTGGTTTTATAAAGGCACATTTGCATGCCGAGCGTGAGTTTCCGCGGAAACGCGAAATACTAATTAAATAAATAATCAGTGACAAATAAATAAAGCCTATGGCACACAACTGCAGCGCTGTGTCGCTGATAAAACAAAAGCACAATTACGTTACTCTTATGTTTGATTAAGAAAAAGAGAGCTCTGGTTGAAGTGGTGCGAGAAGCACGTATTTTATTTTATTGTCTGGCACACCGCCATATTTCATGTTATAGATGAATACCGCGAGTTGCAACCACACTAGGCACTCGATTCTGTAAAGAATTTATATTTATAAAAGTAAGTAGGATTATGAACTGTAGGCTTATTCATTGAATATATCTGATTTAACTAACTGTGTAACTTTTTTATGTTTAGTAGACAATCACCTCTGTACGACGTATTGGCATGGCTGGCAAATTATTGTAATATTGAGATTTAGATTATGAGTCCGCACCTACCGCAGCAGTCTTTGGAAACGATTTAATTACGAAGTCAGATTATTCAGTTTTATTTCACGGTCAACTACGAGTAACATTGCCTTTACGAAAAAGCCATTGTCAAGCGTCTGATACCGAATAATTAAACGTCCACGTTCCAGATAAGCAAATACAATTGCAATCACAATCACCATCATACAGATAGAATAATTAACATATTTAAAATAACATTTTTTATTAATTTTATTTATTTTATATTGGCGACTGCGTGTCGGACTTGTTATTTTGTCATTTGTTACATTGTTCTCTTTGTTTCATGTAAAAAATCAACTTTCTGGACCTGCACGTCAATGTATGAGAGATAACAAAATCTGAAGATATTTTCCAATTCTGAAATTTTGCGGGAAGACGCAATGAAACTTCCAGCAAAATAAGGTAAGACGCAGCATCTTTGCATTGGTAGGCTTCACCAGACGTATAATTCAGTGTATTAGCTTTTCAGTAAATTCTGTAGTGTTTCTTTTCTGGATAACAGTTTCAGTGATAAATTTCATTCTCAGTACTTTTCCCTAAACAATAACGTATGCAACAATACCAATACACGAGTGTACAATATGGCCGACTTCTGTACGATATCATGTAACATGGCCAGCAGCCATTACCAATAATCTCAAATTCAGTTTATATTTTTAAATTAACAGACAGCCATTGTTGCTACGAGCGATTCATGCTCAACTACATTTTATTTTAAAATCAGTGTCAAAAATTTTCTTGAAACATATATCACGTGTGGCATGGTAATAACTAGAAAACAATACGCAAAAATGGAACAGCAAGGACGTACTATTCAGACGCAATCCGACTCGGACGTGAGACAAGTGTTAGAAAATGACTTTACGACAGCAACCGGTAGTGACGATTCATCAAACATTGACGCAAGTGTTGACGAAAATTTTGACGATAGGCCGTCCACTACAAAAATTTCAAAATCTCAATCAGAGCCCATGTTAATGCATGACGTCACGTCTAATGACGCGGCGGGGGCAGAGACCTTGCAAACGGTAAACATTGCCGACATGTTACAAATGCTAATGAAACAAAACGCCGAAAACATGGCAACCTTAAAGGCACAATTAGAGACACAAAATGAACAGTTAAAAACACAAAATGACGAAATCAAATCTGATCTCATAGCAATCAAGATAGGTAATGACACTTTATGTAAGCGTGTGGAACTTATAGACGCCACACTGACCAAACAGATGACCGAACTCAGTACTAAATTTTCCCAGCTCAATACGAGACAAGAAAAGACTACAACTGACGTAGCACTTTTACAGACACAAGTAAAAAACCTTAATGTCACGTGTGAAGTTCTTACTGAACAAATTCAAACATATCCTTCAGTACATGACAATCTTGAAAAACGAATTACTGACGTACAGAATAAATTTGACAATGTTGAACAACACCTGACTGACATCTTACAATCAGATGCCACAGCTCATTTTCAAAATATTAATAAAGAATTTCATGATTGGGTTGAGAACAAAGACAAACATTTTGATAGATGCTTACGTGAAAATTTACCAACAATTGTGCACGACTCCGTAGCGCAATACATTACTAATAACAAACAGCTGATCAGTGATGCAGTACAATCCATCACTGCACCCATGAGACAATTCACCGATCAACTACAGTCTGAATGTAACGAAAATATCAGTCAAAATGTACAGTTCAGAAACCAATATACATTCGAGTATGATACACACATTCCGCACACGACAAATACACAAGAACAAAACACACCACGACTACAACACATACCACGATGTGGAAACACAAACACAAGCTATTATCATGGTAAACCACAGCAACATTATCGTAATTACTCGCCAGCTGAACATACCAGTAATTACAGTGGAATAAATCCATATCACAATGCGAAGGAAGATGAAAGCTTAATGAAACACAGGCAATTTCAGATTTTTATCCCAGAAAAACGAACCATTCATCCGGTGATTTTTCTTAAATCTTTTAGTAACGCATTTCCACGCACTTGGAGTGACCGGAAAAAGATTTCATATATTGTCGGTTACATCCAAGGCGATGCAGCTGTCTGGGCATACAGTCAAGCTGACGTATGTACCACGTACAGTGAGTTTGAGCGTGCTTTTCTGAACAAATTCTGGTCGCAATCCGTCCAGGAGCGACTCAGAAGACAAATTTTAGAACCTGAAACTTTTAACAGTAAAAATTGTAACTTACGCAGATATTTCGAAAAATACTTGAACATGGGACATTTTTTAAACGAACCAGTCGCAACGCGTGATATACTCCGTGCGTTGAAGGCCAAATTGCCTTTCAACATTAAAGAAAAACTCCTACATATCCCGGATGACGATTCAGATTATTTTTTAACAGCCTTAGATTCGGTTGACATGTTACTTGAAGATCAGCGCTTCGCGCGGCAAAACAGCAGCCACAATATTTACACTAGTGGTATGCAAAACATGCAGGCTTGCCAACACAATTCTGGCGCGCCCACAGTTGGATACGCGGTACAACAAAAACAGCAAACTCACATGCCGTCTCAGTACGGAAATCAAAATCAACACGCGTATTCCAATACAAACAATAGTTACAACAGTAATAACATTTCATGCGGCAATCCATACAAAAGGCACCGCGGTAATAACTACAACGGTAACAACGGATACAAAGGTAATAACAAAAACACAAACAGAAATAGAAATAATAATAACTACGAGCCAAGACAGCATCAAGGTTGGACTCGTAACGATCAGTACTTTCATTCAAACTCTGCTTTACCACAGCAGCCACCAGGTCAAAACTGGAGCATACCTTACGACCGACAGGTAAGTTATAATGCGCAACAGCAACAACAACCGCAAAAGTTTGGAGATCATAATAGGCAATATCCGAATGTGAATATAATAGAAATGACACCTGATGCACAACCTCAATCTGTGTCAGTACCTAGTACAAATGCTAATCCAACAAACTAGAAACAGTCACTACTTTGCCCCAGGTCGTGGCTGAAGAATTCTTGGGGGGCGACTTCAATGTTAATCAGTTATTTGACACCACACTTGAACAACAGAATAATGATATGCCGAATAATTCTAAACAAAAACTACCTGTTTTATTTATAAGATACAACCACAATAACAATATATCAGATGAACTTTTACAAGACAGTACACAATGTCGTTTAAACACAAATGAAATTGTTTTAGCATCTACTACTGGTGTAGTAGGTGGGATTCCAACTACTATTATCCTAGATACAGGTGCAGCTGTGAGCGTTTTGTCTTTTAATTTCTATAAAAAGATGTGTGAATTGGAACCTGTGCCTGAGTTTCCTGCCCAAAACTGTAAAATAACTACTGCACTAGGTAATAAGTCATGTAGGGTTACGAAGCAAGTTTTTGTAAACGTTAAAATAGGTAATGGAACCGTACAATGGCCATTCCTGGTTGTACAAAACCTTGTGACAAATTGCATATTAGGAATAGATATTATGAGCGAGAAGGACTGCATTATAGACTTCTCCAAAGGTAAATGTATTTTAAATGATAAAAGCAGGGTAATTATTATTGATTTGGACAGGAGAACTCTAAAGCATGACAAACACTGTACAGGGTACAAGGTTCAGTTAGTACTTGACAATGACATTCAAGACATGCAAACACACTCATCTGACACAGAGCTAATGGACTTGAAAACATTGCTTGATCATAAGATAAGTGAAGCTACAGCTCTCAGTGTACATGAACGTATAAAACTACAGGAAGTGTTATCCAAATATTTACAAGTTTTTACCAAACGATTAGGTGTTATCAACACGTATGTGTACAAGATTGAAGTTAAGCCTCACAAGATCTTCTACCATAAGACATATAACGTACCGTTATCTCAACGACCTGCTGTGTGGCAAGAATTAAAACAAATGTTAGACTGGAAGGTCATTGAACCATCCACCTCACCTTATTGTAGTCCTCTACTTGTTGTCAAAAAGTCAAATGGAAGCATTAGGTTAGAGTTAGACGCACGAGCTATTAATGAAATAATTTTACCGGTTCACACAAAACCTGAAAATTTAGAAGAGCAATTACAGAAATTTCTAGATGCAAAATATTTTTCCACAATAGATCTCGCTAATTCGTTTTGGCAGGTGGGTATCACTCCTGATTCTCGGAAATATACTGCATTTATGTTCGGGGGGCGAACCTATCAGTTTTGTGTTCTACTCTTCGGACTGAATGTCAGCTCTGGGGTATTCATTACAGCCCTGGATACCGTGCTTGGCGACGATTTAGTTGAGATAGTCACACACTATGTGGATGATATACTGATAGCTACACAATCTTGGAATGAACACGTTGACACTCTTCAAAGAATTTTAGAAAAATTTGCACAAGCTGGAGTCACAGCCAACCTAAGAAAATCAAAGTTTGGTTGCAGTGAGATAAAGTATTTAGGACATGTCATTAATTCACAGGGCATACGTCTGGATCCCAGTAAATTAGATGCTATCAGAAACTTTCCTAGCCCTCGAACTAAAAAGCAGTTAAAATCATTCCTTGGGCTATGTTCATTTTCAGACGTTTTTTGCCACAACCACTTTTGAACAGTAAACATCTGCTAAATCTACTCAGAAAGAATCAAGTTTGGATCTGGTCGGAACAGTGCCAGAATGACTTTAATACAATTAAACATGCTTTAGTGAATGCTAACATATTGAGCCATCCAGATTTCAATTTATATTTTTGTATGACTTGTGACGCTTCACGTACTGGCTTGGGCTGTTGCTTATTTCAAGTTGTAAAGAATAAAGAGGAGGAACAGATAAGAATTATTGGGTTTGCGAGTCGCACTCTAACTGAATGTGAGCGTACATACTCCACTACTGAGTTAGAAACACTTTCCATAGTATGGGCATTCAAGAAATTCAATTATTATTTATTTGGAAAACATACGGTAATTTACACCGATCACCAGGCCCTGACATTTTTGTTAACTTGTAAACTTGTACATCCTAGACTATCATGATGGGCAGTTACACTTCAGAACTACTCTTTTGAAATTAAGTACATAAGAGGTAAGGACAACACCATTGCAGACACTTTGTCTAGACTTCCACAAGGTATGAATGATACCAACAGTGACTTAGAAAATATAAATGACTACAGGATTCTCTTAATGCAAGACAAGCAGTATCACCAATATTATATTGATATGTGCAGAAACATGGCTGAATTACAAAAAATCTGATCCTCACTGGTATAAGATAATAACATTACTGGTAGAAAAACACAATCATCCTTTGACTAAGTATTACAAGTTACACAATGATGTGTTATTTTACCGCCAACATCCAAATGCTACTAACTGGTGTGTATGCATTCCCAAAGAGTCTGAACGCAATCTAATTTGGCACACACACTTAGTTTGGGGTCATTATGGGACGAAAAAGTGTTTGGCAAAGCTCAGAACATACTGTTATTTTAGCAATATGAGAAGAAAAATTTACAGGGAACTAAAAACATGTGTCATATGTCAAAAATCAAAACCTCAGAATTTATCCACAAAAACAGATTTACATTCTATTTTACCTAGTAAACCCTTGGAAATTCTGTGTACTGACATCAGTGGACCGCATCCAGCAAGCTCTGGAGGCGTCAAATATATCTTAGCTTTTTACGATATATTTTCTAAACATGTAAAACTTTATGCTTTAAAATCCGCCACTGCTAATACTATAATACGAAGATTCTCAAGTGATTACCTGACGCACGTGGGAAAACCTAAAGCAATTCTATCAGATAATGCAGCATACTACTCTGGGTACAAATGGAGAAATTTCTTGAAGGACAATAACATTAAAAGTATATTTATTTCGAGGTTTAGTCCACAATGTAACGCGACTGAGAGACTTTTCCGAGAATTAAATCGATTCATGAGGACCTATATTTCATCAAAACATACTAATTGGGTGTCCTACCTAAGTCTTTTCGAAGACGTACACAATAACTTAAATATTTACGATACGAATTACACACCTAACGAGATCATGTTCATTTGCAAACAGAACGATCAGTGGATAGCACCATTACCTAAGTTGTCAGACAAGGAAATCACACCTGAACAGAAAATAAAAGAAGTATTGACTACATTGACACATCACGCACAAATACGAAACAAACATCACAGAAACATAATAAAAAGAAAACAAAAATTCGAGGTAGGAATGCTTGTACTACTTCGTACTCATCATAAATCTGTAGCACTCAAACGACGCAACGCTAAGTGGCGTCTGCTATATGAAGGACCTTATATAATTGTTAACATACCGCATCCTGGTGCGTATCTGTTACAACATCCTAGAACTAACAAAATTATTGGGCTATACGCACACCGAGATCTTAGAGCATTTCATGCTGAATAATGTCAAAGTCATACCCATCAAAATATTGCTAAGCAACTTGAAAAACTCTGTTGTTACAACACAGATAATAAGTAGTATAGAAATTTTCATTTCAGCGGTTCCAGTGACGCAGTTGAAGACAGAAGAACTCTTCTTTCAACGCACGGCACCACCTGAAAGACGGAATATTAAAGTAAAATTTATGATTACGTAGCAGTGGATGACATATTAATTTTTCACGGAACATTTGTTACTGAAGGTACCACTGACTTGGTGTGACACCTGACGAACTGACAGACGTCATCTGTGAAGCGATCTTTTACTTTGAGAAATAGATTAGACGCACATCTCTCAACACGAAAAGCATCTATCAGTAGTCAAGGCCACACAGACATTCTACACACACGCACAAAACGCGAGGTATCGAACATTTTCTCTCTCTCTTACTATTTTGAATATTTATTGAGTAGTGAAAACGCCTGGTCTTGCCTACTGATGTAATGAATGTTGTGTCTAACCTATCTTAATTTCAGATGACATCACAAAAAACATCGATAATATCCCAGCAAAACCGCTAAAGAGGATGTAAATATCGACAATTCATGTAATCAAATGTGACACAATGTAATAACCTATAGCGATGTAATGATGATGTAAACATGTTTATGTGCAACGGTATTATGTTTATGCTAAGAAAATATGTGACGTGTGTATGTATAATTACTTACTTTTTTTTAACTGATGTATCATGTAACTGTTACTATGTAAAAAATTTGAACAAAACGAGTGCCAAAAAGACATAGCATAGTGAACCTCTGTTCACGGACATTAACGAACATTACTAACTCTGCAACTACGCAGAAACCTATGTGAAGGAAACGGTTAATGCCATTCATTATGCATCGTACCTATGTAAACGCGATGAACGATTTCTTTGATTAACAACTACGAACATTTAGGTGAGCTATATTCAGCAAAAAAAAACTGAAAATGTGAAGTGCATAATTCGTGCATCGTCTAGTGACATTACTACAGTACCTAAGTTCAAGATGTTAACTGGATTAAATGGACACAAAGTGCCTGTCCAGAAAACAACACGACGGGTGGAAGAATTTTGGTTGGAACTTCAGGGAATGTAATGTTCTCGAAATGTGACGCTCTTACCTGGACTGTCCAAGGATCGACGCCAGCTGTGTGCCGTCCGAGGTTCTGCAACCAAGCTTCCACGGAATGTAAAAAACGAACTGCACATGGACCAATTACTCGACGGGTCACGTCCGATCTGTAATAAATAATGCTTTTTGTCACAACCAACTGCATCACTACGACTATAATGGAAATGGGAAATGGACACGCTTATGTATTAATCACGTTGTTATACAACGATGTTACTGTGATCAAAAAACTTTACCACGACGATACTAACCTATAAAAAATTATTGTGTAGCGGATGAATATGAACTGTAATAACGGCATGATGTGTATAGGTCAACGCACCTGAAACATACGGACATTTTTCTTTGAAGTATTTCAAAACAATACTATGTAACTAAGAACATTCAACAATCTAAGTTGTATTGTGTTATAACAAATATTGTAAATTTAAAACTAAGTTACCTGTCATAGAATGTAGTCTTCATATGTAATCTTGGTTGAATATTTTCTTTGTGCAACGACTGAAAAACGCGCGCACACGAACAATATGAACTGCAATACTGTGCCGCGTGATCTAACTGTACGAAATAACGGCAGTGCCGCAGTTACACAGACGCTTCTGCGCATGCGCGCACTCTATCTGCCAACATTAGAACTTTTACGGCGCACCCGCGTCATTCAAATTTTGTATATAATGTATATAATGTGTATAATGTAGGTCATGTAAATAGTTGTAGATAACTTAGATTTTCTTGTGCCTTTAGGTGAATTGCTCGCCTGCAGGTGTGTCCTTTCGCCTCGCAATTCAGGGGGCAATATAAAGGCACATTTGCATGCCGAGCGTGAGTTTCCGCGGAAACGCGAAATACTAATTAAATAAATAATCAGTGACAAATAAATAAAGCCTATGGCACACAACTGCAGCGCTGTGTCGCTGATAAAACAAAAGCACAATTACGTTACTCTTATGTTTGATTAAGAAAAAGAGAGCTCTGGTTGAAGTGGTGCGAGAAGCACGTATTTTATTTTATTGTCTGGCACACCGCCATATTTCATGTTATAGAAGAATACTGCGAGTTGCAACCACACTAGGCACTCGATTCTGTAAAGAATTTATATTTATAAAAGTAAGTAGGATTATGAACTGTAGGCTTATTCATTGAATATATCTGATTTAACTAACTGTGTAACTTTTTTATGTTTAGTAGACAATCACCTCTGTACGACGTATTGGCATGGCTGGCAAATTATTGTAATATTGAGATTTAGATTATGAGTCCGCACGTACCGCAGCAGTCTTTGGAAACGATTTAATTATGAAGTCCGATTATTCAGTTTTATTTCACGGTCAACTACGAGTAACATTGCCTTTACGAAAAAGCCATTGTCAAGCGTCTGATACCGAATAATTAAACGTCCATGTTCCAGATAAGCAAATACAATTGCAATCACAATCACCATCATACAGATAGAATAATTAATATTTAAATAACAAAATATATTTTTTTATTTATTTTATTTATTTTATAGTTTACAGGATACCTTGCGAATGTGGATGTCGAACAAACAATACGCACTGTAATACAACACAGGAAGGAGCGTGAGAGGTCTTATCGCTTTCACCTCCCCGAGAAATGTGTTTTAGTTGAGTATGCTTTAGAAAATGGTTACCGGATCAAATCCGACAAAACCTCCATCGTGGCTCACACTAACGGCTTCTGGGACCGTGTAATTACAGAAGCTATTGAAATAAATATTACCGACGACACCATTAATAGAGCTGACAGTCTGCTGCTCAGCTTGACGTGGGATCCAGCGATCGTGAGGTTGAAACAAGCACACTGAACGCCAAGTCAGGGTGTTTTCACTTATGGCAGTGGAGAGAGCACCAGTGACGTCACAATCAGCAGCTAGTGTATATAAGGGCGTACGAGCAGTGCAAAGGCACTCGTACCACCTAGTAGTGCTCAAGGGATGCTTGGTGGAAAGCTCGTGTAATTTTAACCATTTGATGCAGTTGGAAACTTGAGAATATTTTTATTCAGTGTTACTGCCGTGAGGAATTCTTTTAGTAACTTTGTTTGCTTCTTTCTTCGTTTGCATCAACGCCATAAATGGCACCTGTGAGTCTCGCCATCATTAGTATAAACCATTATCAATTTATCTATGTGCAGTGTGGGTATAATTATTTTAACAAAATCCAAAAAGATGACGTCCAGTAATTTGTGTCTCGACATGAGATAAATGCAACATGGAGACCTGCATTTGGAGAACGAGGACATTCGGAAATACCTGTAATCTCCCTAAAACTAAAATACTATTAGAGCACCTCCTAAAGTATTTTTTATGTCCAAGTTTACATCTGCACATATATTGCACTAGCTCGGTGTGTGTGTCAGAGGTCATTTTGTACCACTGTCTGCCCTTTTCCATTGAGACAAGCGTTGAGTACAACAATTCTACATGATTCCATGAGATATGAACAATTATTTCTGCGCGCTCTGATGTTGGACGCTGCCTGGCGTTGTCCCGTTTCGTCCCAGCATCTGAGCAGCATGCGTTGTTTACTCTTTTCTGGAGTGGTCATTTTGCGATATTCATGTAATAGGAAGTACTACGTAGCCTATATAATAATTTTCTAAACTAGGTAACGGGAATTACGCATGTGCCTGAATATTAGGCACATAATGTCGCTTCAGAAAATCAACAGCAGAGAAAAATAAGTTTACCCATATAGTTTAAGTGTGACATTAGATGAGTCATCCGTTGCCTACACTCCTGTATAATAACATTTTCGCTGTTCATGATAAGGCAATGCTTCTAGAGACTTTCAAATGTACAAGCCATGGCCCTTGACAAGACTATATGCCTCGTCACACAATCTGCAGAAATTCTGAGGGCGAAAAAAGAAATCTTTCACTTATAAGTTATCGCATCTAAAATTCTGAGTGGACTGTGTTCTCCGAAATATATGGACTGAATGACCTACTAGGTCTGATGTTAACGTCCTAACTATCTTTTAAATGTAATTGCTGTTACACTGATCAGCCAGAACATTATGACTGGTATCTAATAGACGATATGTACACTTTTGGCATGGATATGAGTTGCGACATGTCGTGGCATGGAAGCAATGAGGCCTTGGTGGAGGTAGTTAGCACCACATCTGCACACACAAATAACCTAATTCCCGTAAATTCCGGGAAGGGGGCCAATGAATGCTGATGTCAAGTTCCATCACATCCCAGACATTCCAGATATGGCGAGTTGGGGTCCCAGCACATCATTTGGAACTCGCCACTGAGTTCTTAAAACAACTCATCACACTACTGGCCTTGAGAAACGGCGCATTTTCTTGCTGAAAATTGCTAGTCCCGTTGGGCAACATGATTGTCATGAAAAGGACTACGTGGTCTGAAACCACTGCATGATGCTCACTGGCCTCATAGTGCCTTGCACGAACTCCACTGGACCCATGGATGCCCACATGAATGTTCCCCAGAGCATAATGGAGCCGTTGTCAGCTTTTCTCAGTCCAGCGGTACAAGTTCATGGAGCTGTTCCCCTGGAAGATGACGGATTTGCGACCTCTCATAGGCATGATGAAGAAAGTATCGAGATTCATCAGATCATGCAACAGGCTGCCACTGCGCCAACGTCCACTGCCGATGGTCAAGTGCCCATTTCAGTCATAGTTGCCAATGTCTTGGTGTTAACACTGGCACATTCATGGGTCGTCAGCTGCGGAGGCTCTTCGTTGGGAGTGTTCAGTGCAGTGTGTGATCAGACACACTTCTACTATGCCCGACATTAACGTCTAATGTTAGTTCCACCACAGTTCGCCCCCTGTCCTGTTTTATCAGTCTGCCCAACCTACGACTTCCAACATCTGTAATGAGGGGTGGCCTCCCAGACCCACGTCTGGACAGGGTTTCACCTCGGTTTCGCCATGTGTTGAAGACACTCACAACTACACTCTTCGAACATCTGACAACAAGGGCAGTTTCCGAAACGCTTATTCTGAGCCCCCAGACAACCACAATCTGCCCTCGGTGACACTCAGATCGTGCGCATTCCTCTTTCTCCACATGGACGGCACACACTCTGATACTACATACACCATGCATGTGTCTCAGTAGCAACAATTCCACGTCATGTGAAGCCGCAATCGCCTGGATGGGTTTATGTAGATAGTAAGTTGTAATGTATTGTTGGATTTGTTAATTTTGAATGCAGCAAAGGATAACGTTCTGACTGTCTTCTCAAGCCCAGGGTGGTATACAGACATTCCACATAGCTATTAATTCTAGCCCTATCTCGAAGTATTCATAAATGCTACTGTGACATTCCAAGAATACATAAATTTTATTAACGACAAGTTTGGGATTTAACCTAAAATAACTAAGTTGGGGGAGGATGACTTTATCTAATCTTTTCTCATGCACTCATTGCAGGGTAAGTTAGTAATCAACTCTTGAAATTCTGTATTCAAAGCGTACGCATGTTGGAGTACACAACAGTCGCAAAATTGGACTCAACATTTAATTTCGGCAAAAGCTCTTCATACATTATCAAACGGCAACTGCAGCGGCGTTGTCTCCGTGCTGGATCTGAAATCGCTAACACCCCACTCTGGCCTTGACTGATAGTAATCAGTATCAAACACTATGCGTTCTGTGGAAAGTTCAAATTTCCCTAGTCGAAATTAATGGCAACTGCACACTCACTCTGGGTTGACGCGACATGCACAAAATTCAGCCAGAAAAGATTCCCACAGGAATTTGTAACTATCGCTTTACGTTTGTCGCCATGATATGTGAAGCGTATCGCCCTCACTTTGCAAACGTAAAGTAGAGTCAGAGTCGTGCCTTTACCACATGCAGGTGTGTGGCATGCTGCTAGACATGAGCGACTGCTCTCTCTGTCTCTGTGTCTTAACTGAGTTCTCAATGTGCTTTTCCATGACGGTATCATCCCCACCTTGATTCTACTACGTCACACGTCTGGCATCAGCAGACAGCTCCAACATTAAAGGTAAATTCTTATTTTTCTTCCATAGGTGTGCACTCGTTAATGTATTCTGGCGACTTACTTGCACCTCGGCCGTGTTTATTCTGATAGGTACTATATTGATTTTCCCTTATTTCTTTCTGCAGTGCACCTGGACTTTCTTTTGTTAAAGCTAACTGAGTCGTTCCAATGTCATTAGTCACCTGCCCTGTCCGTCTCCAAGCTGCATTCACTTTGTTATATTACTCATGCCCCTGTCGTTAAAAGGGTAAGTCGTTTGTTATTTCGTACATGAGATTGCTCTAATTATTTCCTGTTGTCAATAATATCGTTATTTGCTGGGGATTTTATTTGGTAGCATCGTTATGCAGCTTATGTAAGCCCGAAAATGTGGAGACCATACACATGCCATTCCTTCGAATTCATTTTGTACTGCTATGTACAATGCTTGAGGCATCGGTCATTGCAGTGCAAATTTATAATCTCAATTAATTTTCCATTGTCCAACTACTGGTTAAGTCTATTCTAGATGATCTTATTTTTAGTCTTGACTTTCTAATTTAAATCCTGACTTTACATGTTATATTCTCTTGATGAACTTGTCTTTACAGTCTTTATAAGAGTTATTCTCTTGATGAACTTGTCTTTACAGTCTTTATAAGAGTCCTTATTTATCCTACAACTTCTTTCTTTGTTGTTAACATATTTTAAAATGTTTCATGCACTCTGATAGTGTCCTTTGTCAATAATAATTACAATCACTCTACATTTATCAAACACTCATTAGATTGATTATGAGGATTATTTGAAGTTAAGGAAACGTTTTCTTTTTTTTTTTTTTTTTTGTTCCTAATATTTATAGCCGCAACCTGTATATATTTATTACTCTAATTCAGTTTTCATTATACTAATGCAATCATTATTTGTCTTTACAAATATGTTTTCTATATGTACAATATACCAATAATTAAATGCAGGGACTTTACATATGAAATATAAACATATAAAATAGGATAATTCAGATATTCTTCACAGGTGTGCAGCTGGATCATGTCGTCGTCCAGACACAATATTTTGGCAGACCAGCTGGCCGCCATCTTCAGGTGAGTTAATGCTAGTGCACTGCTTCACCGGAACTGAATTCCAGCCACAACGACAGAAACCTTTATACACCATGAACAGAGCACTGTACGTGTATGAGATGATGGTTTGGCCACATGGAACTGATGCTTTGAATCGTTTCTTAGATCATTTTAATTGTCTACATCGAAGTATTAAATTTATTATGGAAATTAAAAGTGATGGTAAACTTCCATTTCTTGATGTTTAAGTGTGTAACACCTCCGATTTATGTATCCCGCTCGATCGGGATCTGATAGCAGCCCAAATAAATATTAATTAATGTGACCGTGTACCTAATGGGGCTGGCAATCGGATTTGACTGCTACGGAGTTGTTACATTCCATTTTGTCCTTCTCAATGCTGTAATAATGAAATGTCTGGTACCAAGAAGAACAACACAGCTTCACTAATCAAGAACCTATATTCGTCTCAAAAACACAAAAGGAAGGAGACAGCTACTGCCTTCGTTGTAATATTTAATTATGGCTAATCTCAGCACTGGCTTCCTCGCTATTCATTATCATCACACGCAAATTCAATCACAGCAATCCAACACTGCAATCCAACACTGCAATCCAAATGTTGCCAGCGCGGTAGACGCGAAACCACAAATATCGGCACAGAAATATCACTGATCACTCTCCTAATTATACACTCCTGGAAATTGAAATAAGAACACCGTGAATTCATTCTCCCAGGAAGGGGAAACTTTATTGACACATTCCTGGGGTCAGATACATCACATGATCACACTGACAGAACCACAGGCACATAGACACAGGCAACAGAGCATGCACAATATCGGCACTAGTACAGTGTATATCCACCTTTCGCAGCAATGCAGGCTGCTATTCTCCCATGGAGACGATCGTAGAGATGCTGGATGTAGTCCTGTGGAACGGCTTGCCATGCCATTTCCACCTGGCGCCTCAGTTGGACCAGCGTTCGTGCTGGACGTACAGACCGAGTGAGACGACGCTTCATCCAGTCCCAAACATGCTCAATGGGGGACAGATCCGGAGATCTTGCTGGTCAGGGTAGTTGACTTACACCTTCTAGAGCACGTTGGGTGGCACGGGATACATGCGGACGTGCATTGTCCTGTTGAAACAGCAAGTTCCCTTGCCGGTCTAGGAATGGTAGAACGATGGGTTCGATGACGGTTTGGATGTACCATGCACTATTAGTGTCCCCTCGACGATCACCAGTGGTGTACGGCCAGTGTAGGAGATCGCTCCCCACACCATGATGCCGGGTGTTGGCCCTGTGTGCCTCGGTCGTATGCAGTCCTGATTGTGGCGCTCACCTGCACGGCGCCAAACACGCATACGACCATAATTGGCACCAAGGCAGAAGCGACTCTCATCGCTGAAGATGACACGTCTCCATTCGTCCCTCCATTCACGCCTGTCGCGACACCACTGGAGGCGGGCTGCACGATGTTGGGGCGTGAGCGGAAGATGGCCTAACGGTGTGCGGGACCGTAGCCCAGCTTCATGGAGATGGTTGCGAATGGTCCTCGCCGATACCCCAGGAGCAACAGTGTACCTAATTTGCTGGGAAGTGGCGGTGCGGTCCCCTACGGCACTGCGTAGGATCCTACGGTCTTGGCGTGCATCCGTGCGTCGCTGCGGTCCGGTCCCAGGTCGACGGGCACGTGCACCTTCCGCCGACCACTGGCGACAACATCGATGTACTGTGGAGACTTCACGCCCCACGTGTTGAGCAATTCGGCGGTACGTCCACCCGGCCTCCCGCATGCCCACTATACGCCCTTGCTCAAAGTCCGTCAACTGCACATACGGTTCACGTCCACGCTGTCGCGGCATGCTAACAGTGTTAAAGACTGCGATGGAGCTCCGTATGCCACGGCAAACTGGCTGACACTGACGGCGGCGGTGCACAAATGCTGCGCAGCTAGCGCCATTCGACGGCCAACACCGCGGTTCCTGGGGTGTCCGCTGTGCCGTGCGTGTGATCATTGCTTGTACAGCCCTCTCGCAGTGTCTGGAGCAAGTATGGTGGGTCTGACACACCGGTGTCAATGTGTTCTTTTTACCATTTCCAGGAGTGTACTTCTTCACTTTCCAATATTATTCTAACACAAAGGGGGTAAACCGCAGCGATGGCCACTCCCTTTGTCGGTAAGCCTTGTGTTATAGCAACCGGCCTCCGCACGGCTCGGCTCGCAACCTGGGAACTGACTCAACTCTACACTTGTTCTCGCAACACGACACTATCGATTGTTTGCCCTATCGACCTGTGCCGAGTGCAAACTTATAGTAAGGGCCTACGGACCCCTTACAAGTGCAAAGAAAGGATGATGGGACTTTTGGACATAGTGTGTATAGGAAACCCACTCATACTGACCGCTGTCTTCATGCAACCAGCTATCATCCACCACACCAACGTAGCGGAGTTTTGCAGACTCTGATCAAAAGAGCTTATACCATTTGTGACGACGAACATTTGAAAGAAGAACTTGATCATTTGAAGATTGTTTTTAAACAGAATGGATATGTGGAGCAACAAATATGCCGTGCTCTTCAGTTTGGTCCGTCACGCAAGCCAATGGAGGATACTTTTGAAGCTGTTGCTTATTTACCCATTGTGGGAAGTATATCATCCAAAATTTCAAGAATGTTAAGAAAATATAATATTAAAAGTGTTTTTACGCTGGTGGCCAAGACTAGAGCCCTTCTTGGCTCAGTTAAAGATAATTCGGGCTTGAGGAGGCCTGGGGTTTGTGAAATTCCGTGTCACTGTGGAAAGGAGTATATTGGTCATACTATTCGAACTATTCAGGACCGGTGCGTGGAACATCATCGGCACACTCGGTTGTTCCAGCCTGAGAAGTCGGCAGTGGCAGAACATTGCCTTAACGAGGGACACAGGATGATGTATGACAAGACACAATTGATCTCTCCTGCTTCTCGCTATTGGGAATGTGTTCTTAAAGAATCCATTGAAATTAGATTATCCAGTAATATTATTAACAGGGATAAAGGTTTTCCACCAAGTAAGATAAGGAACCCGATTTTGTCCGACATTAAACAACAAGGGTCTTCTTTGCGATTTATCGTTTCTGCTGCCTTCTCCCACCGGTACGCTGCATGTCTACTTGCTGCCCGGAGGCGCTACCCATCATCTCATGCATGCGCGATGCTCAGTTCATGGTGTATAAAGGTTTCCATCGTTGTGGCTGGAATTCAGTTCCGGCGAGGCAGTGCATAGCATTAACTCACCTGAAGATGGCGGCCAGCTGGTCCGCCGAAATATTGTGTCTGGACGACGACATGATCCAGCTGCAAACCCATGAAGAATATCAGAAGTTATTATGCTGGGAAAGTCTACGAAATCAGGATAATTCAGATTAAA
This sequence comes from Schistocerca piceifrons, assembly GCF_021461385.2. Taxonomy (NCBI): domain Eukaryota; kingdom Metazoa; phylum Arthropoda; class Insecta; order Orthoptera; family Acrididae; genus Schistocerca; species Schistocerca piceifrons. Next base: position 622,508,184 of record NC_060140.1, read on the forward strand.
TGAAACATCTTTACATGTGAACTAGATAATATAAAAGCAGGGTACATTTTTCAATTACATTACAATGAATTTACAACATTACAAGGAAGTTACAACTGTGCAGTGGTACAGGTGAACTGTCACGTAAAATTTTATATGTGTTTGTTTAAATAAGTGTCTGTTTTTCACTCTCTTTTTTACTATTTTACCACGACTTTGCCACACACATAACTTTTTCTCATGACACTTTCACTTTCTACTAGTTTTCTTCTTGACATTGCTGATTAGTAGTTGCTGAAGTTGTTCGATTGTTCCAGAATGGTTCCAGAATCTGCTGTAATTGAAGTTTGGTGACGTCTACAGTTCTGAGTGATTGAGTATGACTCCTAAGCCAAGGTACTGTCATAAGGCGATGACATAAATGTCTTTGCTCCTTTTCTGGTATGGTTGCCATCAAGGATGTCAAATGTAACTCCTCGATGATTGAGCACTGTTTATTGATGTTTGATGTCCCCAATGTGTGCTTTGCTCACAGATTTGACCGCTGTTCTGTTGACTAAGTTATTTGTAACAGTTTGTTGACTATTGCTTCTAGTGAATTTGAGAAATCTCATACTGGTGTTAAGGTAAGGGATTGAAAAAAAAAATTAATCTTCTGTCTTGTGCCCTCATATTAGGATCTCTCTTCTCTTCATTTCTTGGTACTTCTTCATGTCTTCTGTCTTGGAACTTGTGCTTCTCGGGCATAGAAACAGGATTTGCTACTTTGAGAATATATTTGAAAAGATTACCAGTTGTTGTGAGATAGTAAGTTTGACTATATCACAGAAGTGATAAATCTGCTTTCGGATATGCATGTGTCCATTAGGTCATTAAGAAAAATATTCCTTATATACTTTCCCTGGTAGTCGTAATGATATTAGGAGCTTGTTTTCTGTCGCTATTGTTGTCGCTAATGAGGTTTGCTTGCTTTCATTGCAGGTGTTCCAAATATCTTAATGGCTGTATTTTCCCAATCCTTGTGGCAAAAGGTTGGTGAAGCGAGAGACAAATTCTTTTACATCTGGCTCGTTGTCCACCTGGCACATTACCTGCCATAATGTGATGCGTGGGTCAGTGAATTCTTTCCCTTTTTTGCTGGTATATTTGGTTCATTGCTACACCATGTTGCACAGTCGTTTTCACTCAGACCCATAGCTTCCCGTCGACTCTAAATTTTTTTTTTAACATCAGGTTGGTGGCACCTTGCTTCCTCCAGACATTGGTGATGACGTGTTGTGCATCTTCTTGACCTCTTGACTCTTTACGTTTCCTTTACATAAATTTACAACAATTTTGACAATAAATAATTATATAGATAATGCAATAAATATGAACTTTACATTAAATAGTTATGAAGACTTTGGTATTGAATTTTTGCATGAATGAACATGTATATGAATAACATAATGAAAATATATTCGATAATAAAATTTTTTTTTTAGTTACATACATTTATCATTTAAATGTCTGTATTAAGTGTTGTACATTTCCTTGACTTCATATTGAATATGATGGGTGGTATCTGGATTAATGTATTAGTTTGTCATGCTATTAATTTTCTGTTTATTATTCCTTTTTGATCTACTCTACTATTTTAATTGAATCTTGTGATGAGATTTGAAGATGAATAGTTACTTTTTTATAATTCTTCTATCTGCTTCAAGATGTCTGCTGCAACCTATAACATAACTGTCGTTCTCCTATATTATGTGTGGTCTATTGATTATTCTTTTGGCCTTTTATCGTGTAATTACTGTAAGACATTTTATTCATTATAAACTTTAAGATGGCTGACATGATGTAAACCTATATTCTTTCCTGTTTGCGGGTTTATCAATTCCACTGTGGTGGCATGAACTATTTTATTACTTACCATAGGTCCTTTATATACAGGTAAAATTTGTGACAGACTTGTTTCCCTTTATTTGATAGCAGATGTGTTCTAACAAGAACCAACTGTCCCACCGAGAATTTTCGTGTGGATGCACCTCTGTCAGCTTTGAGCTTCCATTTTTCAGTTGCTCGTGTAATGTTTTCCAGTGCTTCTTTTATGATCTGTTGGTGTGACGGTTTTCTATCTGGGGGCAACAGTACCACTTCTCTTACCCTATCCACAGGTCTCTTGTTCTTGAGTACTGTGATTGGCGATAAACGCATATTACTATGTAGCATTGAATTAATGATATTTTATAACTGATGTAAATTTGCACCCCAGGTTGTGTGTCATGAGCTATGGTACAACCGACACCATGTTCCAATATCTTTCACTGTCTGTTCGGCACTATTAGTGCTAGGTTTGTAGTGGAATATGAATAGGGGTTTAACTTTGTGTCTTTTCAAAGTTGCTAACCATGGTTTTGACCTATATTGTGGCCTATTGTCTAAAATTAATCTTTGTACATGCCCCACTTGTTTAAGGAAATCATGCTCTAGTGCTTTACTAATTTTAATACCTTTTGCACGTTTCAGAGTAGTGAATGTGACATAATTTGATGTTAATTCTATAACCACGAAAATAAATGTGCTCCCATTCCTCTTTACTGGTAAAGGTCACATAAAATCTGTTTCTGCCAAATGTTTAAATTTTTTTGGTACTATAGGTGATAATGGTGGTCTAGTTTGAAATGTCATGTGTTTGCCTCATTGGCAATCTTTACATCTTTTAAGTACTTGACGAATTCGTCTTTCCATATTGGGGTAATGGGCCGTCTCTTTGCCCCAAAGTGTCCATTACTTAAATGAGTGTACAATATGTACTTATTTATTAACTCATCAGGAACACGTACTGTCCATCATCTGGTGCCTTGTTCTCGCCTGTGCAACAACACATCATTATTCAGCAAATAATGCTGACGAATGTGGACCGAGTTCTTGTCCCTCCAATTATGCTTGACACCCAATACTTCTGGGTCTTTACGTGCAATATTTAAAAAGGCTGTTGTAATGTAATTCTCAAAAGGTACTCCTCTTATATAATATATTCCACCTTGTCTTGATCTGTACCGAACTTACTGGGTGCTGCGCCATTTTGACATCCTGAAAGAAAATCTGCTAAGCTGTTTGCAGGTCCTCGTATGTGTTTTACACAGGAATCATATTCTTGCAAGATTAAAATCCACCGTGCTAGCCTACCATGTGTCAACTTTGCTGTTAGTAAAAACTCGAGAGCTTTATAATCCGTGTATACAACAGTTTTCCTTCGAAATAGGAAATATCGAAACTTTTGGTAACCCCAGACGACCGCTAAAGCCTCCAACTCTGTAATGGAATAGTTCCTCTCGCTTTCTGATAAGACACGACTTGCAAATGCAATGGTTTTATGTACAGTCTTTCCATCTTGTTCGTAATATTGGAATAATACTACTCCTAAACCAGTCTTGGCGCTGTCTGTTGTCATACAAAAATCTTGGGTAAGATCTGGGTGTGACCGAACTGGTACTTCCGCTAGCGCCTTTTTTAATTTCTGAAACTCTTGTTCTGCAATTTCATCCCATATCCATGGTGTGTTTTTACCAGTTAAACTGAATAACCATGGTGTAGCTATAGTATCTATGCAAATAAACCTTTTAAAACTGTTACTAGTCCCACAGAATCACTTGCAGGCGTCATGGCGCAATATGATGCATAACACCCGCTGCTACCGGCTCTGTATCTTGTCTAGAAAGCAATTCTGGCTGGTGAGATACCATACTGTAACCTGTCAGTACTCGTGTTAATGGTTGTGGTATTGCATAATGTGGCCCTATCGTTTGGTCTGCATATGTCACGCTCTGTGTTTGACGTATATAGTCTTGCTGTAAACCACATTGTTCCCTGCTGTTACTGTACTGTCCTGGAATATGCTGTTTTGAATTAATTCCGCGATCTCTGTTTGTGTTTTCGGAATAACATTCACATGTGCCTTTCCGTCGTGTGTCACACGTACTTTCGCGTTCGTTTTCTGTCGTGTTAGTGTCGACTGTTGTCTTTGCTGTCTTTATAGTAGTATCTACTGATGTTAACGTGGATTCTGTCGTCGTCTGCGACTCCCCACTAACGCTATCTGCGTCTCCTGGACTTTCAATTGAACGCAAAATTTCCGACCTCAGCCTTTGAAGTTCATGTTCGTTTTTCTCTTGTATCTTTACTATACGAGCATCGAATTTCCGTAATGTAGCTTTAGTTGTTCGTTTGTGAGACATCTTCTCGGGAATGACATGTTTCGCTTTTGTCGATGCTCTGACGGCAAAGGCTTTGGCCTGTTGTTTTACCTTTTTGACACTTTTTTGCGTATCTTCACGTAACGTATTCATGTCTGCTTGTACAGTGTTGATATCTGTTCTCATCTGTGCGTGCCCTGTCATAAGTGTTTGAAGCGTCAATTGTGCTTCTTGAGCTTCAGTTTGGATTTGATCTAACTGTCCTTGTATATTATCACGCGTTTTCTGTATTTCTGTATTAGTTTCTTGCACCCTCTGTGTTATACATCCTTCTAAACGCTCTGCTAATTCTTTTTGCCCTTTATTAGTTTCTTGAGATGTTTGTAGTAAACGCTGGAACATAACAAATATGTTAGCATTTTCTACACTTACATCATTCTCAACTGTTGCCATGTGATGCAACCGTTCCCTCTCTCGTTTTTCATAAACTGTTTCCCTCTGTTCCAAATCAGTGTAGGTGCACTAACACTCGTTCTTTCATATGATTGTAAACCTGTCTGATTCATTATAATCATGGTCGGTTCTACATACTGTAAATTGCTGTCTACTGATTCTACTTCTGAATCATGTGCAACATTATTCTCATGCCCATTACTTTGACCTGATTGAACACCATGGCTTGCATTTTCGGTCTCATTCGGTATTGTCACGTTCTCTGTTTCGGGTTATTCATGTGGCTGTTGTGTGTCCAACTCGATCCTATCATGATTTGCCACTATTCCTTCTGTCTTGACCTATTGTTGTCTGGCATTTTCGATTGCTCTTCTACCCGTTCTTGAATTTTACGAACTTGACTACACGTTAACATCAGATTGTAAGATTTGACTCTACCCCAAAATATCATTCACACGGTCTGATACTTAATCTTTTCTGTTCATGGAGTTGAGGCAGAACTCAACACAACCCAATACAACAATATTTTTGCGCCAACAATAAACATACACTTCTATCTACACTTATGTACTACTTATTTCTTAACTACTCAGTTGAGTCACATTTAATGTCAAAATTAGTTTTTCTACAATTTTCTATCCTGTCTAGCAGAATGCTATTAATTCAAAATCCTGGCAGGATAAAGCCATTTTGTAATGTGTTATTGTATTTGTTAATTTTGAATGTGGCAAAGGATAATATTCTGTGTTCTCAAGCCCAGGGTGGTAAACAGACATTCCACATAGCTATTAATTGTGGCCCTATCTCAAAGTAATCAAAAATGTATTCCAAGAATACATAAATTGATATTAATGACAAGTTTAAGATTTAACCTAAGGTAATAACACAATCCCTCCCTATTCCGTATTACATTTAATATACCAAAGCTCTCAAGAATCAAGTCATAATCAATAAGCAAGTTTAATTACTTCTTCTCTGAATAAATCAATTAATATTTAAACATTGAATACGTAATTAATCAAACTATATCTCTATATGTGAAAATATTATCAATTGAAACAAGTAAATTTTTAGCAGTAAAAATTACACCTACATCGTAGCTGTACATTTAACTAAGTTGGGGGAGGATGACTTTATCTAATCTATTCTCATGTACTCATTGGAGGTTAGGTTAGTAATTAGCTCTTGAAATTCTCTATTCAAAGTGTATGAATGTTGGAGCATGCAACACTCGCAAAATTGGACTCAGCATTGAATTTTGCCAAAAACACTTCGTGCATTACCAAACGACAACTGCAGCGACGTTGTATCCATGCTGTATTTGAAATCGCTAATTCCCTACTCTGGCCTTGACTGAAAGTAATCAGTTTCAAACGCTATGTGTTCCATGGAACGTTCCAATTTCCGTAGTCGAAATTAATGGCAATTGCACACTCGCTCTGGGTTGACGTGACATGCGCAAAATTCAGCCAGAAAAGATTCCCGCAGTAATATTTAACCATCGCTTTACGTTTGTCGCCATGATACATGAAACATGTCGCCCTCACTGTGCAAACATAGAGTAAGAATCGCGCCTTTACCACACGCAGGTGTGTGGCCCGCCGCTAGACGTGAGCACCCGCTCTCTCTGTCTCTGTGTCTTAACTGAGTTCTCGATGTGCTTTTATATGACGTCATCATCCCCACCTTCATTCTACTACGTCACACGTCTGGTTTCAGCAAACGGCTCCCACATTAAAGGTAAATTCTTATTTTTCTTCCCCAGGTCTGCACTCGTTAATATACTCTGGCCACTTACTTGCGCCTCGGCCTGTTTATTCTGATAGGTATCATATTGATTTTCCCTTATTTCTTTCTGCAATGCCCCTGGTCTTTCTTTTGTTAAAACTATTTGAGTCGTTCCAGTGTCATTAGCCACCTGCCCTGTCCGTCTCCAAGCTGCGGTCACTTTGTTATATTCCTCATGCCCCTGTCGTTAAAAGGGTAAGTCCTTTGTTATTTCGTACATGAGATGGCTCTAATTATTTCCAGTTGTTATTTGCTGGGGATTTTATTCGATAGCGTCGTTATACAGCTTGTGTAAGGCCTGAAAATGTGGTCACTGTACAAGGTCGGTGGTCATAGTATTCTGGCTGATCAAGTATATATGTTCAATTGTTTAATAACGTTCAGTACAGTAAAAACATGTGTAGAAAGCGGAAGCCTCTATCAGACAAACAAGAGAGCCGAAATGTGATAATAGACTTTGTACAGGTCATTAGTCATAAACCATATAATTGTGAAAGACATTGAAATTATTTATTCTTAAACAACCGTTTGTTTTTTTATCAGAACGATAAAATTTGTTCAGAACAAGTAATAGGGAAAATATTGTTAAATTTTCCATTTCAAACTAGACTGCAAACTGTTGCTGTAATTTAGTATGGGAATGTATATTGTGAGATATTTTGTTACGTTCGTACATAATTCTAAGTTATATGGAGCCAGCTGCGGCTCCACCAGATTACACACGGTTAAAAAGTAATCTATATGTAAAAATTTAGTATGGGAAGTCGCCATCCACACTTAAGCACCATCACTAAAGTTATCTCTTGAAGTCTCGCGAAGCGAGCCGCGAAAACCACGAAATTTTGAGATGATGGGAAAAGCTGACCGAACTCATGTTGCTCGCAACTCACTCACTTACTGCACGGAAAACCCTTTGATGTGACCGAGCAGCCAATTATAAAATGTGCCGGAAAATGGAGTAAATCATTTCACGACCATTTGCGACATGCTTAGCATGGGAATGATCGTAACTGTTTCGATGTGAATGGAGAGCCAGAAATATATTGCAATCTGTCTCTGTGACCAATGCTCTGAGACTTGTTCTGTGTGTGTATAGACAGAGCTGAGTACCTGGCGTCATCTGGGTATGCATGTATTCCAGTCTGCTGTTAGTCCATCTTCTCCTCCCCTCTCTCACTGTCCACCCATATATCATCCACTCCCTCTCTATGTCCACCTCCTCCACACACCAATCTCCGTCGATCTCTTCCTGCTACTCTCTTTGTCCATCTCCTGCTCCTTCCTGTCTGCCTCCTCCTCCCCCTGTCCATCTCCTCCGCGCCCCTCTCGCTGCCCATCCTCTCCACCACCTGTTTCTCTACATCTCCTCTTCTTCTGTTTCTCTGCCCATCTATTCCCCCTTTTCTCCCTCTGTCCTCATCCATACCCTAATGGGAGGCTGGTGGCTCGTAACCCTTAATTCTTAAGGTAATTTTTTCGTCACACACTGTCCCAGATGCTGTCTGACAGATCACTGTATAATCGGTACATTAATACCACACAGCAAATATTGAAAGTCGCGAGCTCTATCTTCTTATCTCGTGTTTTCTACTGAAAATCTCGTGCTTGTACTCTTGTTAACTTTACTATTACAGAGATCGCCTAAACTTTATTTTTTTTAATTGGTCCTGTGCGCGACAAATAACTTACTTGGTCTTCCTGCTGCCACTGCTTGATCTGTTGCATTCCATTATTTAACAGAAACATAAAAAAACCTATTATTCATGCTGAGTGCAATGCAAGTTCTGTATGGCGGCTCCTGCAGTTGCTGCGGCTGCTGCTTCTTACTACAACTACATATAATTCAAGAGAAAGGGTTTGGTCCAATCTAAATTCGATAAATGATAACCCAAACAAGTAATTCCTTTTTTCAAAAACTATATTCTGAAAACGATTCTTTCTCATTCAATTAACAAAAGGCTTTAAATCCTAAGAGAGTATTGCCAACTCTCAATATGTTACAGTAAATTTTAAAGTTTATTTTTACGGAAGAAACGCATTTAAAGGGAAAACTGCACAAAATGAACCTAATGTTACATGATAATGTTAATGCTTTGAAAACTCAAATACTCCGAACTCTAAATTTTACATTTCGCCTTTTTAATTGTGTATTATACTTTTAATAATAAAAACAAGGAATTCACATGTGGGAAAATAATTTCGTCTTCACTTTCACACTGTTCCTATTCTGAATTGTGTTCAATTTTAATTTCGTTGTCACTGTCAGATCCAACATCACTTCAGCTGTCTTCAAACCATTTTAAAACAGTAACCTCAAAGTCAGCGTCTGTAACACAAATAGTAGATGAGGATCTGTGTACTGAATGCACAGCGTAGTGTCCCAGGTGCGGTGTCAGAGACCGCCAGCATAAACGAAGCAATAATAGTATTGGTCCACTTTACAACAAGTAGCTGCTGACAAAGGAAACTGCGACAGCTTCGTGAAAGAACGGATAGACAACGCTGTAATCTCTTACCCCTACGCTTTAGGAGCGAAGTTACAATAAACGCTAGAGGTCTGTGAGACCACGCCTGGAACGATGAGGTTAGCCCACAGTACTTTTAACTAATGTGTCTACCAGATTTGGATGAAATGGGGTCGTTGCTTAGGACGAGCACATATCAAATCTATTTCACATATATTTAACGTATTTTACACTTATCTGTACACATATTTCCCCTGTATCTCTACCATATTTCGCTCTGCAGTATCACTTTCACGAATTTTTACGAAAGTCAACGTGTATGACGTTGTATCTCCTGAACTATATGTCGTACAGTGATATAATTTTGCAGGTACATCTAGTGGCATATGTGAACAGTGTCTGCAAAATGCGTTGTTAATAGAATTCGTAGAAATGAAATAAAACTTGAAACGTCATGCATAACGCGACAGTTTTTAACGCATCTCAGTGTTTACGATAACATATGACCTGAATTATGCATAGTGCAATAATATAATTTTGTTGGAACAGTCAGTAGTGTATGAGAATACTGTCCACAAAATGTGTCGCGAATACAGTTAGTAGTAAAGAACTAATAAATTAAAACATCATGGATCATGCGGCAGTTTTACTGCAGGAATAGCAAAAATGTAGTAACCGATAAAGTTTTTTCCTTTCATCATTTTGTGGGGGGTTATCACAGAGAAAAAGTTTCGTGAGGTTTGATGTTATGTGTGAAGTTTGTTGCAAATCATTAACTGCTCTCTTTCTCAAATACTGGTGAATAAATTTTGTATATTCGCGAGTCGTGAGCTACACATCTTTTTCATCCCATCCCCCCCCCCCCCCCCCGCCTCCTAACCTGATTGGTACATGACTGCTGTGACAGAAGTCATGCGTTATCCATATGGCGGTAGTATCTCGTACACAAGCTTAAAAGGGCAGTGCAATGGCGGCGCTGTCATTTGTACTCAGGTGATCCTTGTAAAAAGTTTCCGACCTGAGATTATGGCCGCACGACGGATAATTAACAGACTTTGAAAGAGGAACGATGTTAGAGTTAGACACATGAGACATTCTATTTCGGGAATCGTTAGGAATTCAACATTACGAGATGCACAGTGTCAAGAGTGTGCCGAGAATAGCACATTTCAGGCATTATCTCTCACCACGGACAACGCAGTGGCTGAAGGCCTTCACTTAACAACTGAGATCAATGGCGTTTGCGTAGAGTTGTCTGTGATAACAGACAAGCAACACTGCGTGAAATACACTCCTGGAAATGGAAAAAAGAACACATTGACACCGGTGTGTCAGACCCACCATACTTGCTCCGGACACTGCGAGAGGGCTGTACAAGCAATGGTCACACGCACGGCACAGCGGACACACCAGGAACCGCGGTGTTGGCCTTCGAATGGCGCTAGCTGCGCAGCATTTGTGCACCGCCGCCGTCAGTGTCAGCCAGTTTGCCGTGGCATACGGAGCTCCATCGCAGTCTTTAACACTGGTAGCATGCCGCGACAGAGTGGACGTGAACCGTATGTGCAGTTGACGGACTTTGAGCGAGGGCTTATAGTGGGCATGCGGGAGGCCGGGTGGACGTACCGCCGAATTGCTCAACACGTGGGGCGTGAGGTCTCCACAGTACATCGATGTTGTTTCCAGTGGTCGGCGGAAGGTGCACGTGCCCGTCGACCTGGGACCGGACCGCAGCGACGCACGGATGCACGCCAAGACCGTAGGATCCTACGCAGTGCCGTAGGGGACCGCACCGCCACTTCCCAGCAAATTAGGGACACTGTTGCTCCTGGGGTATCGGCGAGGACCATTCGCAACCGTCTCCATGAAGCTGGGCTACGGTCCCGCCCACCGTTAGGCCGTCTTCCGCTCACGCCCCAACATCGTGCAGCCCGCCTCCAGTGGTGTCGCGACAGGCGTGAATGGAGGGACGAATGGAGACGTGTCGTCTTCAGCGATGAGAGTCGCTTCTGCCTTGGTGCCAATTATGGTCGTATGCGTGTTTGGCGCCGTGCAGGTGAGCGCCACAATCAGGACTGCATACGACCGAGGCACACAGGGCCAACACCCGGCATCATGGTGTGGGGAGCGATCTCCAACACTGGCCGTACACCACTGGTGATCGTCGAGGGGACACTGAATAGTGCACGGTACATCCAAACCGTTATCGAACCCATCGTTCTACCATTCCTAGACCGGCAAGGGAACTTGCTGTTCCAACAGGACAATGCACGTCCGCATGTATCCCGTGCCACCCAACGTGCTCTAGAAGGTGTAAGTCAACTACCCTGGCCAGCAAGATCTCCGGATCTGTCCCCCATTGAGCATGTTTGGGACTGGATGAAGCGTCGTCTCACGCGGTCTGTACGTCCAGCACGAACGCTGGTCCAACTGAGGCGCCAGGTGGAAATGGCATGGCAAGCCGTTCCACAGGACTACATCCAGCATCTCTACGATCGTCTCCATGGGAGAATAGCAGCCTGCATTGCTGTGAAAGGTGGATATACACTGTACTAGTGCCGACATTGTGCATGCTCTGTTGCCTGTGTCTATGTGCCTGTGGTTCTGTCAGTGTGATCATGTGATGTGTCTGACCCCAGGAATGTGTCAATAAAGTTTCCCCTTCCTGGGACAATGAATTCACGGTGTTCTTATTTCAATTTCCAGGAGTGTAACTGCAGAAATCAGTGCGGGACGTACGACGAACATATCCATTGGGACAGTGTGACGAAGTTTGGCATTAATGGGCTATTGTCGCAGACGATCGATGCGAGTGCCTCTGCTAACAGCACGATATCGCCTGCAGCGCCTCTCCTGGGCTCGGGACCTCATCGGTTGCGCCCTGGGCGACTGGAAAGCGGTGGCCTCGTCAGATGAGTCCCGATTTCAGTTTGGAAGAGCTGATGTAAGGGTTCGAGTGCCGCGCAGATCCCACGAAGCCATGAACCCAAACAGTCAACAAGGCACTGTGTGGTGGTGGCTCCATAATGGTGTGGCCTGTTTTTACATAGAATAGACAGGGTCCTAATGATCGGCTTCTTAGAGACCATTTTCAGCCATTCATGGACTTCATGTTCCCAAACAACGATGGAATTTTTGTGGATGACAGTGCCCATGTCACTGGGCCAAAATGTTCGTTATTGGTTTGAAGAATATTCTGGTCACTTCGAGTGTATGCATTCGCCGCGCATATCACCCGAAATTGAATCCCATCGAACTTTTATGGGACATAATCGTAAGGTTAGTTCGTGCAAAAAATCCTGCAACACCTTCGCAATTATGATCAGCTATGGAGGCAGCAAGGCTCAGTGTTTTGTTGAGTCCATACCACGAGTTGGTGCACTACGCTGTGCGGAAGCAGGTCCGACATGGTATTACGAGATGTCCCATGTGTTTTGTCCCCTCGGTGTATATTTGTATAAGATTATACACGTTGTCGGATATAAAGTAATTTCCCGGATATAAATGAGTGAGTGATAAACTTGATGTCATAATTATGTTATAACTGTTCTGTTGCTCAGCCAGACTTTAAGGCGCCTGCTGTGCAGCTTCTCCAGATAAACGTCGCTTGTAAGATGAGATGAATGAGATGTCTATACCTTGAGGAGTGGACAGCGGTGCGCTGGCAAAGGTATTACCGCAGTTAGTGTGCCAGCTCCACGATCTCAGAGGTGTTCTTTTTTGTTTAATGAAAAACGCTAGTGTCTCAGTACTGTCTTGTACTCGCTATCTTCTGTCGCTGCCGTCTCGGTGATAACACGAATATTTACGTTATTCGTTTGTATTATTTCATTTACTGCTTGTTCTCATTTAATAATTTTTAATGTTTTTCAGCAAATATTCGTTTTTGGCCGTCTTAATACGCTGATGTAATAGATCGGCCGCTATTGTTGCAGCCCTAAGCGCTCAAAACACATTCCAGAAAGCGAACCTATCTTCATTTAATTCCATGAGGACGAAGTCCGATGCCGATTTACAAACGTCATTTTATTGCAAAGTTAATTATGATGCACAAAAATGATGAACCGTCTTTCCACAATCACACATCATCTTGTTGAAGCCAGGCCTATAACACAGGCTCCCGCCAATTTTCGTCATTCATCTCATCATTATAATCGCCCTTTTTTCTTTCTGCTTTTATTTTTGCTTCAAACAGTCTAAACAGCTTACTAAACGGAAAGAGCGAGTATAGAGGTGCAGTTTGTTTCTGGCGGTAGCAACAGCACCTTGACTGTTGATGTATATCTTGATCTGGCTGAAACAAGCAAAGCTACGTAGTGGACGACTGGGGGGTTCTGTGGGTCTGCGCGGGGAGTGGCGTGCTGTGTGCGTGCCAGCAGTTCCTGGGGCCCTATTCTGTATCGCTCATACCGATCGCCGCGGTAGGCTAGCGTCGTTACTGACGTCATTTTCGCTTCTTTAGCCGAAGTTGTTATTTTAGCCGAAGTTGTTATTCTGTAAGCTTCTGAGACTTGTTATCGATCGTTCTGCCCACCGATTTTCCGACAGCTGTTCCGACAGAAGGTTAGGTTTCAGTATGGCCACTCATTCGGTTTGGTGTGATTTGTTTACAGCTAGAATTTGTTATTTTAGAAATATTCTGTGGTTTTAGTTTCGGATTTAGTCATTACGCTTTACTGAAGAAACATCAGGACACATATGAGTTGAAAAAGAGTTCATAATAGACTGTTCTCGTTTCTTAGAAATACGGTTTGTACTGCTATTAATGTGAATGATTATAATATCAAAAAACATTTTCGGTCAATATTCCCACAAAATACCAGTTATTTTTATATATTTAAGAGTTTAAAACACACAAATTTCAAGACGACAGCTCTGCTTACGTGTATTACATGAGTGTTAGCTGAAATTACTAGTGACTTTGTGTACATTTTCCCACTGATGGTTTAGTTATTCATTAATGAAACGAAGTCAGCATGCGTCCCTTCCTATTAAAATCAGCAGGAACGGAGCACTTGCCGCGCACTGGTTGTGCTGGTCAAGTGGAATCCGTGACGGTAGCTCAGCGCGGTAGCCCAGCGTGTTCGGTCAGAGGGCTGGTAACGGAATCAACGAGCGCCACTTAATGGATGTCATGCGATGCCTGCCCAGACCAAACGCATCGAACAATATCGAACAAAACGAAAAAAAAGTGGTTATGACAACAGATGTAGTCCTGAAGGTCGTAGGTTAGCATCTGGCTGGGCACAAAAAACTTTTTTTCCCTCTTCAAGTTCTTAACACATTCTGAGACTAAGTTATTCGTGAAAGGTAAGTATTTTCTGCAATATTCGTTTTTATTTACATATAAGAGCGCTGTTTCTCTGTAATGAGTATCTTCGATTTCGTGACTTCCGTATGTTTAAAAAACGAAAGATGAAATTGTTGTGCGAGAAACAACCGACAGTGACATTGTGTATAGACAGGAATCTAAGAGCACAAAGTACTGTAAATGTAACAAGCAGCAAACATCTTTATACCCCTGAATGTGATTTTTACTCCGCAGCAGATTGTGCGCTGATAACTAAAGCACTTGCTGGAAGAGCAAATGGCTCTGAGCACTATGGGACTTAACTGCTGAGGTCATCAGTCCCCTAGAACTTAGAACTACTTAAACCTAACTAACCTAAGGACATCACACACATCCATGCCCGAGGCAGGATTCGAACCTGCGGCCGTAGTGGTCGCGCGGTTCCAGACTGTAGCGTCTAGAACCGCTCGGCCACCCCGGCCGGCGCTGGAAGAGCACTTGCCCGCGAAAGGCAAAGGTCCCGAGTTCGAATCTCTGTGTGCCACACAATTTTAATCTGCCAGGAAGTTTCATCTTTGTACTCCTGCGTGTCACAAGTATTTATCTGTGATCAAATCCTTAGCAACAGTAGACAGAGATGAAAGATTTTTAGATTATTCCACCAAATATGAAACATTTTGATTCATCGGATGCATGTTAAACGCTTCGACGAACTAGAGTTTCACTCGCCATACGCTCTCATAAATGCGTTTTTGAATTTTGTTTTTAAGACGGAAAGAGGAAAGTTAGCTACTTCATCATTTGTATCTCCAGGAGCGCATTACAACGATATTCTATGCATCTTCTTATTCTTTGATACTCTCAAAAAATTTTTTGGGTGTTTTTACAGATACATTTCTACAATGTAGTATTGCACAGCATTCCTAACTCGTATACCGAAACATAAAATCCAAAACAAGATGTCAATGTGAATACCGAAACATAAAATCCAAAACAAGATGTCAATGTGAATGAAAAGAAAATGACGTAACGTGGCATTTACGACAATTACTACGGTGGTGGCATAGAGTGACAGACAGTAGCCGTCATTCGCACAGTACTGCTATAACTGATTTCGATCTTTTCCTTTAATATCTTGGAACAAGCACAACACAGAGCATTATTAATTTTTCTTGAGTACTATTACCTGTTTATCTACCATCTTTTTGGTATAAAAAAGACTTACATGGAAGACCACATTTGAACTATAAATGTAGCTCGAACTGGAAAAATGGTGATACGTGGAATCGACTCTGCCTATGCTTTTGTGTAGGAGACATTCTCCTGGCGTGATTACCCAAAACTATGAGCGAAATATATCAGGAAAGTGAAAGGAGATTTTAATCACACTCTACCTGAGTATCAGCTACTTACTTCACTCGCTGTACCATCTCGCTCGGGATTATTGTTCCAGCTCCTGTTTGAGGGAACGTGTAACGTGTGATAACTTAAAGAAACTTGTTATCAAAAAATATTACGTAGTCTTCTGTACTGTATTTCATTTATTTCGCTACTGCTACATTCAACAGTCTGTTAATAATTTTTCCCTTCTCAGGACACCACTGACAACAATTTCTGTGAAAATAATTTTATGCTGACGTATCCTAGATAACAGAACGCAGCATGTCATTCTCAATGGAGAGAAGTCTTCCGAAGTAAGAGTGATTTTAGGTGTGCAGCAGGCGAGTGTCATAGGACCGTTGCTATTCACAATATACATAAATGACCTTGTGGATGACATCGTAAGTTCACTGAGGCTTTTTGCAGATGATGCTGTGGTGTATCGAGAGGTTGTAACAATGCAAAATTGTACTGAAATGCAGGAGGATATGCAGCGAATTGACGCATGGTGCAGGGAATGGCAATTGAATCTCAGTGTAGACAAGTGTAATGTGCTGCGAATACATAGAAAGATAGATCCCTTATTATTTAGCTACAAAATAGCAGGTCAGCAACTGGAAGCAGTTAATTCCATAAATTATCTGGGAGTACGCATTAGGAGTGATTTAAAATGGAATGATCGTATAAAGCTGATCGTTGGTAAAGCAGATGCCAGACAGATTCATTGGAAGAATCCTAAGGAAATGCAATCCGAAAACACAGGAAGTAGGTTACAGTAAGCTTGTTCGCCCACTGCTTGAATACTGCTCAGCAGTGTGGGATCCGTACCGGATAGGGTTGATAGAAGAGATAGAGAAGATCCAACGGAGAGCAGCGCGCTTCGTTAAAGGATCATTTAGTAATCGCGAAAGCGTTACGGAGATGATAGATAAACTCCAGTGGAAGACTCTGCAGGAAAGACGCTCAGTAGCTCGGTGCGGGCTTTTGTTAAGGTTTCGAGAACATACCTTCACCGAAGAGTCAAGCAGTATATTACTCCCTCCTACGTATATCTCGCGAAGCGACCATGATGATAAAATCAGAGAGATTAGAGCCCACACAGAAGCATACCGACAATCCTTCTTTCCACGAACAATACGAGACTGGAATAGAAGGGAGAACCGGTAGAGGTACTCAAGGGACCCTCCGCCACACACCGTCAGGTGGCTTGTGGAGTATGGATGTAGATGTAGATGTAACTCACAATCCTCATCCTTCCGTTGACACATTATGTCATCCTGGAAGAGCCTTCAAGAAACGTTTTCCTAGAACACTTACCCTCACTGAAAACTCACACGCTAGAAAAAATCTAATTACAATTTACTCAACTTTATCTCGTAGTCAACATTTTACTTTACTGCAGCTATATTACAGTACTGTGAGCCATCTATGAACTTTACTGAAGTGGACGGATTGTAAAATTTATCATTTTCTTAGTCATATGAAAGTTCCTTAACAACTGCAAGAGACGAAAAGCGTTTGTAGACCATTCATAGTAAACCTGGTCCCTATGGCCCACTACTGGGTGTTCCAGCTTTCCTGGTAGACGGTGGGGTTTTAAATAAATTATTGTTGGGTTTTCATGAAATTTTGAGTTAAAGTATTTGGTAAGTAATTATTATTACGTATATGCTTTAATTTGCTGCAAGTCTGCTTTATAAACTTTATAACTTGGAGTTATTTACCTACTTCACAAATCACCACTACTCTGGACTGGTAGGTGGTTGGAAAATTTTACTACTAACAGAGGTACAAAAGTGGGCGGCAGGTAAAACTGGTTACTACCCTGGTCCAAACAGTACACCATCGACAAAATAAATTATGGTAGTAGATTTGTATAGAGGTGAGGAGGATTTCTCTAGACATGGAGAAGAAATGCCGTTGATGTCTAATGAAATTTTATTTTTTAGTGTTAGTACTTGCCCCTGGAAACCATGGAAGTTCCCGCGATGGGGTGGCTTCCACGTCTCGTTGACAAGGAAAGCCTTACCGTTGGTGTGACGACATAGTATGGTTATCTGTGTAGAGTCCAGAGTAGAGCGTGGTCTCTAAAAAGTAGCAGCAATCTGTCAGTAGCTACAGGGCAGCTGCCTGGTTGAAGGAATGATTTGCCCTTGTAACAACATGGGAAATATAAACAAACAACAGCTAACATGATCCTGTTATTGCGGACAACAGAAAGCAAAGAGGAATTACAGCCGTTATACTTAGCAAGGACATACAGTGCTGTTATGTGGTTTAATAATGATGGCGTAATCAAGGGTTAAACACTCGAGTATTCGTAGCCACCAGTAGGATCTACCATTAAGTATGTTGTCATCCAGCGTTCTACGTGTCAGAACCAGAAACATTTGATACTTTAATTGTGTGTATAGGTTAGAGAAAAATGAAAAGAGAAATTGATAAGGCTGAAGTTAGAAACAGATAGCAGGAAATATAAGCTCTCTCGTCAGTTGTGTACAAGGCTACCAAAACAAAATCAATTAGGGGAAATGCAGCAGTAAGTCTAATAATGGAAAAGAGAATGGGAGTGGGATGATCTACTACGAACAGCAAAGTGAACGAATTATCATTAGACGAGAATCCTCAGCCATCACAATAGTATAAGTATATATGAGCGCTTGCTCTGCAGTTGCTGAAGAAACTGAAAAATGTGTTTAATGAGGTAAAAGAAATTAATCAGTACGTTAAGTGAAAGAAACATACAAGTGTGATGGCGGGAATCAAATTCGATAGTAGAAATGGAAGTGAGGAAACAATAGTAGGAGAATATAGAATGACAGAATGGAATGAAAGAGGAAACCGCCTGGTACAATTTTGAACACAATTTGACAATTGCTAATACTTGGTATAACAATCGAGAAAGTAGTTAAGAGACCAGAAGATATTGAAAACTTTGATACGTTATATAATGGTAAGACAGAAATTTAGAAACTGGATTTTAGGCTACAAATCATCTTATGACCACACAAGATAAAGACATGGCTCAAAAGCTTCCGAATTATTTAGACTAAATAAAGAAAAGTACTCTGGGCTATAGCAGTAACCAATGAGTGGGCAGTGTGTGAAACAAGGACATCGAGAGGTGATAAATGATACATAGTGTAAGTAGGCTGTTTAGGTTTTCTTATTGGTAACGCCACGTAGCACGCTATATGAAAATCACTGACTGTGCTGTGTGCAGTCTGAAGCTGGTCGGCATTGATGCAATAGTCGCTATTGTAGTGTTGGGCAGTTGGCTGTTAACAGTGCGTAGCGTTGCACAGTTGGAGGTGAGCCGTAAGCAGTGGTGGATGTGGGGAAGTGAGATGGAAGATTTTTGAGAGCGGATGATCTGGACGTGTGCCCATCAGAGACACTACATTTGTAAGACTGGATGCCATGAACTGATATATATATATAATATGACTTTTGAACAATATTAAGGTAAATACATTGTTTGTTCTCTATCAAAATCTTTCATTTGCTAACTGTGCCTATCAGTAGTAAGTACCTTCAGTAGTTTGTATCTTTTATTTAGCTGGCAGTAGTGGCGCTCGCTGTACTGAAGTAGTTTGAGTAACGAAGATTTTTGTGAGGTATGTGATTTGTGAAACGTATTTTAACGTTAGTCGGGTCCATTCTTTTGTAGGGATTATTGAAAGTCAGATTGCGTTGCGCTAAAAATATTGTGTGTCAGTTTAAGCACAGTCATGTATAATTTTTCTAAGGGGACGTTTCATATGTCGACCATTAGCCGAGGATACCTCACTGGAATATTCTGCTTTTTTCTTGTAGTTTGTGTAATTAGTGTAGCTTTTGTTTATTGCTAGCGCGTAATTGTAGAGAGAATCTCCTTTGTAGTTGCAGTCTTTCATTGTTGTACAGTAAAACAGTTGTGGCATGCATGTAGATTTGCACCAAGTATTTCGCAGCTGTGCTTGCGATTAACTAGATATTATTTTCAGTGCTATGTTAGTGTGTTTTCTTGTTTTTGCTCTTAAAATTGTGCTTTTCTGTGTTATCGTGTGAAATATTGTGACAATTATGGCGTGTGAAAAACGTAATACTAGGCTTCAAAGTAAACTGAGAAATGACAGTGAAGACGAAAGCAGTGTGTTAGTGCCACCGTATAATGAATTAACTAATGTTCAACATAGTAATTTGGTAATTGTGCATAGGGAAATGGAGCGGGCGGCAAACAATGGTGTAGGCAGTGCAACAATTAGTGAACAGGGAAGCATTATCGATCGATCGGTCGGGAACAGCCCGCCTCAGGAATTGGGAATGACAGGACACAGTCTTGCAAATACTGCAGATTCAGGTTTTGGGCCCTCATCGTTTTCTCAAATACGTCAAGACACATTTTCTGCTTGTCAAAATGTGAATGTTGCCGGTGCAACTTCACTGCCGAAAAGGACTGAGGAACATGTTCCAGAAACCAGTGCATTGTTATTACAGTTAATGCAACAAATGGGACAAAGGCTACAAAAGTTGGACACAACGCTTGAACAAAATCAGAAACAAATGGAACAAAATCTTCAAAATTTAGACACAATGGAACAACACCAGAGACAAACACAGCAACAGTTAGACGCAATGGAACAAAAGCTTCAAAAGTTAGACTCAGTGGAACATACGCTTGAACAAACACGTGAAGATTTAACTACTGAGTTACATAAAATCGAAATGTCAAAAAGCCTGTAATGACGTAAAAACACAAATTTGTGATCATTTCCAACCTATTTTTTCGCGGCATGAAAATACATTACAGAATCACGAAGCAGACATAAAAGAACTGCAAACTATTGTTCTTGAAAATCATGAGACCTTGCAAGCTAAAATTGACTCAGTTGCATCTACCGATTCGGTTACGCAACTTGCAAAAACTCAGGAAAACTTAAAGGACACAGTAGATACGATTTCAACACAAATGGACACTATGAAACTTGGTTCAGAAAAACACACTGAGGAAATAAGTACACTATCGGAGAAAGTAGCCAAACTTTCGGATCAGTTCACTAACTTATCTGCAAAGGTAGATGATGATCTGAATGACACAAGACCTGTAGCCATCACTGACACAGAAGAGTATGAACAAATTAAGAAACTCAAACAAAATCAGAATCAAATTAATACGCAACACAAAAGACAAATCCGGGAAGTACAAGATCAGTTGGCACAAGTAATAGAAAAATTACATATTTCAGAGGACACTCGCGCTCCAACACGGGAAGAGGGACTTAGAAATACGGAAAAGCCACAAAATAATAACACGGGGTACTTCGGAAATTATGCAAGAAATTGGCAAGGTACACCGAATTTTCAGATAGAACAGCCGAAACGAAGTAACAATGACCGACATGCGACTCGCCGACATGATGATTTTGACTATAAGCGGTTTATTACTACACGTAAATTCAAAACATTTAAGAATTCTGGCAAAGACATTCATCTACAAGCGTGGCTCCATCACTTCTCTCATTGTTTTCCTCCCAACTGGTCATTAGAGCACAGATTAGAATTTATGCGTGGCTATTTAGAGAATGAACCAGCTGTAAGAATGAGATCGGTCATTCACGATTGCCACAGTGAAGGAGAATTTTATCATGCCTTCCTCTCAGCATATTGGTCTCAAGCTACACAAGACCGAGTAAAACGTAGCATCATAATGATGAAACATTTCGAACATTCTGAATTTTCCAGTCTTGTGAAATATTTTGCAGACATGTTGCACAAGAATCAGTACCTGTCAAACCCTTACAGCCCCTCAGAACTCATCTGCATTTGCTTAATCAAATTGCCTGAACATTTACGACATATTATTTTGGCAGGACGTTGCAAAGACGACATTAAAGCTTTTCAGGGACTCTTACAAGAATTAGAACTTGACACTGGCAATTGCGGAATGCGAAAACAGGAACACAACAAGTACAGGTCACACCCGTCGCAATTCAGCGATGGTAGAAATAATAACTGGACACGACATGGCTATTCTCACAACACAAATCGTGACCAAAACAGACACCAGCCGTATGACAACCGTTGGGAGAATAATAATTACAGAGAAAGATCGCACTTCCGTAGTAATGAATATGACAGAGATAACCACTGAAACAGACAATATGGGAACCAAAAGAATTGTTATTAAGGGAGACAGAATAACTTCAGACACAACGGTCCACTGTGGAGTGATAATTCAGGGAGAAATTCTCCACCACTTAACCGACAAGACAGAAACTACAGGAACTACCGACATGAAAACAGACGATATAATCGTAACGACAGACTTGAATTGCATCAGAACTGGCGAGGTTCAAACAGGGCAGGGCCCTCGCGACAAGGTGAATTTGTAGAAGTTAGGTCTCCTAATCCCAATAACGACGCATGCCAACAAAGAGATAGCAGACAATGACTCGCACCGCAGGCAGCCACGTGCGCCAGCTGGCTCAGAGAAAAATAACATAGACGCTAACCTCGAGAAAAATTCCAGTATTCTTTACCAACGTATACTGCATGATAATTGCGTTCAAGTTAGAGATGGGTCGAACTCGTTCATTCCCGTCAACTACTTCACTCATTTCACTCTTTGCCGTGAAGCATTCAAATGAAGTAGTTCATTCATGAAGTATGGAAGCCTGGCGAAGTTGCCCAGTTCCCCACTCAGCCGCGGCTACGCGCGCTTCGCCTCGCTCTTACAATGAAGCTTCGCAATATTTCATAATTTTACCAACAGATGGCCGAACTATGCAGTAACGTGCACGCAACGTTTTACGCTCTTACAGTGTCTGAGTTAATAGAACATGGTCGAAGGGGACAAAGGAAAGATAAGCAGAGAAGCCGGTCACATATAAAGAAGGTATTACATTTAATCTTGCTCGACATTTTCTCATGAAGCGCCCAAAAAAGTCTTTATCTGCCAAGTGAAACCTTATTTGTTGTATTCACGGACTGAAAACTAGAGCTACCAACGAAATGCAGTCTAATTTTATGTTGCTTTTAAAATTTAATCCAAAATTGAATGAGTATGTTGACCACTGTCACAAAGTCTATATACCAACGTTAAGTAATTATTCAGAAGTTTCCCTGTAGATTTTATTTTTTTTTAGAATAATAACCGTCCAAATTCAAAACGCAAACTGTCACCTGTAGTCATTGGTACGATTTCAGGTAAACCCCTCTTTATTTTATTCGGAAAGCAGTTTTTGTGTCTGTTCACTCTTATACAATGGCTAACAACTCGCGATCGCGTAAAAGTAGTTGAATTTGGGGTTTCTTCGGCGATTTAGGTGATTGGAAAGCAAAGTGCAACTGTTGTTCTAAGTGTATTTCATATAAAGAAGGAAATACATTTAATCTAGAGCGTCATGTTCAAGTGGTGCATCCAACAGTGTCATTGTCAGTCAGGCGCTTAGCACCCCCTACTCCTACATCTTTCGATATTTCTTGTACAAATAACCCGGACAATCCGGAAACAACATCAGCAATTGCCAGAAGGGAACAGCAGTCGGTGCCAGAAAATGACAGTATCACTTCATTATCAGACAGCAGATATCAATATCACGGAACATTACATATGTATTTTCCAAAACCTCTTTCAAACAAGAGAAATCAGGAGCTATATCTCGCACTTCTAGAGACTGTTGTAAAGGATTATTTGCGCTTCAACATAGTGGAAAGCAAACATTTCCAAAGTTTTGTAGGCAAACTGAATGGTGCTTACAGAATGCCAGCTCGTAAGACCATTTCGAATACACTACTACAACAACAGTATTCCATGATGAAAGAAATTGTGAGAGTCAAAATTAATTCCGCGGAAGCAGTTGTGCTGACAATGGATGGGTGGACCTCAAACACAAATGAGATTTATTTGTCGGTGACAGCACACTACGTTAAAGACCTGAAGCTGGCGTCTTCGCTCCTAGTGTGCTTAAAATACGACGAAAGGCACACGTCAGAAAAACTCTCCGAAGAACTGCGACGTGTCACAACGGAATGGAGCATTCAAGAAAAAGTAGTGTGTGTTGTTAGCGACAGTGCTGCTAATACTGTGGCAGCTGTAAGATTCACAGCCGGGAAACACAACCCCTGCTTTGCACACACTCTGAATTTAATTGTTCAGAACGGGTTTCCGCACATTCAACCCATTCTGAATAAAGTAAAAGAAAATTGTTTATTTTTTTAAAAAAAGTTCACAGGCCTGCACGAAACTGAGAAAGAAGCAGGAACAGCTAAAGAGCTAGTTTTGACACTAAAACAGGACACTGTTACAAGATGTAATTCAACCTATGATATGCTGCGAAGAATAATCGATGTTAAGAATTCCCTAATGAAAGTTATCACTCTGAATCTGACTGCAGAGGACATTGCAAGTGTAACACAAGCCTGTGACCTGTTGAAAGTTTTCAAAGACTGCACCGAGGAAATGTCAAGTGAAAATGTTGTCACTGCTTCTAAAGTTATACTCCTTAGTCGCTTGTTGATAAAATGGTGATGCAGGTTTGTTAATAACACTGAAATTCATGTAGATGTGCAACAGATGGCCTAAAAGTCAGCTGAAGACCTAAAACGACGATTTCGAAATATAGAGGAAAATTCTATTTTCGCAGAAGCAAGTTCATTGGATCCCCGGTTCAAATTACATGGTTTTTCTGATAAAAATTCTGCTGGGAAGGTGAAACTAAACCTGATTAGGCACTGTGAGAAATTTGTGACAAACATATCCACTACTACTGCAACAATCTCAGTTCCTACCACTAAATCTACTTCTAATCTCTGGCTCGAATTTGATGAAGTGTTTTCCAGGATGCAGAGTAATCCACACCCGAGAGCTGCTGCAATAGTGGAAGTGGACAAATATTTACAAGAGCCCCTGCTACAGAGACAAGGCAATCCACTTCATTGGTGGTCTGAACGGCTGTCAGTATACCGCTCGGTCTTTAAACTTGCAAAAATAGGACTGTGTATTGTTGCAACCTCCACGCCGTGTGAAAGAGTGTTCTCGAAGGCAGGACACTTTATAACTGACAGAAGAAATCGCCTGACAGGAAAAAAAGTGGAACAAATCATGTTTTTAAACGGAAATCTCTGAACATTCGCCAAATCCGTTGATGTTTATTCATAAATATATATATCTATTTTTTAAAAAAAATTAATTACGTCCTCAAAGTGACGTTTCGTGTTATTATTTCAATAATGTGTACGAGATAAACATTCCTAAAAGAACGATTATCTTTCAAGTTTCAGTTCCAGACTCACAAGATAAGCATCTTATTTCCATGTTGGCTGTGCATGCTCACACAGCCAGCCTCTTCGTTTGTATCTTTAATATTCATTTGTCTGCAAGCGCTGCCAACGGTAGGCTACCCGTGGACGCAAAGTATAACTGCACAAATAGTCACTGGTAATGATGTCAGCACTGCAGGAAGCAGCTGACGCTACCTTCGCCTCACCCCTCACCTCACCAACCACTCCTAAACCTATTGTTCCCCACAAACACCGCGCGATTCGTCGACAGGCAGTAGAGGGAGGACTGAATTGAAGGGAGAATGAGTGACGTAGCGCCGAGGTAGTGAAAGAGGGAAAGGGGAAGAGAGTGAGTGAACTAGAAAAAAGTGACGAGTGTGCTATCTGTGAAGAGTTTGAAGTACCAGTTCATTGGAACTGAGTGGTTAGTTCACACTTCACCGGAGTGAAGCGTTCATTTGAACGACTCATTCACGAGCTCCCCGTCACTACTTCAAGTTGAAACTCTGCGTACTAGGAAGAGTAAAGGTTTACACCACATTTCACACGTAAAACCGTTTATTGAAAGATGATCTGCTTTTTAACTTTGTCTTTGCTATAAAACTTTTCACTTCACATTTCTAGTATGCTTTGTCAGACTTAAGAAACTGTTACCATGCAACAATGTTAAAGTTAAATATCCAGTCAAGAACCAAGAGAACTTATTTAAACAGAAATTACGAATCCATTGTTATAGTGAACAGACGACACAGTGTTGTTACTTGTACATTCTTGCTTGTTAGGTGCACGATTATGTAACGACTATCAGGCTTACACACTTAGAACATATACTGCTAATGAGATTTTAATGCAACATTTTGGTTTACTTGAAAAGATACTCTTTATTTAAAGTACATTCGGTGAGATTAAAGATGACTTGGCATTTGGTTTCTTTGATATCTACACGATTATATCACGACGCTACTAATATGTGACACAATTTACATTGTTGCTTTTGCGGTGTATCTGTTTTATATCTGAACAGTGTTTCTGAATTCTTCTGGAAAGTAAAACATGTTTTAATAGTAACTTTTGTGGTATAGTTACAATGAGACAGCCTTTTCCGTAGCACAACAATACGTTACGTTATAGTACTTTCTTGATCACGGTAAGGTATGTAATAACTACGATATCTATACGCAAAGAATTTCACTTTCGTTTATGATGAGGTAAGTACATTGACTTCAGCAGAACTTTGCTTACAGACGGCGATAACTACGACACTCCCACAGAATTATCTTACAGCAAGACGCGTATTTAGCGCTACAGGACACGCATTTGAGTGATTAATTGTGTACTTAAAACATTTATTTTTAAAGATTTTTGAATTACAAAGAAAGTTTTCTGTGATACATTTCATTTCATTGCTGTAATCTGTAACACCTGAGGATATAATTACATTAATCTTCAGGGGGGTACACGCCTACTTTGTGTACCATGTGTCTGGCAAGCACAAGGAGCCCTTACCTTTGGGTATTTGCTTATAGAACTTTACACATCGGTATCATGTTCCTCTAACGCAGAATTACACAGCTATCTGATTATTTAACAGAGAAACAAACATTTTTTTTTACTGCATCAGTGACAGATGTTTGCGTAATTACACAGTTGGATAACTTCACACTTATGAAATTGTATTTTGTCTGTACTTTGTGAACTGTTCATATTTTTTCGGAACCATTGTGATACTATGAGAGCTCTGAATGATGTATTTGGCATGAGATCACGATTTTTAAAGTATGTTTGAGGTAGATGGCACTATTGAAATGAACAGAGGATTTTTTTTTTTTAGGTTTTGAAATTATTGGAGGAAGCTACGACGATTTTGAGAATTGACTGAGATGTTATAATATTATTACGACGACGATGTGTATTATGCTATTGAGGTATGTTTATGATCAATAAGATGATGTTACCGTATATGAGGAATTTGATTATGCTATGTATTTCTTATGGTGAAATATTGAAGAAGTATCGACGAATATGTATATGTATAATAAGGTAAGGAATAATGAGTAGTGGTTAGGGACGCTGATTTGTGAAAAAGGATGTTGGGAACCAAGAATCGTACTTTAAGAGATGTGAAATGTGTGTAAATGCGTGAATGTATTACAATGCCGCCGAAAATTTTTTAGGACACTGTTATATTTACAGGATTTTGTTTCTACTTATTTGTAACTCAAATCCTCGACCTGTGAAATTTTTTATATGCGACTGTCACTGCTGTCGTAAATATTTCGGTAAGAAAATTAAGTGACCTTCACATAATGCGTCGTGGACGCCCAGCTGTGCGTCGCTTGGAGGAAAAGCCATTAGGTGGAGAAAAAGAGACCATTAACCTTGATACTGACAGTTCTTTGTAGAAAGCATCGCAAATACGACACACTCAAACTTTAAAACATGATTACACTGTAGAGTTCTTAATTTATGATATTTACTGAAATGAAATGATGAGAAACATTTCACATCTATTTTCTTACTAGTTGAAAGATTGTTTACTGCATTATGAAATGCCATATGGCTAGTGAATGACGTTTCACGCATTGCTTTGACTATTTTGTTTAATATCTAGTTTCTAGCTGCACTGCAGCATTAGTTAAAATAAAATTTTATATTTGTACTAATATAAATATTTTATGCCTACAGATTCTGTAAATAATAACTTTATGATGTACTAAAAAAAACGAAGGAGCACAAAAAGACATTTCCCTTCACAGGAATTGCATACAGAATTTTATTTTCAACTACTTAGTAATTTTTTTGGTAGAGTAAGTTATCGTGATACATCACTCTAGTGTTAAGATGTGACATAGGTATTAAACACGGCCATTTTTACTGTAATATTTTTTCTGCTTGAGATTTGTCATCTTTAGATATAAGTTATTGCATTTGCTGCTGCTTTTTGCCAGGCATAGTGCTACTAAATTTCACTTTGTATTACTCTGTTAAGCCAGTTTTACTACTGATTTATTTTTCTTGTTGCTGCACACTGGCTCATATTAGTTGTATGTTGCATTTCCTTGGTAATTTAGATTTACTGTAGCTTCTTTGCCAATTTCCATTTTTTTGTCATTGCTGTTTGTGTTAATTGTTTTGTGCTCCTGCATTGCCTCGTCCCTTAGTTTAGCATCTGAGCTCAGTAGATTTAAGTTAGCTTAAGATGGGGTAGGCTATATAAGAGAACGAGTTGTGATGAATTGGAAGAAATGCATTGAGAAGCTATAAGAAAATGGTTTGGCCAAAATAGAATTTTGAAAGAGGATGTGAACAGAATACAGAAAGCATGCTTGGATAGGATCTTTTTGGTGGAAACAAATGTTGAAATAAGAGGAAAGATCTACAGAACGAAGTTTTGGGTTGGACTGCAGTACTAAATGTCACACTGAAAACGAACCCTGTTTTTCCTTTTGTATTATTCCGCTATGTGCTTATGTACCCATGTGTATTTGTCTTTTTCCTGCCTTTAAGTGTATAGCTAATAAGATTTATGTTGTAGAATTTTTCAAATACTATGTTATTTACTTTGTAAAGATGTTTAAACATTATTAATTCTGTTCTGTTTCAATGCTCATGTGTGAAATTAATGTTTCGAAAACTATTCTCATTATTTTATATATTTACTTATATCATAAATCCTGTAACACTGATGTATATGTTTATTTCTGTTCTTTTGTAAAGCCTGTGTTACTACAAACGTTATCTGTACTGTTATGTTCTTTAATGATGTATTTTGTACCTTTGTTATTGTATTCTTATGTTATAAAATTGTAATTGACACCAGTTCATCAAATTAAGTATCTTGTAAGTTACATTTCACTGCACACGTTTCTGCTGGTCATAGTATATGGACAATATGTGAGAAGTAGGGACCGTTAGTGATTGCACATGTGTTAATAATTCAGCAAGGGACTGGATAACAGCATTGCTGGTTCTAAGGACAATTCCAAAAACTTTGTGAGTGCACAAGTGGTGATTTATGTACTTGCTATATTGTCCGCAAGACTCTTCGATGGTGATTGTGCACCTGCAAAGTCACAGGAGATCGCTGCTAGCCATCTCTACAAGGACTACAGTGGGTCTACACCTTTGATGGCCCACCAATACCCCAATCTCTACCAGGACTACAGTGGGTCTACTCTGTGATGACCTACCTACCAATATTCTTCAAAACTTCGACTGACTCTGCGGTGGGTTTGCTCTGTTGTGGCCCATTACCTGTCTGCATGTCGAGAGTCAGCATTGTCTGTTGGAAGGACAACACTACATCTTCAAGACTGCATGGAAATCCACAACTTCTGTGTGCATTTTCTTTTACTGCTCAGACTTTGAGAAAAACACTGCTATTTTACTGTGATGAACGATCAGGACTGTCTTTATGGACTGTGAGAAAATTTTATCTTTTGAACAACATTGTATCAATAGGTGTGTGCATTTGATTCTTTGTTACTGTAAGTGTGAAAATTTTTTTTAACAAATATGTATTGGCCAGTGCCCAAAACAATTTGTAAAATTATTTGTGGGGAGCATGGGGGCTATGTAAGTAGGCTGTTTAGGTTTTATTATTGGTAACGCCATGTAGCGCTCTATATGAAAATCACTGACTGTGCTGTGTGCAGTCTGAAGCTGGTCGGCATTGTTGCAGTAGTCGCTATTGTAGTGTTGGGCAGTTGGCTGTTAACAGTGCATAGCGTTGCACAGTTGGAGGTGAGCTGTAAGCAGTGGTGGATGTGGGGAAGTGAGATGGCAGATTTTTGAGAGCGGATGATCTGCACGTGTGCCCAGCAGAGACAGTACATTTGTAAGACTGGATGTCATGAACTGATATATATAATATGACTTTTGAACAATATTAAGGTAAATACATTGCTTGTTCTCTATCAAAATCTTTCATTTGCTAACTGTGCCTATCAGTAGTTAGTGCCTTCAGTAGTTTGAATCTTTTATTTAGCTGGCAGTAGTGGCGCTCGCTGTATTGCAGTAGTTTGAGTAACGAAGATTTTTGTGAGGTAAGTGATTTGTGAAATGTATAGGTTAATGTTAGTCGGGTCCATTGCGTTGCGCTAAAATTATTGTGTGTCAGTTTAAGCACATTCATGTATAATTGTCCAAAGGGGACGTTTCAATAAGTATAGAGATATTTTTCGAGTCAGTGCCTACTTTTGTTAAAAAGATACTAACCTCAAGCCGGCGCCTTACATTAAAAGCAAGTCGTCATAGGAACCTTAAACCTGTCACGTGCAATGGTACAGTCTTAGACATAAAAACTGACCGCCAGCCGGCCGGCACAGAGACTAAGTCTGAGTCGTTCACTTAAGGTGGCCAATAAAACTGACCGCCCCTGACAACTCTAAGTCCGCCCATCTGCACAATCTGGCAACACCGTAAGATGGGGAATTGTTAGGACGAAGTGTTGTCTACTTCCGAGCTGATCTTGGTGGAGTGAGCCCGTGGTCTTGCGGTAATCGTCGTGCACTCTAAACGTAGAGTCGCATGTTCGCGTCCAACTGTTGGTTTTTTTTTTTAAACCACGTTTCGGTCTCAAGTTATGAGTCTGATTAAACATCAAAGACAATTCGCTTAACATTCTACCCACCTGAAATAACAAGTATTCCAGAAACAATTCCGCAGGACAGCTCATGGCTGCGTCGCGATCATAACAGCTTACATTCGAGCCTTTCCTCGCGCTGCAGCGGCTGCCGCCCACCGGCCAGACGCCACCCGCCGCCTGAAATCCGGCGCCGCCCATGTGAAGGCGGCGTCACGCTGTCAGTGTATGTATCAATGCCATTTTCGAATTTGAAGTTATAGTTATCATCTTGCAGTTGAGCATTGGATTTCTCATACTACTACAGTTAAGCATTGTAAAATTGAGTCGCAAGTGGAAAAAGGTGTAACATCTGCAACACAACGTTTACTTTTGGTATAACAGAGGGGTGAATGTAGAGGAGGCAGCTAGAAAGATTTGAGCTGTGCGTGGAGCGAGTGCTTTTGGGAAAAATACGCCAAAAAAAGATATTCTTGTTTCAACAAAGATCGTTCTGGCATGAATGATTTTCCACATTAAGGAAGTCTCGACTACTGATATATGTGACAGGTTACCATATTACCATCATGCGACATTTGCATACAACAGGCAAAGTTCAGAAGTCTGGTTTAGGAGTACTGCATGCTCTAATTCGAAACAACAATAATCAACGGAGTGACTATTATTGAACGCCATCAGGTCGCTCATTGAGCATTCCTATGCAGTACTGTTACTGGTGACATGTTAATATGCCATTATCGTTAACTTCCTAAGAAGAAATGAAAGGCTGAGCCCCACCAAATACGTAGACTAAAGTGTATTGTGAACATAATATTTTACATTTGATAGCTCCATAAGTGTGTTTTGGATTACGAATTCTGCCCCAAGGCGCGTGTGCAACACAGCTGGAATTTGTTGTCAACAACTGAGACACCTTTCCGTCGCAGTGTAAGAAAGTCGAGCAACAAAACTACATCACCTGTGCTACTGCATGATAACTCACTCTGTTGATTTGAGAGACAAAACTATCCTGGAGATTGATAGGACACTTGTATTGATAGGGAAGTCCTCTCTCAAGCACTTGTCCCTTTCGTCATATATTCGTAAAATTTTACCTTTCCCGCTCTTGATCGATCAACCGTCAAGGTAATTCATTTCTAGACGAAAATACTCTTAACACTACACTAATTTAATTACATCGTTAGAACCAGTGGCTTTCTACAGGCGTAGAATTTGCAAACAACTTTAGCATGGTCAGATTGTTGTAGATATCGTGAAAGAAAATTCAGCTGCTGATTAATCTCTCTTTCACGATTAATGTTGCGATTAGTAAACTAATGGAAAATGCAATTAAAATATTCACTGTACTAATACAGATTAAATTCAGGTTACTACAGAAACATCACGACGGCATTCTATCGTTATAAAGCATTATGCGTCTGTAAGACGATTGAGCCTATTTTAACACGAATTAGTAGATTATTACCGACTTCGAAAAATCTGTATTTACTTTATTTCCTGTATCATTCGCAAGTATTATGAAAATGTGGCATTTCATAGATAAAATTATGTATTCACAACAACAAAAAATATGACGGCAGAAAACAAAAGTGGC
Organism: Schistocerca piceifrons; assembly: GCF_021461385.2. Classification (NCBI taxonomy): domain Eukaryota; kingdom Metazoa; phylum Arthropoda; class Insecta; order Orthoptera; family Acrididae; genus Schistocerca; species Schistocerca piceifrons. Next base: position 622,540,162 of record NC_060140.1, read on the forward strand.
ATTATGAAATTGGCAATACCGTAAGGTTTCCGCTCTGACACTAAGGGCTACTGTAAGTAGCAAGCCGAATTTTGCTCGAGCGTTATCTTACGATTCCCTTATTGAGTTATGTATCTGCCTGCTTGTAGCTCAGCTACAAAAGAATTAAAAATCTGGCTTTCAGCGAGTCTCGAAAAGCGAATGAAAGCAGCTTGAACTTGGTAGCGAAGCATGTTACCTGGGAACAGTTTTTTTCTAAAGTGGGAAGACATCCATTTGTAGTTGAATTGTTGGCAAAAGTCAGTCAGACGTGTGCCGTTGGTCTAAGCGTTTCGATATGTTGAATTTGTGTGCAATGATTTTTCTACAGGTTTTTTCGGTTCCAAATAGAGAGTTGAAGTCTCCCATTAGTATTTTCACGTCATCTTGGTGAATTTTGCTCATAGTATTTTCGAGTGTGTTCCAGAATTTTTGGACATTTTTGGTGTTTTTCTTATTTTCGTTGTTGGTGGGGGCATGTGCATTGATGAGTGTATATTTTTTACTGGAGCTCTGAAGGAGCATAGTCATAAGTCGATTGTTGATGAGTGTGATTTCTTTGACAGAGTTGATGATAGATCTGTGTTCGAGAAAAGCAAAGCCGAAGATTGGTACGCCTTTCGCTACCTTTTGTTGTATTTTGAAGATGCAATGGTGTCCGTAATGCAAGGTTTCACTGTCAGTAAGTCGTGGTTCGTGAAGAGCAAGGATGAGAATTTTCTGTTGGTCGATTTCTTTTGTGAGAGTATTTAGTTTTTGAGCTTGGATCAATGTACCGATGTTAAGTTTTCATATGCATGTTTTCTGCTTCTAGGGAAATTTACAAGAGATCTTCGATATTCTGTGCCGTGCTAACCTGGCCTCCCCAGAATCCAAAATTCCAACTGCCGCCTGTCGACAATTTGCACAGTACATGTTCGCTTGTGTTTCATTGGATTGGCCTGGGTGATTCCAGGACCGGACAGGACCAGAGGGTGTTGAAGCCTTTGGAAGCAAATACACTCCTGGAAATTGAAATAAGAACACCATGAATTCATTGTCCCAGGAAGGGGAAACTTTATAGACACATTCCTGGGGTCAGATACATCACATGATCACACTGACAGAACCACAGGCACATAGACACAGGCAACAGAGCATGCACAATGTCGGCACTAGTACAGTGTATATCCACCTTTCGCAGCAGTGCAGGCTGCTATTCTCCCATGGAGACGATCGTAGAGATGCTGGATGTAGTCCTGTGGAACGGCTTGCCATGCCATTTCCACCTGGCGCCTCAGTTGGACCAGCGTTCGTGCTGGACGTGCAGACCGCGTGAGACGACGCTTCATCCAGTCCCAAACATGCTCAATGGGGGACAGATCCGGAGATCTTGCTGGCCAGGGTAGTTGTCTTACACCTTCTAGAGCACGTTGGGTGGCACGGGATACATGCGGACGTGCATTGTCCTGTTGGAACAGCAAGTTCCCTTGCCGGTCTAGGAATGGTAGAACGATGGGTTCGATGACGGTTTGGATGTACCGTGCACTATTCAGTTTCCCCTCGACGATCACCAGTGGTGTACGGCCAGTGTAGGAGATCACTCCCCACACCATGATGCCGGGTGTTGGCCCTGTGTGCCTCGGTCGTATGCAGTCCTGATTGTGGCGCTCACCTGCACGGCGCCAAACACGCATAAGACCATCATTGGCACCAAGGCAGAAGCGACTCTCATCGCTGAAGACGACACGTCTCCATTCGTCCCTCCATTCACGCCTGTCGCGACACCACTGGAGGCGGGCTGCACGACGTTGGGGCGTGAGCGGAAGACGGCCTAACGGTGTGCGGGACCGTAGCCCAGCTTCATGGAGACGGTTGCGAATGGTCCTTGGCGATACCTCAGGAGCAACAGTGTCCCTAATTTGCTGGGAAGTGGCGGTGCGGTCCCCTACGGCACTGCGTAGGATCCTACGGTCTTGGCGTGCATCCGTGCGTCGCTGCGGTCCGGTCCCAGGTCGACGGGCACGTGCACCTTCCGCCGACCACTGCCGACAACATCGATGTACTGTGGAGATCTCACGCCCCACGTGTTGAGCAATTCGGCGGTACGTCCACCCGGCCTCCCGCATGCCCACTATACGCCCTCGCTCAAAGTCCGTCAACTGCACATACGGTTCACGTCCACGCTGTCGCGGCATGCTACCAGTGTTAAAGACTGCGATGGAGCTCCGTATGCCACGGCAAACTGGCTGACACTGACGGCGGCGGTGCACAAATGCTGCGCAGCTAGCGCCATTCGACGGCCAACACCGCGGTTCCTGGTGTGTCCGCTGTGCCGTGCGTGTGATCATTGCTTGTACAGCCCTCTCGCAGTGTCCGGAGCAAGTATGGTGGGTCTGACACACCGGTGTCAATGTGTTCTTTTTTCCATTTCCAGGAGTGTATTTTCAGCCTCAAAAAACAATTGCATCTTAAATATCGTAGGACCGACGTCCACACTGTCACGGCGCGTTGAAATACAGCTAAGACGGAGATGAATATTTGTGACCAACTGGGCTTCGAACCTGGACCTACTGCTTACTAGACAGACATGCTGATCACTGCACTATATTTTTTTTTAAAAGTTTGAGAAGACTTTCAGCACCAGGTAGGCGGAGGCAAAGAGGGCAGGGGTCGAAGATCCGAGGCCTGGCCTCAATGCCTCCCCCATACCTACCACTGAGCAGCTCTTCTCAAACTTTAAAAAAAAATAGTGCAGTGATCAGCATGTCTGTCTAGTAAGCAGGAGGTCCAGGTTCGAAGCCCAGTTGGTCACAAATATTCATTTGCCGTCTTAGCTGTATTTCAACGCGCCGTGACAGTGTGGACGCCGGTTCTTCCATATTTAAGATACATTTGTTTTTTGAGGCAATAGAGGTGATTTGCGAACATTTGTCTTGCCATGAGTGCAACGGAACTTCAACGGCATCCAAACCTTAGGCATTCCTTTGTGCCGGCTCTAACCCATGTCATATATATGCGAATCAGATTGTAGTTCACATTTAGTCAAATAACGAATGGTCAGTATACAAGTATGCCGGCTGGGGTGGCCTAGCGGTTCTAGGCTCTACAGTCTGGAACCGCGCGAGCGCTACGGTCGCAGGTTCGAATCCTGTCTCGGGCATGGATGTGTCTGATGTCATTAGGTTAGTTAGGTTTAAGTAGTTCTAAGTTTAGTGGACTGATGACTTCAGAAGTTAAGTCCCATAGTTCACAGAGCCATTTGAACCATTTATGAAGTATACAAGTATTTTCGATCAGTAGAAGCAGGATTGCAGCGAACTGGTCCCTTAACCAAGTGCAACATAGTGCCTATGTAATGCGTCATTCCAGCTCCATAGCTGAGGATAATATTTGTTAAGGAATTCATTGCAGAATTAATGTAATACCCACACGATGATCTCTGTAGTCATAATGTATCATTAGCAGAACGCGAATGGAGTACTATGTTCGTTAGATCCGGTTACTCAAGCTGAGGCCAAATAAAGAGAAGCGACGACGCCGCAACGCTATCTTTACTTAAGTAGTTTTTAGCGTGAGACTTTTTCGCGTCTCTGTTACATCAGGACCACACCCCAGCCCATGTTAAAAGATAGAGCCCTCCAGAAAAACAGTATATATCTTACGATAACGCTAAAAGGACCACACCAGCTGCAAGTTTTAGCGTGAACCTTTTCGCGTCTCTGTTACATAGTAAACTTTAAAAACATTGCCCCACCACGAAAAGTATAACGTTTCTCATTGGATAGACAGAATTTCTGTAGGCAGAGCTTAAGGTTAACATTGAGACCCTGATTGGTCAGATGAAAACACAGTCAGATAGTATTTTTTAAACCAACTTCGGTAAATTGTAGTAAGGAGAAGTTAGGACAGAGTTGCTTCCGAGACGGTGAGGTGAGCGGAGCTGTGCTGCCCGCTGCCCCCTGACGAACACCGACAAGGTAATGAACGTCCGCGATGCCACATAACAGCGCATAAAGCTTCACTCAGAACTGCAGAAGTCTCATCTGTTACACCCCCTTTTTGCGTAATACTAGTGTCGATCGTCAATTAAAGCTCATGGTGTTCACATCTGCCACTTGAAGTAAAAATCCGAAACGCGATGATTTTTCTGTTATATAGTTATTGAGAAGCCACATCAGCCACTGTAATTTACGACAATTTAGATAAGTAATTAAAGATAATTGAGGGTCACTGTAGACCATTTTGATAGTTTTCTCCTTTGTGAAACTTAATTTAAACCTAGATTATAGATGTGATATGGCATAGGTCATCCTTCGATCCATTGTAGAACTTGGAAACCCACTCAGGGAATATTCGTTCACATTTTTGTTGAACGCAGTTGGTTTTTACCGTCCTGTATTAAAACATTTCCTTTTCTCAATAGTGCAATTTATAAAGAATGTTTTGTGAGTAGAATAAAATTTCCAATGGTAAACTTAACTGCTTTTTCGACGTTATTTTACCAGCTAACTAAAAATAGGAAAGCCTTGAACCCCTTCCACTAAATTTAGTTAGTATTAAGATTCTTTTATAGGGAGTGCAGTGGAGCTGACGCTGAAATCATTAAGTGTTTGGTTATATCATCGTTAGTCTCACTGAACTCTTCTGAATTCTATATGTCATGTGTGGTCTGACGTCTCCTTACCAGCAACAGGTCCCAGGTTCAAACTAGTCAATTCCCTAAAAAATAAGCTCAGAGTGTCGTTGCCTGAATGTGGTATGGAGACACGATATAGAAGAAACAGACACCACGCAGAATGTTAGAAAATGGCGACCCTGCCAGGATGGTAAAATACCATGATTGAAGGTCGACCACATGCCTAACTAGGTCAGAAAAAAGGCCTGTTGAAAAATTTTCGTAATAAAAAAAATTTTTTTAACGTTATAAATAGTAGAAAACAGTAGCTGCAGCAATAGATAGTGAGAAAGTATTCAATAAAGACATTCTAGCAGAGACAATGGCATAATTAAGTTACAAATTTTAAAAATTGTTAGAATTAAGTTTTCTCTCCAGTGCAAGCACACAGGTGGCGGATACATCGTTGACAAGTTGGTTCTGACCCAACAAGTAAGTGAATGGTTTGTCAAGTCGTGTGAACAAAAAGTTTATGCGTGAGATCTTATGAGCGCATGTTGACTCGAAGTAGGGCGCGTGAATTGCTTTTAAAACAGAAAATAAGGGATTCGGAAAGATTTGCAATGGCAGACAGAATTGAAGTAGAGACCCAGCATGAAAATGGACAGAGAATAGAGGACAGTACAACAGACGATGCAGTATTCCGAGAAATAGGACATATAACGCATCATGACGAGGATAATGTACGTCAAGGCATAGAAAACATAAATCAGCGTACGACAGAGGAGCAGGAAAGTAGAGAGACAGTCGATGAGGATTCTAACTTGCGTCTTGAATACGTAGAACCCATAGTACAAGTGATCAGAGCTCCCTCACCACAGAGTACAAGGAATGCGAGCAGAAACGTGTCACTGCACAGTTCAATGCAATCGGTTGCGAACCAACACTTGGCGAAAACACAGAGCGTAGGACGTCGGAAGAAAACGCAATAGGACCCACCAATCTGGCAGAATTATTACAACAAATTACGGAAACCATGACAAGACAAAATAAAGAAATTGCGAACCAAATTAAAATTCAGAATGCAGAAATGACGGAACAAAATTCAGAAACCACGAGACAAATGCGTGCGATTAAAGAACAAAACAAAAAAATTCAGTTACATCTAAGTCATATTGAAGAGGAGGCAAAGGAATCTCGAGAAGTGATAGGAAACTTAATAGCAGGTCACAATCAATTGAGAGCAGACATTGACAAGGTACAAGCGGACGTACAAACATTGCGCAATGACATTCAGGACGAGATCAAAACATTACGTAACAACACCCAGGAAGAAGTCAAGAAACTAGAGAAACAGATAAACGTAATTACTAGACAAGCAGCAGGTACAGCGCGTAAAATTGTTGAAAACAGTGTGTTACACAAACGTATCACAAAAGCAGCGCTGAAAAGATATGATAACCGCATAGTCAAAATAGAAGCCCAAGCGAAGCGACAATTTCAGAAATTGCGAACAGAGTTGTTGTAAATCATTGAAGAGCGTAGTGAACAGCATCGAAGAAGCACAGAGTCTGCAACCACATCCGTATCTGTAACAGCACCGAAAAAAACAAGCAATTCACGAAGATATCATGCATTTGCGATTGCAATCACAGGCGGAAACTAACATACGTGACAATGGAAAGCCAGGTCGCGAAGAGTGCAATGCATTCAGCTACACGTTCACAACCGATGGAAGAAAATTATTGCGTACCACTCCAACGATACTACGCAAGGGTTTGCGAAAGTTACAGTGGACAATATACAATGGATCTACCACAACCGGAAAGAACGACGGGAGAAATGATCAGAAACAATAGTGGCGAAGAATCGCGAATTTCATATGGAACTATGACGAAGTACGACAACGATCATTTCCTCATAGTCAGAAAATTTCAACACTTTCGAGAAGGAAACTCATTACATCCACGAACTTTCATTGATCAGTTTCGAGTAGGATTACCAGAACACTGGATGCTAGCACACAAATTAGACTTTATATGTGCACACATGTCAGGAACAGTCGCAGAAACCATGCAGAATGTCGCAGCGACATGCCGATCGTACGAAGATTTCAGAGAGAAGTTTCTCTCACGCTATTGGTCCAGCGAAGCGCAGAACAGAGTGAAGTACGAATTATTACAGAACCCGTATTTTGAAAATTCAGGAGAGAAGAGTCACGTGAAATTTTTCGAATTAATGGCAAAGAAAAATCAATGCTTAGATCTACCATACAGTGACGGAGAGTTGATTAAATTATGCGCGATGAAGCTACCATTGAAATACCAACAATCATTAGTAGGTCGCGGAGGCAATGACGTCGAAGCATTTAAAGGTATTCTAAGGGAACTAGAGTTCATATTTTCGGAAGATGACGCAAGAAAAAGACGAAGCGCACGTGAAAACGAAAGCAAAAAGCAGTGGAATCCACAAGACACAGTACGAAGAAACAATAATTACGAACCATGTGATAACTTCGCACCAAGAAACGACAATAGATTTCAACAAAGAAACGGTTATGGATTTAGAAGAGAATATGGCAATAACTATAATTCACCCAGGAACGGCAACAACTATTACAGAGGGAATAACGACAACCGGAACGGGTACGGGAGAACCAATAGACCGACAAATTATCAACAAAGAAACCACTATCAACAAGCTGAACAAGAAAAGAGAATGACGCACCGACCCAGGACAATTGCAGCACCTTGAACAGAGAAGTAAATACCTTATCACGAGAAGAGAAGAAGGAAGAAACAAATCTGCAGGGACCAGATGAAAACGAAGACAAGAAAATAACAATATCGTGTTGGGACAAAATTAATTGGGAGAATACTGACGAGGAAGATAAATTACCAGAGGCATGCACAACGAATGTAGGAGGAAAGGACGAAGTAATGAGTATTGCAGAGCTATTTGAGATGGAAACCAGGGAAAGCGAATTCCATAAGCATATTGCGCAGTCGACAGAAGTTGAAAATAAATTACGAGTGGGCACACAACCCAACGTATATAATGAAGGAAGTTATGAAGAGATAATTAGAGCATTTAGATGCGATTATGTGGAAGTAGCGACGAAGAAGGAGAAGATAGACGAGGATGAGGAAAAAGTAGAGGATGTTGAAGAAAGCGTAAATGAAGGAAGAAATAGAGAAGAGGAAATAAAAGAGAGAGAAGTAGCAGTTGAAGTGTATCCTACAGAAAGTTCGAATTCACAAGAGAAATTCCTAAAAAGAATCATGTATGATTCAGTGGAGGATTCGTTGATGCAAGAAGAAGAAGAACAGAACCAACCCTTTAAAATTCAACCAATTGTGAAGGCCATGGTAAAGCATATCCCAGTCAATATTGTAATTGATAGCGGAAGTGAACTGATTGCGATGTCAGAAAATTTATTCATGTAGTGTAATGCCAATGAGGAATTGCCAGTTCTGAAAACACATAAGATTAAAGTAAGAGGTCCTATTAGAAACAATGCTGCGGAAGTCACGAGACAAACAAGGTTAACTCTTTCGTGCCAAGGTCAAAAGATCGAATCCAACTTCGTGATTATACCTGAACTAACTGTAGATTTGATTATAGGTGCAGATTTTTTAAATGAGAGACGAGCGATAATAGATATGGGGAAAGGTAGCGTAACGTTCGGGAATGTCACACTTGTCTTTGAGCAAAAGCTAAAATTAGAAGAAATACCAGTTATAAACAAACAATTAAGAATGATGCGAGATAAAGAGGATGAAGAATTAGAATGGTATGCACAAAAGGGGGAATCGCCATTAAGAAATCGACGAAAAATTGCAAGAAGTTCAAGGTATTTCGGAACACAGTAATAGAGAATTAGAGGGTATTTTATGAGATAAAGCAGAGGTATTTTTGCCTAAGACTTGCACTATTAAACACTTTCAGTACAAGTTTGAAAATTAATTTTATTACAGGTAAATAATCTGCACAGTATTTCAAAATTATGTTGCAGATAAGATCGTCAGGAGAAAGAAGAATGAAGAGAGAGGAAGGTGGGCAAAAAAAGTAGTTTCAATAAAAACAAAAACAAAAATAACACGAATAGTACCATAGATTAAGGTGAAGGGATAAAGCGTAGATAGTCTAACAGCATGAAATACTAAAATGCTATACACCACGACAGTACACAAAAAATAAAAAAGCGAATTTGAGGATTTTTGTAGAAGTTAAGACTCAAAATATCTTAGAATTGTAACATGGAAATGGCGCCGATATTTGTAAAGCTTTTTAAAAAGGCGTAAAACAATGAAGGTACTAGACATATGTTAGATAATTATAAGTAAAACTTTTTGTACAAAACATTGTAAAAACTCCAGCAAAGACCAGATGCAACGACCCACAAGTTGCAACACGTGAAGTATCAAGAAAGAAAAGGACGTAATTAGCAAGACACGATTCCTACAAGGCAGAAGCGTCGAGAGAAGGGAAAGGACAGTGAGACCAACAGAGGGCCCTCATAGAGTGGGCAATAAATCTGCTCGCTAGGCGGAACCCTGCTGGGACGGGACACGGAGCCGCACAGTATCAGAGCCCTGTAGAGACGCGATGGGAGGCCGAATGCCAGAAGGGTCTCCGAGCGCCCCCACTCAGTGGAGCGAGCAAAAAAGTCCTGACGAGACGACCGCTTGGGAAAGCCACCACTGGCAAAAAATATGTGTAAAAGTCACACTACCGCTATTAAACAGCACACTGATGCACAAAACTGAAGAAAAAGTCCACAAAGTAGAAATGACATGCCCAAACAATTTATCAAACTGTTACTAAGAGGAGAACTTCAAAGCGACTAGTTCTCAATAAATATTTCCATATCCTGCCCAGAGAAGAATCAAGAAGCAAGAAAGAAGCAGAGAAAAAGCAGGAAGAACAGAAGTTGAAGATTCGCAAGATTGAGACCAAGAAAGAAGATAGGTGAAGAATAGACGACATACCTTCCCAAATCATTATCCTATTGTAAACTAGTCGTCTGCGAAGTATTACAACGAAAAACGACCGCTTTCAGCGACACATAACGATGACTTTCACGCATACAAAGCCAGTAAACCACGAGATTCTGCACTCACAGCTCCATTCCAGTATGGGACCTCCACAATAGCAATACACACTTGCAAAGCCAACAATGAACGACGAACGAAGCTGTACGTCAAATACTTGCCCACATCCATCTCGCTCAAGTCCATCACCTTCGTGCAAAAAAAAAACATTCGCCAACCTCATGCTTAAACATTCATAGGATTGTCTGAATGTGTGGAATCAAATTATGTGATGTAGGAATTGTGCAAAAGAAACGTGTGAAAAGCTAAATAAGTTAAGCACACCAAACAGCTAATAAACTACAAAATAACAGTAATTGACTATGGACTTAAGCAAAAAATAGACTATCGATAAAAATAAGTCATTAGTTCTGAAATGGACAGTATATAAATAACAAAAGTAAGGCATAATAAACACTAAAACTATATGCCACTTATTTTCTCCTCATAAAAATAAAAGAATAACTAAATTTTACTTATTTTCTCCTTATAAAAACAAAGAATAAAAAATTATCTTGTTTGATATTTTCCCATTTTCTTTAACATTTGTACCATTTGTTAGGATAATATCTCAATACGGTGGTGATATGTAAGGTGTCAGGCATATCCAACACCTTCCATGAAACCCTGACATGATAAGCAAATCCAGTAGTATGTCACATAGCTCCGAATAAATCATGCCATTAAATTAACCAAATTAATATGAGTAACGAGTGAGCAAATGGAATACCACAGACTAACACAAGAATGCCTAAATGCATGTCACGCCTTCCCACCGTGAGACAGACGCAGCTCCGAGGGGAGAAACAAGAACAGAAACCAAGAACAGAACTGTGTTAAGCTGGATGGCCCTACGATAAGGGACAGACGGACACCCACGTCGCCAGCTAACTGCTAGGACCACACCACCCGCAAGTTTTAGCGTGAGACTTTTTCACGTCTCTGTTATGTTGTACCAGTGTTCCTGAATGATGAACGTCATAAGTTTATGGAAAGTTCTCTGTTTTCAAAGAGCACAGAATTTAAGCATCTTTTTGCTCTCTTATTGTGACAGCTTGATTAATAATTATGATGATTGCTCGAATGTATGACTGCAACTGAATCTCAGAGTAATCCACGGTGCCGCTCAGAAAAAGCCAAAAGTTCTACTACCGTTCCTGGACAGAGACTCTTTCTCTTGCCTTATTTCCTTGGGTCCTTCAGCTTTCACTGTGTGTTATTTTCTGCTACTGTCCGAGCAGTGAATGGCAGTGCAATAACTTGTACATGTTGAGCATTTTAGTCATGTTTTGCCCCTAATTTTAGTGTTATCACATCAATTGATTAATTTCTTGTATTTATAACTGGAGAAACTGTTCGATATATCTGTCTGCTTGAGTCTTCCTATGACTCATTTACGCGGCTTTGTAATCACCACAATTGTCCTTAATATTTAGTAGAAGTTTGATCACAATCACAGCAGCAACAGATCAATATTAATTGCTTATGCAAGTAGCAGAGGACACTGATGGGGCCACGGTCAGAATTGGAAGCGGACAGCAGGTCCCCGTTGAAGACAGAATAGGCGACACCAGGGGAATGTTTTACAATTGATAGGGGCAGATGAGGAATCCGACCACGATTTATAAGGGACAATCAGAAGTTTCCGTTCAAAGGACCTTCAGTCTATAATATGGATGCCCAGTTAGGCAAAATCGCCATGAGAATTGTGGCAGTCATCCCACCAACGCATCAGGTCGAAAATACCCGTTTGGTAGGACACCTTGTCCTGCTACATGAAGGATTCCGTAACTGCCTTCTGTAATCTTTTTCCGGCAGGAATCGTCGACCCTTTGAGGCCTTTTTTAAGTAAACGAACACGTGATAATCACTTGCGGATAGATTACGACTATAGGTCGGGTGCTCGAATGCCTCCCACTTCATTTGCGTAACTTCCATGTTACGACATTTCTGATATGGAGACGTGCGACCAGCAAGGAACTTGGTGCACCATCCGCAATGGTGAATTTCGACAGACATGCTGCCCCCATACATATTCTTCATTCTCTGACGGATGTCTACAGGCATTTGTCGTTCAGCAGGCAAGAAAACATTAACAAGCACTTTGGTCCTGGTTTGGAAGTATCTGGTAATAACGTCGGCACAGTTCACGTTACCACATTTACTGCATGCTCGTCGGAAATACACGGATGCCACATTTATCCTTTGGAAAGTCGTTGCTTATATACCCAGACAGGAGTTCGGTTACGTTGCATATACGCTACAGAAACGCCTACGACGGAAACGTTTTGATCACCCATTACATTAGTTATTAAATGCAGCTTAAAGTTGAAAGAATTGCGTAAAGGCAGGAAATGAAAAATGACCTGGATAAGCTGAAACACTCAGAAAATTTCAAAGGGAGCGCTAGTCAATGACTAATTAAAATAGGTGAAATAAATACGTTAGATAATAGTAACTTTAAGAGAAGAAATAGTGAAGGAAGGTCCAGTAGATATCCTTGGGCCATAGCTTTACATGATGTATAAAATGCATCAAGTGAAGAAGGCAAAGAGTATGTAGATATTGAAAAATGAAATTGTCAGAAAGTACAAAATAACAAAGCAGGAATTGGTACAGTAGGAATTCAGATCTGTAGGAACTTGTATCATGCTGGGAAAGACACATTCTGCGTATAGGAAAATTAAAGACGTCAAGAAAAAGGAGCACTGTTTGATTATCAAGGTCTCAGATGGAAAACCAGTACTAAGCAAAGGAAGGAAGGCTCAAAGGTGGCCTGAACATATGGAAGGGCTGTATAAAGGAAGAAAAGAACTTGAAGGCAGAATTATGAAGAAGAAAGGGAAGAGGATGAAGATGAGATTCGAGATCGATACTGTGGAATTATTTGACAGAGAACCGAAAGACTTTCTAGGAGTAAACAGCATTCTCTCATAATTACAATGCTCTTTGTGAGAACCAACCAAGACAAAGCTCTCCCAACACCTATTCACCAGGCGAAGTTCCCTCAGACGTAAAGAAGAACTTGGTAATTTCGATACCAAATAAGGTTAATTGCTGAGGGCTAGGAAATTACCGGAATATCAGTTTAACAGTCACGGCTGGAAAGTACTAACCCGAATTATCTACAGAAGAATGGAACGACTGACAGACGTTGACGTGGTGGTAAATAAATTTGGCTTGGTGTGAAAATCAGGAACACGCAAGACAATACAGACTCTGTGACTTACCTTAAAATTTTGACAAACCAACGTTCGTAACTTTTCTGGATTTAGAGTTTTAAGAGAATAATCAGGAAGAATACTGCGCTAATGTTGTGTACAACTTTGTACACTGTGTAGAGGAGAGGTGGGCTACAGAGTTGTATGACAACTGTCGTCGTAGGAAAGCTGGACAGGAGCAGAAATGATTATCGAGCAAGTTAACACAGTAAACAGAAGATTTACTCTTGTATTTCTCAAAGAATTTGAAGACTCGTTACAAACAAGCAGCAAGAAACCGAGTCCAGCTATTACAACAGCAACAAAGATGGTGTCGGAGTCACGACTACGTGGCGTCTGCGTAGCTACATGTAGCGGTGTGGCTCTGAACGTGAGCGGCTCTCATGTATTGCAGTGGCAGAGGGTGCTCGTGGTATGGAGCCATTAGGGGTGTGACTCAGCAGGCATGCTCGATTGGGTCCGGTAGATCCTCCACAACCACTATCAGCATCTCAGGGAAAATTGCAATTCCACTGGTGTGACGCCTGGGGGACGGTATCGTTATGTGATACCACAGTTAAGAAGTGAGATGCTTATACTGAGAAAGAATTATGAGTGTTGGATGTTCTTTGAGGCTGTACATATTGTGGTAATGAATACCACAATAGGAAAGGAAAAGTGCCAGAAGGGCATTTCTGTCTGCACTTGATAATGGAAGCAATACTTAAGAAAAATCAAGACACATTGATAGAATTTGTCGGTGTATAGAAAGCGTTCTACAACGTAAAATGGCCCAAGACGTTCAAAATTCGTAGAAAATAAATGTTTTTTATAGGGAGGGGGATAACAGATTAAAAACAGCAGAAGGCAAGATGCTGTCTTTGACTCGTAATGATAAACGTGTACATCGGAGAGGAAATGGTGGAAGTAAAAAGAAAAATTCAAGAGTGGGCTTAAAATGCAGGTTCAGTGGACTGAGTGATAGGAGTAGCTGACGACATTACCATCAGTGAAAGATAGGAAAATTACAGGATCCATTGACGGAAAGAACATCCAATAAGCATAGGAAATGGACTGAGAGTGAAATAAAGAAAGACGAAATTAATGAAGAGTAGTAGAAATGAGATTAACGATTAAGTCAACATCAAAATTGGAGACCACGAAGTAGATGAAACATAGGAAATTTGCTACCTTGAAAGCGAAATTTCCCATGATGGACGAAGCGAGGAAGATACACTGATGGTGCGGTAAGCGAAATACACAGACGATAAAATAATCGCAACACCGAGAATGAGTTGTGCGACATAAACGAAAGGTAGTAGGTGTGTTTCTATATCTGAAAGATGATGTTTGTTTAAATTTCGCGCCAGTCGCATAAAAGTCGCGCTAGTTGTGCCATTGTGAGTATGACAATCAGATTTCCTTTAAGTACGTGCTGTAACTGTCGTGAGCATTGTTTACCGTAGAGATTGAACGTGGTTAGTTGATGTTAGTCAAGGATGACTTAAGGTGACAAAGACACCATTATCGACACCTTACTGAGTTTGAACGAGGCCGTGTAATAGGGCTGTGAGAAGCTGGATTGCAGAAGGACTTGGCAAGAAATAAGCCATTGTGTACGATTGTTGGCTGCGGTGGTCACAAGATTGTACGGCCACGGGGAGACATTGCTCTGGACGGCTAAGTGGCACTATTGAGAGGGAAGACCATCGTGTTCGGCGTATGACTGTGGAGCTTCGTACCGCATCTGCAGCAGCAGTTGACACCACAGTGACACAACGAACTGTTACAAATCCGTTACCTCAAGGACAGCTCCGACCAGACGCCCTGTAGTATGCATGCCACTGACCCCAAACCATCGGCATTTGCGTGTACAGTGATGTCAAGCGAGGGCTCATTGGAGGGCAGAGTGGAGAACTGTTGTGTTTTCTGATGAAATCTGGTTCTGCCTCGGTGCCAGTGACGGCTATGTGCTGGTTAAAAGGTGGCCAGTTGAGGGCCTGCAACCAACCTGTATGCATGCTTCACGCGCTGGACCCACATCTAACGTTATTGTGTGGGGTGCGATTTTGTATGACAGCAGGAGCACCCTGACTGCAGATTTGTACGCCAGTCTGGTAATTCAACATGTTGTGCTGCCACTGATGAACAGCATTCCAAGGAGCGTTTTCCAACAGGATAACGCTCACACACATGCCGCTGTTAATCCAGCATGCTCTCTAGAGTGTCGACATGTTGTCGTGGCCTGCTCGATTACCAGATCTGTCTCCTGTCGAACACATATGAGACATCATCGAATGACAACTCAAGCGTCACCCACAAACAGCATTAAACGTTCCTGTATTGACAGATCAAATACAATAGGCATAGAACTCCATCCTACAAACTGACATTCGGCAGCTTTACAAGTCAATGGATCCACGTTTGCATGCTTGTAGTCAACATTCTGGCGGCTGTTGATGTACCAGCATGTCACATTTGCAATGGATTATCTTGTGTTTACTTTAACCTGTGATCTAGTAATGTTAAACAAATATGTTATCTAGAAAAATGGATTACCGAAATTTCATTACCATACATTAATTATATTTTGTGCTGTGGTGTTTTTCCCTCATTCTACATTCTAACGACACTATGGGCCCAGAATGAGGAAATACGCTGACGTAAACGACTTTGAGAATGGTCAGACGATCACGGTCCTGCCCCTGCGAACGAACATCTTGGAAACGGCAAAGCTGGTGTATACTTCAACCAGCATAGTGTATACTACCATACGTCACAGTAAATGAATTTCATCTGAGAATGTTATCGCTTTCGCTAGTCCCGAAGCTTCAAGAGGGATTTTTCTCCATAAAACATCAGTAGTAAAATTTTGGGCACGGTAGGTTCGTTTTGGTATACTCTATGATGAAAAGTAAAGAAATAGTCCTTGTCCCGTAGCCATTTTAAACTATCTTTCATGCTAATCGGACGAAAATGAGATTTACGTGGCAGTGACGCCAGCAGGAAAGCTCGTTTTGGAAGCCTGACCTAGATGTTCTGTGCTACAATGCGCTTTGAAGACGAGAGGCAAGTACGATAAGAAATAAAAGCATTAAATTCGTTATGAAATCTTCGTATTAAAGGAATTATTGCATCCAAGTCCCTTTGAAGACAATGGATCTGTGGGTTTGTTTTAACAGAAATAGAGCATTCGACAAGACAAAACGCTTGCAGAATAAGCAATCTCTGTTTACACTAGACACGCCAAGCTAAAACGCACAGAAATAATAATGACGGAATTGCTATATAAGATTTTGCTTGTCTGTCTAGAATTTCATGTTATAAAATAACCAAACTACCGCAGCGTGTTACTTTCTTTGTTGACATGTCCGCATGCCCAGTGTATGCTGCCAGAACGAATTCCTGAGTAGCTGCTAAGTATAGCACCCAACGATTACTGATATTTAAAGGAATTAGCATGACTTTCTACCCTGTGTTGTTAAAGTTGCGACGCAACTTAACTGTTTTCTGCTGAGTAGTTCCTATCTAATCAGCTGTCCGTACGAGCAACTAATTGCAAATTTATCTGATGTTGCTTATACTTTAGGTAACTGGGCTTTACACGGCGCTGTCTGGTAAAGACATTCATGCTTAGGTACTAACTCGCTGCAGACAATTTGAAACTGTAATCCTGCAGTCAAATAGTCTATGCATAGGTTGGAACTGCGAATGAAGAACATAAACAAACACACAAAATAAAATATAAATGAATAATTAATACAAATGATTCTATTATAAGGTCTGCAGTTGATGTAGACGACAGTGAATTATGTTGAATAATGTTTATTCAGGAAAATAAAACTCAAGTAAATGGTAAGTGGTCCTACGGTAACTAAATATAATACAGAAAGGTATAAGCATACCAAATGCAGTAAAGTTGTGTTTAGAAAGTTACGAGAATGGTGGCTGAATACAGTAGCTAAACCAGTCACCAGAGATTCGCGAAAACTAAGGCCATTTCGTGATCACAATATATTAAATAATCGCCAGCATAAAATAGTTCAGAGTTTATAACCCTCCTACCTCTCTGGCTAATTAGGCTTTTGCCTAATTTTTGGGGAAAAGCCATTACTCCGAAGAATACTGCAAAACAGAGAGAAGCAGATGAAGTTATAACCGAATCGTCACTGCTCAGTACTTTAGCAATAACGATTAGAAACAAAGTCCGGTTAACTTCATACATTTTTATTACGTAAACTAATTTTTAATTAACAAGAGTTAGTGGAAAATTTGGAAAAAAGGTTTTCAAAGTATGCCATTAACGAAAATAACAAACGGTCACCAGTTACTCACCGGAACAAGAATAACTGAATTGAAACTCAACTTTATACTCGTAAGAAATTTTACGTAATAACTGTTATTGGCCTGATGACGTCGGAGCAGTACCTAACGCACGCTTTCAAGAAGTTCACGTCACACAGGTCATAGGAGTCAGATAATAATCAAATAGCAAACACATAGAACATATTACATTAATTTTCAAAGATCAATTAAAGCAATATTTTTTACTGGCTGTGGACAGAAATTTTTTGTTACGTTACCGTAATACTGACTGTCGTAATTGTAGCAAGCAGAAAGATTGTTTTAATTTATCATTGGTAAGGACTGTCATTTACCTAGCAGTTACTCTGATATTTCTTTGTAATAAAAGTTATAAATTATGCCACAAGCTATAAATTAGAAACTGTGCTTTGACAGTGAAACTCAGTGTCCAAGTTACGTAAAGTTTTACTACCAATTTTTTATTACAGAAGTTACTCTATTTTTATCAAATGAATTAATAATGGCTTTTGCATAATTGTTTCTGACATCATTCATACAGCAGCCGAAGACTTCATTATTATGTAACTGTCCAAAAGTTGAAAAAATGATGTTCTGATAATGTAATAAATTAATGTTCAGTTTATTTTCTACATAATCTCTGTTCGTACAAAAGGACAGGATGGATACTACATGGATAACGAGTTATTTACTTACGTGACAACATGCACGAAGACAACGTTTTTTAACCAAAAAATTGCAACTACGCTGGTCAGCCTATTACACTTCTAGTTATCACTTTATGATGCCGTTGGTTTGTCGAGTGGCTTTCTTTAGCGGTAAAACAGGGCACAGGTTGATCTTCTTGCCATACCATAGCCAATAACAAGGGCCCACAGTACTCATGATGTTATCTGAATTAGTCTTGCTGCATTTCTACTGTGACCAATAACTGCCATACACATAGCTTGCCCATATTAAACATCCGCCAAAACAACCAATTCAGTTTTCACTGCTCCGCACTTCGGAAACAGACTTTTTATCTCCGCACTTTTGCATAGCCACACCGGCGAATACACACAACCAACGACAACAAGAGTCTCCTCGCGCCGCCGAACTGCTACTTTCATGGCGCGCTCGCCCGCCCAGCGATAATATATTTACAATTTATTATACTCTTTGGCAGTAACTTTTCCCTTAATACGCCAGCGTGTCTACTTACAAAATGTTAAAATTCCATGCGTATTCTCTTCTTAAATAACAAATAGCATTTGTAATTTGATAACATATCTACAAGAATAATATTCAGCACAACTAATAAAACAAACTTCGTAAAACACGTAGAAAATGTGTGATCATCCACAAGTTCGACATGATGGATTACAAAGTAACGAACGCGAGATAACGAGTAGAAACTCATACTCTCTCTATTCTCAGTTCCGTAATCCAATTGGAAAAAGTTAGAGTATTGTAGCAGCCGTTCACCACCCAAAATAAATCACGCATAAGGTCGAATCATGCGTGTTACCTCAGACAGGTCTGCATTCTTCCAGCACAAACGCAAGATCGAAACGGAAATTATCCCAAAAGCTAATGTCTCGTGGTGGGCCCAAGAATCAATCACTCACACGATCGAATATCTCGCTATACCGTAGGCAGGTCCGCCTTCTTCAAGAACTCGCGTAAAAGTCTTCAGAATCGCTTCGTTGAGCGCACCATCCGAAAAAATGTCTAACCTTGAATCTAGTGCTGTTCCGCCACTGCCTGCTTTTCACTGACTGAAGGCCAACCTCACCAAAAATACATCGTACTTATTTTCTACAGACATGATTTGACTCAACTTCACGATTTCCCAGACTAAACTAACATATTACAACAATTTTTAAATAATTTAGACAAGAAATGTTATAAACATTCAGTCACACTCAGATCATGCACAATAAATATAAATGAATATTTGTTCATATAGAAACCAGCTAGTAATCTTGTGCTCACGTTAAATGACAACAGATTATCATTAAATATTGTTTAAAAAATTATTTAGACCTGTTTGAGAGAAGCATCTTTTGGTTCTGTTTCCAAAGGCGCTATCAGTTAAAACACGCAATTGACCATTTCTTAAATAAATTTTGTATTAGCAAATAGTTAAATAAATATTTGCCAAAAATTGTAACATATTCATTAAATAACTACATAAGTATGACAATATATGAGGTACTCATGCTGTATTCATTTGCTGTGCTATTGTTGAGTAAACAATGTTCTGACATATTTTCACATTAAAAAAGATATAAAAGATGTAATCTGTCAACAAATAAAATAGGAAAAGGTACGTAGCTTTCAGGGATGATAGCTACAGTGGAATGCCATCATCTGAGATACCATCTGTTGACATTGCATGAAGTGTTTAAGAGTTATTAATTGACAGTTTCAGTTTTGGTTTATTTACAACATGCTCCATTGCACACTTTGTAATACTACATGTATGTATTGTATTTGTGAGTGAATTGTAATATTTGTGTTGTATGATGATGATGATAATGGTGTTGAGAAGAGGAGGGTGAACTGGTGCTGGGAGATAGCATACTCCTCACAAATAGTGCCAAGGGGGTCGCCAAGCTTAGCATTCCCATCCGACGAATGGATCACCATCGACAATGTCACATGCCCTCAGTTCATGAGGCATTGCGGAGATGTTTGATATTTAAACCACAACTTTGGCGCGGAGTCTGGCCATCAGGGACCTTACGCTGCCACCTCTCCTCCTCTTGTCGGCCAAATACTGGAAGTTAAACTTTTCTCCATCGCCAGGATTCGAACCGGCTCACTATCAGGTCGAGCGCCACCGCGCGAGCTTGCGTTAGCGACCTCAGCCACACATGCGGGATAGCAGATTCATTGTGAAAATGTTTACCCACTGCAAAATATTAAATTCTGTTGGTTTAAAGATATTGAAAATATTTTTGTGTGATTGGATACGCCTAATTTTTGTGAGATCGCAGATGTAGCCAGATTTGCTTTATTATGCAACTGTGATTTATTTGTCAAACTTCTAAGAGCTGTAAGAAGCCATCTTTCAGCTTGGCTGAACGTCCGCCATTGCTGGTGCATTCTTCAGTCGTCTAAGCGACCGACCACTGTCCAGATTCTCAACTTTGAGGTTTATCCATTTCCTGTCAGCCTTTGTACCCGCAGCTGGACTCGTCAGCAACGGTCGCTGCTTCAGGACCGTCAGCGGCGCTTTGACGGCCCGGAATGTCAATCAGCGCTCAGCCTGACAAGCAAATTAACCTCACATCATAGCAGTTCCACCGCCGACTAACTCGCCTACATACGTGTAACGTTACAAAGTCGACATCACACATAAAACTACAGCGTGAAATAAAAGAATACTACTTAATCGGAGAAAGTCTTGTCTCAGTAGCAATACCCATCTAAATTTTGACTTTATTGCATGAAGGTTTGGTAATGTTACATCCCGTTTTCAGACCCATTTAAATAGTGACAGTGCACTGCTTACGTACGTTTCAAAACGAAATGTTACACAGGAAAGTAAAAGCTTTATTCAGTTCGCGTGTTAAGAGATCTCTAATTCCTAATCATCATTGGACCTATCCAGATCTACGAACGCTGAAAAAGTTCTAAAGCAATATATAGTTGGTTTCCTCCAAAAGCAAACATGTTCATCAGTAGATAAAAATGTAGTCTCTTTTTCTTTCATCTGAAATAGTTCATATTAAATCTGAAGATGTTCGAATCCTGCCTCGGGCGTGGATGTGTTTGATGTCTTTAGGTTAGTTTAGGTTTAAGTAGTTCTAAGTCTAGGAATCTGATGAGCTCAGATGTTAAATCCCATAGTGCCTAGAGCCATTTTTTGAAGATGTGTGTCTTAGGAAGTAAGCATCTAAAACTTTATCTCATTCATCTTCGTTTTTGTCAATTTCTCCCATGTGTGTTCGAGTCTTCAGTATGAGGATACAAGGGGTGAAGCTGTAAAGCGAAGTTAGTCTACTTGGTGTCACTTTTCACAGCAGAAACGTTTCTAAATTTAGCGAATTACCAGTCTAGCCTCCGCAAATGCTACTCAGAAAACAGTGTTCCAAATATTGGCATGGCCGTGAGGCTCCACACTAGCAGGCACAAAAACTATTGGGATTTTGATTTAAGTGTAGGAAGTCGTTTCTGAGTTTTTGTATGGAGTGTAGCCATGTATGCAAGTCAAAAATGGACGATATAGACAAGAAGAGAATAGAAGCTTTCGAAATGTGGTGCTACAGAAGAGAGCTGAAGATTAGATGGGTAGATCACATAACTAATGAGGAGGTATTGAATAGAATTGGGGAGAAGAGGAGTTTGTGGCACAACTTGACTAGAAGAAGAGATCGGTTGGTAGGACATGTTCTGAGGCATCAAGGGATCACCAATTTGGTACTCGAGGGCAGTGTGGAGGGTAAAAATCGTAGAGGGAGACCAAGAGATGAATACACTAAGCAGATTCAGAAGGATGTAGGTTGCAGTAGGTACTGGGGGATGAAGAAGCTTGCACAGGATAGAATAGCATGTAGAGATGCATCAAACCAGTCTCAGGACTGAAGACCACAACAACAACAACATTGTTCATTTAGGGAGGATTATTCTTAATGGTTTATAGTTGCGTAGGAAGGTTTTATTGTTTATTACCAGAGCCCAGATTTCTATGCAAAATGCATAGAGTTTGTGTATAATCTAAATGTATGCATTAGCAGTGTTATTTACCATTCTCACCGTTACTGGTGCAGGTTTAAAGCGCATATAATTCGATATTATGGGGAACACGGACTTTGCATACATAGTTATTAAAATTTACAAGCAAGGTCAAATTTTCCTTTCATAATAAAATAGCATTTAATCACTTACTTCTAAAGTACAGTATTTAAAATTGTAGTTGGTTGGCACATGCAATAGTTTTCAATATTTTCTTGAACTGTGAAAGGTGGCTACACTGTGCCACTGCGCCAGAGAGTGCGCCAAAGAGTACTATTAAGCCGCCTCCACAGTACGTGTTAAGAGTTCGTTGCAGTCAGTGGTTGTTGAGAGTTCGTGGCAGTCAGTGCTACCAGAGAGCTCGTAGAGGACAGTGCGTGTTTAGAGTTCGTGGCAGTCAGTGCTACCAGAGAGCTCGTAGAGGACAGTGCGTGTTAAGAGTTCGTGGCAGTCAGTGCTACCAGAGAGCTCGTAGAGGACAGTGTGTGTTAAGAGTTCGTACTGAGATGTACTAGTGGGCACTGCTTGTCGTGAAGTCGGAGTAAGATGTTGTAGTAAAGAGTGTTGTTCCTTGTCTTATGCAGTGATTTGATGGGAGAGATAGCAGATGTTATTGTAATGAGTGCATTTCGTCAATATATGAAGGTAAAATTTATAATGTTCCTTTATTAGTTGTGTATCTGAAATAATGTGTCACTACAGGTTCAGTCAACAAAGCATCTGGCTTGTGTTCTTGGATTAGAGTGTAATTGTGATTTTTTTGCATAATTATAGTTTTTCTAAATTTCCTTTGTCACGTCAGTATAATTGGTATCAAAATTCTTGTCTTGTGGGAAAAGAACCGTGCCAGATGTGGACGTTGTGTCACACTCCCACATACAGAACAGTTACTCTTGTGCTCATTGGTTTCGTAGATTTTTATAGTTGCTGGGGTCTTAATTAATTAATTGTGTTTACGAAAATCTTCTTACATTGTTTGTTGCAGTCAGATTGCGTAATAATACTAGTCAGGGCCAACCGATTACGAGACTTACGTAATCGGACAGACAGCTACTAAAATCATTTTCAATTATATATATAAATAAGCCCCCATGCACGTGGCGACCCTGCCAGGATCGTCCCTTGGAATTGTTCTGATTGTGAAATTGTAGACTGTAGTATTGTTGTAGTAATTTGTAGTTAGTAATTGTAGTCTATTTTGCATGTGTAGATTTAGTAATTGTCATTCTTCTAATGGTATCTTTTCTCAGAATTAAATTTGTTGTCTTGTCAACGGGTTTGACAATTTAGTGCAATTATTTCAATTGTTCGATTGATCGTGTTTGAGGGAGACATTGCATGTGAATAGTATTGTTGGAGATAAGGAGTCATTGTGTGTGATTTTCGAACAGTGACGAATTTTTTTTTTATGTTTTGTAAATGATTACGCGATCAATGAAAAAGGCAAAAATGATGAATAGTGAGGACGAAATTGTTGACATGGCGAACTCGCCAACAGAGGAAAACAGTATGATGGATAATGAAGTGGAAAACAATGTAATAAGTCGGGAAAATAGTCCGGAACCATTTCAAAATTTTTCTCAATCAGAAAATCCACAGAATCCGAGATCAACGATAGAAGATTCTGAAGTAGTATCGAACACAGATAGCCTTACAGCTATGACGAAGGAAACTGGTTTCGCGGGAAATGTTAGGCGCGAAAAGAATTGCGAACCGGTTACTATGGAGCAGTTGATGAGTGCAATATTAAATTTGGGATCACAGATAGAAGCAATGACAACATGGTTACGCTCACGAAGAGGGACAGGTTTCAAAAATACGAATGATGAATCAAAGAAAGAAATCAGAGAAGAAGTACAACCGATTTTGAATTCTCACAATAATAGTTTAATTTCAACAGAAATCAGACAAGAGGAACAGGACAGAGAACAGGAAGAAAAAGATCGCGTGATAGGACAGAAATTTTCAGAGTTAAATTTACAACGTGCACACTATAAGGCAGAGATAATTGAAAGAATCGAGGAATTCGTACCAAATGACAGATTAAATAACCTAACACAACAATATGAACAATTAACTACTAAATGTGTCAATACTGAAATCCGAGTCGCGACACTTACAGAAGACGTAAACAAACAGAAAGAACAATTAGGTGACTTATCGGAAAGAGTTGAGGAAATTTCAGATAAATTGACAAATCTTAGTTTACATGGGGACAGAGATTCGGATGATACAGCTCCATTACCATTTGCAGAAACCGAAGAGTATCAGAACATAAATAAGCATGTTGAAAATCAGGGAAAATTTAATGAACACGTGAAAAGGGAATTTGAGGTATTAAAAAAGCAAGTCAAACAAATTCAAGGCGAAATCGTAGGTAAAGACAGCAAAGGAAATTTGGAATCACAGATAGCAGAGGGGTATGAAGAAAATAATTTGTTTCATTTACGGGATGCAACAAGAGAGCGCCAGGCGCGCGAACTTTACAATAATCGACATTCGGACTGGGACAGACGCGGTAGGTCTTTGTCGCCACGAGGCGAAAACTTTGACTATAAACACTTTTTGACTGTTCGGAAATTTAAGATCTTCCCCAACTCTAAGAATGACATACATCCATGTGCATGGTTAGATCAATTTACGTACGCACTTCCGCCAGATGTGCCACAAGGTCACAAACTAGAAATTATGTGCAGTTATTAATGTCCTCAGGGGATTCACTACTCTAAGTGAATATGTGCCGTAGCGAGCATAGGGCCCCGAGCTGTAGTGGTGCTATTTCTCTTTTAGTTTTCTGTACCGCTGCCTACTCTTTTACTATTCTTTGCATCTGTCAAAACAACTCTTCGACTATCAATCTATCTAGTGAGTAAGTGAACAATAACCGAATATGACTAATTGTACCCAAAAGTGACTTTGGAATTTACCGTTTGGACTTAACTATATTTTCTGCTGCATTCATTCGTCGTCTAAATGAAATTTTACCTGTTTATCTTCGTGACAACATTACTTCTTATGTTGACGACATTCTTATTGCTAAACGTTCTTGGAGTGAGCACAGCAAAATTTTGGATTCATTGTTACGTATCTTTGCAAGAGTTGGCATTACAGTAAACTTGGAAAAATCTGAATTTGGTCGTTCTTAGGTGAAATTTCTCGGTCACATTATTGCTACAGAAGGTATTCTTCCTGATCCAGAGAAACTAGATGCTATTCAGTTCGCATTGACATTCTTTTTAAACGAAAATCGGTCGACAACTCCGTTTGGTTAGTTTGTATTCCTGATGAGTGGGTCAATAAATTGATTTGGTATACGCATGTCAGTTATGCACACTTTGGTCCCCGAAAATGCTTTCATAAATTACGAGAAAATTGTTACTTCAGTAATATGGAAAAACGTATTCGATCTGTTCTTGCCAAATGCAAATTATGTCAAATGGCTAAGCCTCCAACGATTTCTCACAGAGCACCGTTGTTTCCCGTCATTCCAGCGAAATTAAAGGAGATGGCTGCAGTCGATTTGTTTGGTCCAGTGGTTCGTTCTACTAATGATTTTGCGTACATTTTCGTAGCAGTGGAACTGACATCAAAATATGTGTGTTTTACACCTTTACGCAAAGCAACAGCTCGTTCAGTATCCAACGCTTTTATCAAACATTTTCTTAAAGAAGTCGGTCATGTTGATAAGGTTATATCAGATAATGGATCACAGTTTCGTTCTAAAATTTGGCTTCGTACTCTACGGCGTCGTAAAATCAAACCAATTTTCATTTCACTTTTTCACCCTCAATCTAATGCTTCAGAGAGATGGATGAAGGAAATCAATAAATTGTGCCGTCTTTATTGTCATCAGAATCACAGAACTTGGGATCAGTATCTTCATATTTTTCAAAACATTCTGAATGAACTTCCTAATGACTTAACTTCTTTACCGCCTCTATTGATATTAAAAAAATAAAGTACCAACAAATCGCATTTCTGAAATCGTTCCTTTTCCGCCTTCACGGAAACTACGGCATTCTGAAGTTGTGAACATGGCTCTACGAAATATTGCGTCTGCGGCTGCTAGAAGAGAGAAATCAGCTAAGCGTCCTGGTCGTTCAAAAATCTTGTCAGTTGGTCAAAAAGTGTTAATTAAGTCTCATCGTTTGTCGCACAAAGGAAAAGGCTTGTGTCGCAAATTTTTTCTGCTTTATAACGGTCCATATAGAATTCGCAAAATTATTCGTGATAACACTGTTGAAGTAGAAACTCTTAAATCTCGACGCTCTAAAGGAATACATCATATATCAAACGTTAAAATTTTTGTGGAATGACATACTTTAGAGAACTAACAGCTAGATGTAAACACGCAGAGAGTACAAGGATACCGCGCTGTGTTTTGGCGGCGGCACATACTCAAAGCAACAGTCAAGTCTGCGCGCCGCACAAGGCAGTCGTTGACCGCGAACAATTGCTTCCTACGTCACGCGCCTACAGCTGATCGAGCGCTCAGTGCGAATGCACTGACAGCCGTAAACAAATACACAGTCTAATTTCTCCGACTAAATTCAGTATAAAGCTATAGTGACTTGATGAATTGTGTTATTAACATTCAGTATTTTGCAGGATACGGTTGTATAAAGTATTTAAGAACTTCAGGTAAATTCTGTGCGTGTCCGACGTTAAGACGACCTGCTATCGAGAAATTTTCAGGAAGAATATAATTTCCAAGTAGAAACTAATTAACTAAAAAAGGTAACTATTAATTGAGTTTATTTTTCAGGTAACATAAATTCACTTAGGTACGTACTTTAGACGTAATTTGCTGCTCGCGATTACGTGATTCATACTTTGTGCTAATTTCATGTTCTATGAATTTACTTGTGAAGCGACGTGCTTGCGTACGTTAACTGATTTTGACAATAATTATTAATGAACTGGGTTGTAACTTGTGTATATTATGCATCGCTTGGCTACACTGCTTTTCCACTAATGTCTTTTTTTTTTTTAATTATGTGCCTGCTGTGCTTATTTATTTAAATTATAATTGTAACCTGATTTATTGTGCTGATGTGTTTAGGTATGTAAGTTATACTTTGTGATTTATCTGCTTGCGCCTCCATGTTTACTTGTTAAGATGACATATGAACATTTATTTGCTTAGGCTGATATGATGCTAATGACTTGTTTATTACGTAAGATATATGTTTACTGCTATGCGTATGGATTACATATTTACACATTTCTGTTTTGTTGCCATAACTACTCTTCAATTTAGAATATAGCAATGCTGATGTACAGTGTACGAACATAGAGTTTAGGTCACACTACTGTATTAATTATAGATTGTTCGCTTGGCAGAGCTTCGTTGTAAGAATTGTGCTGCATACACTTGTTGACTTTCTGTTCTCTACTAGTATATTTACTCGCTATTGCAAGTTTTGCTTACGCTCAGTGCCTTATATTTTTAAGATAAGAAAATGAACTGCTATAATTCGACGAACGACATTAGTACAAGAAAGTCATTGAAGTCACATGAGCTGAGGTTTTATGGAAGCTGTATAAATTTATGCTAATAGGAAGGAAGCTAACGACATGACATACCATTACTAGGTTTAGACCATTGACAATTATTACACTGCAGTTTTCGTGAGCAATTGAAATAGGAAGTGACACTTGACACAAAAAATACTCCACATGTTTGCTTCTGCTATGATTCTTGAAGTGGTGTACACACTGTGAAATATTATGATCATTCACACTCCGTAATCGTACTTAATTACTGAGAGTTATCCGAACTAAGTCTGTTAGAGGTCAGGTATGCATTTCTTTTATTTAATGATGGACAAGGAACCAAAATGTATCTTATAATTTATAATGAGTAGAAAATTTGGGTCAGATGGATTACACAGAGGTTGTGTGTTGACAATGTGTCTTCGGATTGTATGGGATGCTGACTTGAAGTTGCATTAGGATTTTATCTGTACTTGTTCGAGGAGACTGACTAGAGGAAAGAGTTGTGATGGAAGTGAGATGATATTGGTGCTGAGGTTTATATTTATCGACGTATTATTGAGGTATAGAGATTATATGAAGTTGAGTTGTTATGGAAGTGAAATGATATTGGTGCTGAGGTTTATATTTATCGACGTATTATTGAGGTATGATTATTGGAGTTTTTGTGGACAAGAGGTAAGGTAAATGATATTAATGATAAGACGTATTGAAGAGGTATTATTGAGGTATGGTTATTGGAGTTTTGGTGTATAAGAGGTAAAGTAAGTGAGGAGCATATTTTTTTTTGTTGGTCTTATGGAACAAGGAGGATGAAGAGAGCAGACTAGAACACTAAAATAGAAGGAAGATAGTCTATACACACACTTTGTTAAATAACTAAGCAGTATATACTTTTTTTTGGAGAGAGGAAGTAATTGCATATCTTGGCTCACTGACAGTTGTTCA
This sequence comes from Schistocerca piceifrons, assembly GCF_021461385.2. Taxonomy (NCBI): domain Eukaryota; kingdom Metazoa; phylum Arthropoda; class Insecta; order Orthoptera; family Acrididae; genus Schistocerca; species Schistocerca piceifrons. The sequence continues at coordinate 622,568,559 of NC_060140.1, forward strand.
ACAACAGTACATTTTGATCTGGCTTGGCAAACATTGGTCTTGACATGATGACTATGACGTTGACTAACTATTATTGACTGTTATACATTGCTGCCAGTACTAGTTGATACACATGATGAACATCAGATTTTGACAGAATTACATTTACACAGTTAACACTATTCAATTACACAGTAGTACTTAATGTGGATGAAAGATGAGTGAGTGTGTTTTGTGTGTTTTCCTTTCCTAATCCTAACCACCTATCTCCTAAATATTATTTTATTTGTTGGTAGTGGCTTGCACTGAGACCCATGAATATTATAGGTTTACTGGTATTTGTGTATTGTAATAGTTAATATGAAAATTATCTGACATCATTTGTGTGTTTGTTATGATTTGTATGTTACTGTAAAAGCATTTGTATGTGCATTCAAACTATTGTTCATGCCTGAACTGTCTGATTAGTGAAGATAAATATTCTGAACTGTTACCTGCACTTTTCAACATGATGTGTGACATTTGGTCGTGTTTAATTTCTGCTGATGAACTGTGTGATCAGTGCTTGTGAATTTTGTGGAACTGCTTCGGCTGAGAGATGTCACTTGTTGGTGTCTGGACCTGCTCAACATTGCTGGGTGCAACTGATGGACTACTCCTACTGAAATGGTGTCACTTTTTGCTGTCTGCACCTACTCAACATTACTGGGTGCAACTGATGAACTGTTTCTACTGAAATGATGTTACTTCTTGCTGTCTGCACCTACTCAACATTGCTGATGCCACTAATGGACTGCTTCTACTGAAATGGTGTCACTTGTTGCTGTTTGCACCTGCTCAACATTGCTGGGTGCAACTGATGAACTGTTTTTGCTGAAATGATGTCACTTGTTGGTGTCTGCACCTACTCAACATTACTGGGTGAAACTGATGGACTGCTTCTACTGAAATGATGTCACTTGTTGGTGTCTGCACCTGCTCTCAACTTTACTGGGTGCCTCTGATGGTCTGCTTCTACTGAACTAATGTGACTTGTTGCTGTGTGTACCTCTTGAACTTTACTGGTGCCACAGATGGAACTGCTTCTACTGAATAATGTCACTTGTTGCTGTCTGCACCTACTCAACATTGCTGGGTGCCTCTGATGAACTGCTTCTACTGAATTAATGTGACTTGTTGCTGTGTGTACCTCTTGAACTTTACTGGGTGCCACTGATGGTCTGCTTCTACTGAACTAATGTGACTTGTTGCTGGGTGTACCTGCTAAACTTTACTGGGTGCAACTGATGGACTGCTTCTACTGAACCTGTTGGTGTTCTTTTTTGTATTAACTAATCGTTGAAAGCATTTTATGTGAACATTTGTATAAACTGATTTTTTGTATATTGTAAACTATTATGTAAAGTCACATGTATGAAAAGAAGTTGTATTGCTTACTGTATTTCATACATTAGGTTAGTGAAAGGTCAGTGCAAAGCCAAAATTTTTAACTAATTATGTGATGTTTAGGTATTAATATTATCTTTTATTTTTGTCTGTATTTTTGTGGACGAATTTGGTGGTATTTTCACCACCAATGCTGGCAAAAATACCATCAAATTCTGGCCTGTGGAGGAGGGGCATATGAAAGGTGGCTACACTGTGCCACTGCGCCAGAGAGTGCGCCAAAGAGTACTATTAAGCCGCCTCCACAGTGCGTGTTAAGAGTTCGTTGCAGTCAGTGGTTGTTGAGAGTTCGTGGCAGTCAGTGCTACCAGAGAGCTCGTAGAGGACAGTGCGTGTTTAGAGTTCGTGGCAGTCAGTGCTACCAGAGAGCTCGTAGAGGACATTGCGTGTTAAGAGTTCGTGGCAGTCAGTGCTACCAGAGAGCTCGTAGAGGACAGTGTGTGTTAAGAGTTCGTACTGAGATGTACTAGTGGGCACTGCTTGTCGTGAAGTCGGAGTAAGATGTTGTAGTAAAGAGTGTTGTTCCTTGTCTTATGCAGTGATTTGATGGGAGAGATAGCAGATGTTATTGTAATGAGTGCATTTCGTCAATATATGAAGGTAAAATTTATAATGTTCCTTTATTAGTTGTGTATCTGAAATAATGTGTCACTACAGGTTCAGTCAACAAAGCATCTGGCTTGTGTTCTTGGATTAGAGTGTAATTGTGATTTTTTTGCATAATTATAGTTTTTCTAAATTTCCTTTGTCACGTCAGTATAATTGGTATCAAAATTCTTGTCTTGTGGGAAAAGAACCGTGCCAGATGTGGACGTTGTGTCACACTCCCACATACAGAACAGTTACTCTTGTGCTCATTGGTTTCGTAGATTTTTATAGTTGCTGGGGTCTTAATTAATTAATTGTGTTTACGAAAATCTTCTTACATTGTTTGTTGCAGTCAGATTGCGTAATAATACTAGTCAGGGCCAACCGATTACGAGACTTACGTAATCGGACAGACAGCTACTAAAATCATTTTCAATTATATATATAAATAAGCCCCCATGCAACTGACGACTAGCGACCTCAGATGTTCGGCTTCATTATGAGCCAGTTGTTTAGCCATACTGCAGCAGGAGCTGGGGTTCCCCTTCTTCATGGCGTGTTGCTGAATCATCTACATCTGCATCTACATTTATACTCCGCAAGCCACCCAACGGTGTGCGGCGGAGGGCACTTTACGTACCACTGTCATCTCCCTTTCCTGTTCCAGTCATGTATGGTTCGCGGAAAGAACGACTGCCTGAAAGCCTCCGTGCACGCTCGAATCTCTCTAATTTTACATTCGTGATCTGCTCGGGAGGTATAAGTAGGGGGAAGCAATATATTCGATACATCACACAGAAACGCACCCTCTCGAAACCTGGACAGCAAGCTAGACCGCGATGCAGAGCGCCTCTCAGGCAGAGTCTGCCACTTGAGTTTGCTAAACTTCTCCCTAACGCTATCACGCTTACCAAATAACTCTGTGACGAAACGCGCCGCTCTTCTTTGGATCTTCTCTATCTCCTCTGAAAACCCGTCCTGGTACGGATCCCACACTGATGAGCACTACTCAAGTATAGGTCGAACGAGTGTTTTGTAAGCCACCTCCTTTGTTGATGGACTACATATTCTAAGGACTCTCCCAATGAATCCCAACCTGACAACCACCTTACCAACAATTAATTTTATATGATCATTCCACTTCAAACCGTTCCCTACGCATACTCCCAAATATTTTACAGAAGTAACTGCTACCAGTGTTTGTTCCGCTATCATGTAATCATACAACAAAGGATCTTTCATTCGATGTATTCACAATACATTACATTTGTCTATGTAAAGGGTCAGTTGCGACTCCCTGCACCAAGAGCCTATCCGCTGCAGATATTCCTGCATTTCGCTGCAATTTTCTAATGCTGCAACTTCTCTGTATACTACAGCATCATCCGCGAAAAGCCGCATGGAACTTCCGACGCTATCTACTAGGTCATTTATATACACTCCTGGAAATTGAAATAAGAACACCGTGAATTCATTGTCCCAGGAAGGGGAAACTTTATTGACACATTCCTGGGGTCAGATACATCACATGATCACACTGACAGAACCACAGGCACATAGACACAGGCAACAGAGCATGCACAATGCCGGCACTAGTACAGTGTATATCCACCTTTCGCAGCAATGCAGGCTGCTATTCTCCCATGGAGACGATCGTAGAAATGCTGGATGTAGTCCTGTGGAACGGCTTGCCATGCCATTTCCATCTGGCGCCTCAGTTGGACCAGCGTTCGTGCTGGACGTGCAGACCGCGTGAGACGATGCTTCATCCAGTCCCCAACATGCTCAATGGGGGACAGATCCGGAGATCTTGCTGGCCAGGGTAGTTGACTTACACCTTCTAGAGCACGTTGGGTGGCACGGGATACATGCGGACGTGCATTGTCCTGTTGGAACAGCAAGTTCCCGTGCCGGTCTAGGAATGGTAGAACGATGGGTTCGATGACGGTTTGGATGTACCGTGCACTATTCAGTGTCCCCTCGACGATCACCAGTGGTGTACGGCCAGTGTAGGAGATCGCTCCCCACACCATGATGCCGGGTGTTGGCCCTGTGTGCCTCGGTCGTATGCAGTCCTGATTGTGGTGCTCACCTGCACGGCGCCAAACACGCATATGACCATCATTGGCACCAAGGCAGAAGCGACTCTCATCGCTGAAGACGACACGTCTCCATTCGTCCCTCCATTCACGCCTGTCGCGACACCACTGGAGGCGGACTGCACGATGTTGGGGCGTGAGCGGAAGACGGGCTAACGGTGTGCGGGACCGTAGCCCAGCTTCATGGAGACGGTTGCGAATGGTCCTCGCCGATACCCCGGGAGCAACAGTGTCACTAATTTGCTGGGAAGTGGCGGTGCGGTCCCCTACGGCACTGCGTAGGATCCTACGGTCTTGGCGTGCATCCGTGCGTCGCTGCGGTCCGGTCCCAGGTCGACGGGCACGTGCACCTTCCGCCGACCACTGGCGACAACATCGATGTACTGTGGAGACCTCACGCCCCACGTGTTGAGCAATTCGGCGGTACGTCCACCCGGCCTCCCGCATGCCCACTATACGCCCTCGCTCAAAGTCCGTCAACTGCACATACGGTTCACGTCCACGCTGTCGCGGAATGCTACCAGTGTTAAAGACTGCGATGGAGCTCCGTATGCCACGGCAAACTGGCTGACACTGACGGCGGCGGTGCACAAATGCTGCGCAGCTAGCGCCATTCGACGGCCAACACCGCGGTTCCTGGTGTGTCCGCTGTGCCGTGCGTGTGATCATTGCTTGTACAGCCCTCTCGCAGTGTCCGGAGCAAGTATGGTGGGTCTGACACACCGGTGTCAATGTGTTCTTTTTTCCATTTCCAGGAGTGTATATTGTGAAAAGCAATGGTCCCATAACACTCCCCTGTGGCACGCCAGAGGTTACTTTAACGTGTGTAGACGTCTCTCCATTGAGAACAACATGCTGTGTCCTGTTTGCTAAAAACTCTTCAATCCAGCCACACAGCTGCTCTGATATTCCGTAGGCTCTTACTTTGTTCATCAGGCGACAGTGCGGAACTGTATCGAACGCCTTCCGGAAGTCAAGGAAAATGGCATCAACCCGGGAGCCTGCATCTAATATTTTCTGGGTTTCATGTACAAATAAGGCGATTTGGGTCTCACACGATCGCTGTTTCCGGAATCCATGTTGATTCCTACAGAGTAGATTCTGGGTTTCCAGAAACGAGATGATGTTGTTGTTGTTGTGGTCTTCAGTCCTGCGACTGGTTTGATGCAGCTCTCCATGCTACTCTATCCTGTGCAAGCTTTTTCATCTCCCAGTACCTACTGCAACCTACATCCTTCTGAATCTGCTTAGTGTATTCATCTCTTGGTCTCCCTCTACGATTTTTACCCTCCACGCTGCCCTCCAATACTAAATTGGTGATCCCTTGATGCCTCAGAACATGTCCTACCAACCGATCCCTTCTTCTGGTCAAGTTGTGCCACAAACTTCTCTTCTCCCCAATCCTATTCAATACTTCCTCATTAGTTATGTGATCTACCCATCTAATCTTCAGCATTCTTCTGTAGCACCACATTTCGAAAGCTTCTATTCTCTTCTTGTCCAAACTATTTATCGTCCATGTTTCACTTCCATACATGGCTACACTCCATACGAATACTTTCAGAAATGACTTCCTGACACTTAAATCAATACTGGATGTTAACAAATTTCTCTTCTTCAGAAACGCTTTCCTTGCCATTGCCAGCCTACATTTTATATCCTCTCTACTTCGACCATCATCAGTTATTTTGCTCCCCAAATAGCAAAACTCCTTTACTACTTTAAGTGCCTCATTTCCTAATCTAATTCCCTCAGCATCACCCGACTTAATTAGACTACATTCCATTATCCTTGTTTTGCTTTTGTTGATGTTCATCTTATATCCTCCTTTCAAGACACTGTCCATTCCATTCAACTGCTCTTCCAAGTCCTTTGCTGTCTCTGACAGAATTACAATGTCATCGGCGAACCTCAAAGTTTTTATTTCTTCTCCATGAATTTTAATACCTACTCCGAATTTTTCTTTTGTTTCCTTTACTGCTTGCTCAATATACACATTGAACAACATCGGGGAGAGGCAACAACCCTGTCTTACTCCCTTCCCAACCACTGCTTCCCTTTCATGTCCCTCGACTCTTATAACTGCCATCTGGTTTCTGTACAAATTGTAAATAGCCTTTCGCTCCCTGTATTTTACCCCTGCCACCTTTAGAATTTGAAACAGAGTATTCCAGTCAACATTGTCAAAAGCTTTCTCTAAGTCTACAAATGCTAGAAACGTAGGTTTGCCTTTCCTTAATCTGTCTTCTAAGATAAGTCGTAAGGTCAGTATTGCCTCACGTGTTCCAGTGTTTCTATGGAATCCAAACTGATCTTCCCCGAGGTTGGCTTCTACTAGTTTTTCCATTCGTCTGTAAAGAATTCGTGTTAGTATTTTGCAGCTGTGACTTATTAAGCTGATAGTTCGGTAATTTTCACATCTGTCAACACCTGCTTTCTTTGGGATTGGAATTATTATATTCTTCTTGAAGTCTGAGGGTATTTCGCCTGTTTCATACATCTTGCTCACCAGATGGTAGAGTTTTGTCAGGACTGGCTGTCCCACGGCCGTCAGTAGTTCCAATGGAATATTGTCTACTCCAGGGGCCTTGTTTCGACTCAGGTCTTTCAGTGCTCTGTCAAACTCTTCACGCAGTATCATATCTCCCATTTCATCTTCATGTACATCCTCTTCCATTTCCATAATATTGTCCTCAAGTACATCGCCCTTGTATAGACCCTCTATATACTCCTTCCACCTTTCTGCTTTCCCTTCTTTGCTTAGAACTGGGTTTCCATCTGTGCTCTTGATATTCATACAAGTCGTTCTCTTATCTCCAAAGGTCTCTTTAATTTTCCTGTAGGCGGTATCTATCTTACCCCTAGTGAGATAAGCCTCTACATCCTTACATTTGTCCTCTAGCCATCCCTGCTTAGCCATTTTGCACTTCCTGTCGATCTCATTTTTGAGACGTTTGTATTCCTTTTTGCCTGTTTCACTTACTGCATTTTTATATTTTCTCCTTTCATCAATTAAATTCAATATTTCTTCTGTTACCCAAGGATTTCTACTAGCCCTCGTCTTTTTACCTACTTGATCCTCTGCTGCCTTCACTACTTCATCCCTCAAAGCTACCCATTCTTCTTCTACTGTATTTATTTCCCCCATTCCTGTCAATTGCTCCCTTATGCTCTCCCTGAATCTCTGTACAATCTCTGGTTCTTTCAGTTCATCCAGGTCCCATCTCCTTAAATTCCCACCTTTTTGCAGTTTCTTCAGTTTTAATCTACAGGTCATAACCAATAGATTGTGGTCAGAGTCCACATCTGCCCCTGGAAATGTCTTACAATTTAAAACCCGGTTCCTAAATCTCTGTCTTACCATTATATAATCTATCTGATACCTTTTAGTATCTCCAGGGTTCTTTCATGTATACAACCTTCTTTCATGATTCTTAAACCAAGTGTTAGTTATGATTATGTTGTGCTCTGCGCAAAATTCTACCAGGCGGCTTCCTCTTTCATTTCTGTCCCCCAATCCATATTCACCTACTATGTTTCCTTCTCTCCCTTTTCCTACACTCGAATTCCAGTCAACCATGACTATTAAATTTTCGTCTCCCTTCACAATCTGAATAATTTCTTTTATTTCATCATACATTTCTTCAATTTCTTCGTCATCTGCAGAGCTAGTTGGCATATAAACTTGTACTACTGTAGTAGGTGTGGGCTTCGTATCTATCTTGGCCACAATAATGCGTTCACTATGCTGTTTGTAGTAGCTTACCCGCATTCCTATTTTCCTATTCATTATTAAACCTACTCCTGCATTACCCCTATTTGATTTTGTGTTTATAACCCTGTAGTCACCTGACCAGAAGTCTTGTTCCTCCTGCCACCGAACTTCACTAATTCCCACTATATCTAACTTCAACCTATCCATTTCCCTTTTTAAATTTTCTAACCTACCTGCCCGATTAGGGGATCTGACATTCCACGCTCCGATCCGTAGGACGCGAGTTTTCTTTCTCCTGATAACGACATCCTCTTGAGTAGTCCCCGCCCGGAGATCCGAATGGGGGACTACTTTACCTCCGGAATATTTTACCCAAGAGGACGCCATCATCATGTAATCATACAGTAAAGCTGCATGCCCTCAGGAAAAATTACGGCTGTAGTTTCCCCTTGCTTTCAGCCGTTCGCAGTACCAGCACAGCAAGGCCGTTTTGGTTATTGTTACAAGGCCAGATCAGTCAATCATCCAGACTGTTGCCCTTGCAGCTACTGAAAAGGCTGCTGCCCCTCTTCAGGAACCACATGTTTGTCTGGCCTCTCAACAGATACCCCTCCGTTGTGGTTGCACCTACGGTACGGCTATCTGTATCGCTGAGGCACGCAAGCCTCCCCACCAACTGCAAGGTCCATGGTTCATGGGGGGGGGGGGGGGGGGGGGGGGGAAACGAGATGATACGCGAGCAAAAAACATGTTCTAAAATTCTACAACAGATCGACGTCAGAGATATAGGCCTATAGTTTTGCGCATCATCAGATCTGCTGGATGCGTTTCATGTAAGTACTAATAGTTGTGAGCAAGAATACAGAGTGAATAATTCTTCGCTTCGTTACGCCACAAGTGAAGCTGTCGTGATCGTCTGTGTTGCGTAAATATGCTACGGAGTTCGAGTGTGACAATTTCAACAAGGATGGACAAGTATTATTTTGTTTATCATGTGAGCGAAGTATTGTCCCTGGCAAAAAGTTCCAAGTAGTGCAGCATCTGAACACTGAAGCTCAAACAAAATGCAGCCAGAAAATTTGTAAGTGCTTCATTTACAGAACAGGTCGACATCCACGGAAGTTCACGTGACTCATTCGCCAAGGACTTGTGTTCAGCACTTATAAGCGTAAAGATTCCTCCTTGGTAAATAAATAATATTTATCTTAAAACTTTCTTAGAAAAATGTACTAATAGAAGAGTGCTTCACGAGTCTACCCTTCATATAATGTGTGTACCCGAGTGTTTTCACCCAAGTAATTCCTGATATCCGGGAACGTTTAAAACGTGAAGGAATTGGGATTTAAATTGACGAGCCCATAGACGCTGCAAGCCAGAGTGAATGCAGTAATCAGTGCAATGAAATTGGGAAATATTAGAAAGGGTGAACCACTCTACAACTACACCACTTTTTAACGATTCCCTAGCTGTTTTGTGACCGGATGGCGTAAAATACGACTGTGTACTATTATTTCTTACATATTCTGCTCCGTACATTGTAAAAGCATTGGAAGTTCTTTACCACAAACTAACACGTTTGACCTGTTTAGCCAATGGGCTACATCGCGTAGCGGAAACGGTGAGATCACTATATCTGGTAGGTGACCGTCTTGTTTCCAGCGTCAAGAAAATTTTCGTTAAAGCACTTGCTAGACTTACAATTTTCAGAGAACTCGCTCGCTTCATAGTTATAATCCCCTCCTCAGCCTGTTCTGACACGTTGTGGTTCGTGGTTGGAAGATGTATGTTACTATTTAAACATTTAAGCATGTGAACAAAATAATAGTTTACATCCGCGAGACACAGCTTGTATACGGATGGCTCAAAAGTGTTTCAAGTGATACAGAAAATAAACTACAGTACATATGTAGTCTCTTTACAACGCTGTCAAAAATCATAAATAATTGCAGACTAAGAATAATTCATTGCAATGTTCATTAGCTCTAGTCAATCAGGTATTGCAAACACTGTCATTCTGAAACACAAGGAGTTCCTAAAATGGTTTTGATAAATTGAATGCAGTTCTTGGTAAAAATATAGGCACTTTATGAGATTCTAACATAAAATATTCCTAATTTCATTTCCCCTTAATATTTATATTAAATCAGTGCAATACTTTTTACAGTAGCTGTGTAAAAATAGTCAAACCAAGATGAACTGATGACAATATTTATTAATAGTAACATTTTTGTTCTGCATACCGCTACGCATATTTAACGAATTTTAGAGCATTTTTTCATTTGTTTTTGAATAGAAACTCAGGCTCTGTTTATCGCCATAGAAGCTGCAATATTATGTCTAAAATTCAGTTGCAGCAAGGATATGACATGATTTTACGAATATTACATTATGAACATGAATCCTAATTTTTCCCTACAGGACATTTCGGTTAGTCCTTCAAACTATAGGGTGACGGCAACACTCATTACAAGGGATATATTTCAAAAGGTAGAGGTCTGTAATACTAAAACAGTATAAAAAAGCAACAACTAGTGATATTCCTTTTTGTAGAGAGGAGCGAGTATTCCAAGAGGCGCTGGATAGCTTGTGGCTGGTTCATTTAGTCATAATGAACACATCAATACTTAATTTAATGTTCCGTGGAAGATACCTGAAAGACTGGTAGTCTGTACTCCCGCTAAAAGCTGCTTACTACATTTTGGAGGGACAATAACTAGGGCTTACACCAATTCGGGGAGAGAAAAGCGAGACTGAAATGCGAATGGAAGACAGAGAGGAAGAAAATTATTTGCCGGTCGCCGAACAGTGCTCCCCGAAAGTTGTTTACGAAAACTGAAGTAAATGCGTAGATGTGAAATCAATAGGACTCATGCAGATAATGCTATAAATGGGTGGATTTGCAGCAAGAATTCTGTAGTTCTACTTTATCATAAAACATGCTGCCATTCATTATATTTATTTAAAAAACCTAGAGAATAGGACAGAAATATTCCATTGTTAGACAACGTCTTTTGTTCAAAAGTGAGGTAAATGGCTGGCTGGCAATAGCTCCTGACCTAGTTCCATAAACTCCACGGCTGGACGTGAAGAGACACCGCGCACAATGACGTAGTGCCAGCACTTCTCCAGTTTAAGGCCTGTCCCCCACGTCCAGTTGCCACCTTAACTAGTGCAAAGTTGCATTAACCACAATCTTGTTAGAACGTTAAGTTACGGGGTGGCTAGAAACTAAGGCCCGAAGTTTCTTCTGGTGGATAAGAAGAGCTGAGGGGACACTTTCATGTAGGTGAATTACACTGGAAACGTCGTATACTTTGGAAAACACGGTGTCCAGCGACACTAAAAAAAAAGAAAAAAATCCGGGTTTTATAGACCAAATTTTATATTTTCCAGAGTCGCACTGTGCTTATTACCTAGCCAATTTTCATCGATTTTATGACGAAATCTATAATTTTTTTCAATACATAGGACTGTAATTCCGAGTAAAAGGAAAAACACTTAAAACGAACATTGTTTCCTCTAACCAAGACAAATATAAACAGATCCAGCAACAGGATTTAGTGCCAAATGTGGTAAGAACGAAAAATTGCAGGTGAATTAGAATGAAACAAGTTTACAAAGGAAGTAAAACATTAATAAAAACACCTCCATTGGAGACCATTAGCTGTTGCAAGTGCATACTTACTTAAAATCAAAGAGCATTATCTACTTCAGTAAAAAAATACACTTTTTACAAAAAGACCTAAGAACGAAATTCAATAATATTTAAACAAAACTGGTATGGAAGGTATAATAATAGATTAGTCTGGTAACGACATATATATGGACACTATGTGAAGTCGCAAGCAGATGTATTTTAGTGATAGAACTTCTTCTTCAATCTCATAAACCTCGTTCTCAGCACTTTCAGTGAGTTTTGTGCTCTTCCTTTGTAGCTCTCTTAGATTTTCTCTCATCTCTGTCCTATCTCTCTGATTCGACTTTGAGGACTTCTGAACCGCCCTTTCCTCTGCTGCTGGTTCAATGCATCTAATATGTGCGCTTAGAACGCTGTGTATTAACTGCGTCGTGCTGGGAATAGATGTAACACCCCCCGTAACCTTGATCACGTCGAGAGCGGTACAAAGGGGAATGAGAGTGGCTTCAGTTTTTCCACCAGAATGGAAGAGTTGACAGAGACACCTCTTTTAGAATGGCATTTCCAAGGACCAGATTGCAAGCAAGCTTAATAAATGTCTGCAGATTTCCACGTCCACTTTTATACCCTGTGGTCATCCTTGCAATCACGGTTCCAATTAAATTCTTTAAGGATTTCCTTTAGTGGCCTGATCTATAAACAATTTTGGAATTCACGGACAATGGTATCAGTTTCATGACCACCAAAGCTATTTAAGGCAGCGAGCTGTGTTAAAGCTGTGTCTTTCTTCAAAAGGTCGGCGTCATATACCACTTCCGAATTTAAGCATGTGATCCCTTTAGTAAAAGAATACCCCAGGAACGATTTATCGAGAATTTTGGATACCATACTCTTCATAAATATAAGCCACTCACTTCTAAACAGCAAGATATCCACTGATATAGCACATTAACCTCGAACCACTCTCTGAGGTTGCAACAGATTTATGTTGTAGCTCAGGTCTATATTGAAGACAGTCTTATTGCATAAAATTTCTGGTTTTACACATTTTCTCACTAATTCTCTGATCGTAGTCTGGAGGGACGCAAAGAGAAATAGACCTGAAGGGGAACATGATTAAAATTTAGGAACAGTTCAACCTGAGTGGGGGCAACGGCCTTGCCTCAGTGGATACACTGGTTCCCGTCAGATCACCGAAGTTAAGCGCTGTCGGGCGTGGCCAGCACTTGGATGGGTGACCATCCCGGCCGCCATGTGCTGTTGCCATTTTTCGGGGTGCACTCAGCCCCGTGATGTAAATTGAGGAGCTACTCGACCGAATTGTAGCGGCTCCGGTCAAAGAAAACCATCGTAACGACCCGGAGAGCGATGTGCTGACCACACGCTCCTCCTATCCGCATCCTCGTTTGAGGATGACACGGCGGTCGGATGGTCCCGATGGGCCACTTGTGGCCTGAAGACGGAGTACTTTTCTACCTGAGTGAAAAAGGCGAGGTGAACTCCCAGCATTTTGTCCCTCAGGGCCTCACATACTACTTGTTAACTAAGACTTTAGGAATTCAAATGGTGACATGTTTCGGTTTTACTCCCCCTGTTACTTTTTTTCGCTTTTTACTTTTCTAGCGCTCTTTCCAACAGCCGTCATCATTTGATGAGACATAACTGCCACCATTTTGTTATCTACAAACTGAATGGAATGAAACTTATGGGCGGAAACAGAGGTGTTTGTAATGTTGGTGAAATCAGCTCGATGGAACGGAACATTTATAAGCAGATTACATAAAGAAACTGAATAAGGTTCCAACAAGCGCTAGTCTTGTAGACTGTATGTAAGACAGATGGCCCTAAGTCCAAATGCACAGGGTTATATCGATTACACTTGATTTGAAACTCGCTTTTTAATTCTCTTAGGAATGTCTTATTGGCATTAGGACTGTCCATGGGCGACTGAACAACTTGTTTTTTCAGATTTACCTTATATTGGGATGCACTTGTCCTAAATACTTCAAACAAATCTTTTGCAGCACTTTTCCGCCAAAATACTGAAGTGAGACACCTGCTTGAAAAGTAAATCAACGTACTATCCCAAAAATGCACAAACAGAGCGATCTTCTTATTTAGCTAACCTTATTTAAGCTCTCATCAAACCCAAGCAGACCATGAGGCAGGCAGGAACAGTATCCTGCAGTTGTTCAATGATAAACTGCCCTAGTCAGAAAAGAAAGCTATAATTTACTTTTGACTTTTGAAGCTGCAATATGGAAGCAATGTCATTGTTTGGAAAAATATCCGGTGAGAGAGTAACAAGGTTGCCAGTGTCCCGAGGAGATCGGTGTCTCACAGTAGACACAAACGGATCTTTGCCTTTGTCACGCCATCCCTCTGAATGTAATCTAACATCGTTGGCCTCCGCACAGACGTTCCCGCAGAAGGTACCTGATACGATTGCCTCGGGATCGCACCAGGTTACCGGGACGCTTCATGACTGCGTGAAGCACTCCCTGTCTGCGCTGCAACAGACTAAAAATTTACAGAGGCTAATTAGAGGTGCTACTTTTCTTCGCTGAAATTCGTAATTTTATTTTCCAGTGCACTTACCAAGTCTAGATCACCATTCGCACCTACATCTACAATTCGTATTACTCTGCAATTCACAATCAAGTGCCTGGCAGAGGGTTCATCGAACCACATTCAAGCTGTTTCTCTGCCGTTCCACTATCGAAGAGCGCGCGAAAAAATGAGCAGTTAAATTTCTCTGTGCGAATGTCCTTATATTTTACTATGGTTATTATTTCCTCCTGTGTTGCTAGGTGCCAAAAACATTTTCGAATCCGCAGGGCAAAGTCTGTGATTGAAATCCTGCTGCAACGAAAAGCGCCTGTGTTTTAATGTTTACCACCGCGATTCGCTTATCATATCCGTCGCACTTTCTCTCGTATTTCGCGATAATACAAAACAAGCTACCCTTCTTTGAACTTTTTCGATGCCTTCCGATGCCATCCTGCCAGAAGTGGACAATCAAGCGTAGTGTTGGCAATCTCTGTAGTAGACTTGTTGCATCTTCTAAATGTTCTGCCAATAAATCGTTCTGTCAATAAATCGCTGTCTTTGGTTCGCTTTCCCCACAACATTGTCTCTGTGATCGTTCCAGCTTAAGATATTCGTAACTGTAACCTCTAAGTATGTAGTTGAATTCGCAGCTTTTAGACTTGTGTGTCTTATAGTGTAACTGAAATTTAGTGTGTTTTGTTTAGCAATAATGTGGATGATTTCACATTTTTCGTTATATCATGACTAAATCATTCTGAAGTTGGTTTGGATCATCCGTTAACTTTACAAGACGGTAATTGGCAGCATCATCTTCAAACAATTTAAGGGGCTGCTCAGATTGTCCTCTAAACCGTTTATGCAGTTCAGAACAGCGAAAGGCCTATAAAACTTTTTTGGGGAAGGCCAAATATTGCTTCGGCTTTACTCGATGACTTTCCGTGAGTTACTACGAACTGTGATCTTTCTGACAGGAAATCATGAATCCAGCCACACGATACTCCGTAGGCACGCAATTTGATTAGAAGTCGCTTTTGAGGTGTTGGAACAGGTTTTGATATATCAAAGTAAGAAGTTTGTTTCACAAAAAACACAAACAAAATACGTAAACATGTTCATGTAACCTTCCCTTTTCATGTATGGAAACTGTGAGACATATGACCTGATCTACTGCGCTGGCATGCAAGAACTCTGTCCATGAAATTCACTATGACTGTGCGACAGGTTTCCGCATCCATTTCGCTGTTCACTCGTCGAATTTCCTCCAAGTCATGGATGTTTCGGGGTTTATTGGAATACACCACTGACTTGGAGTGAAGTTACCTGAGTTGAGATACGTGAACTTTGTGGTCATTGATGAGCAGCATTGCGCGAAATGAGGCGATCCGAGAACCGCTCATGGAGCAACTGATTTGTTTCGCGAGAAGTACAGCAGGTGGCACCATTCTGCTGAGACCACTCTTCTGTTATGTCCATTCCATCCAAATGAGGCCACGAAAACTCTGTTATCATACGTCACTCCATACCGAACTGTCACTCGTTGTGAATGCGTTACCATTTCTTGGATCATGCAAGATTTGAAGACCCACAGATACGGCAGCCGTGCTTATTCACAAAAACTATTTAAATGGAAATGTGCTTTATCAATGAAGATGATTTTTTTGTGGTTGAAGTCGTCCTCACGTAACTCACTTAACAAACTGTCGCCTTTTCTGGTAATCCGTCAATTTCAGCTACTCTGCCAAGTGAATTTTATGGGGGTGGTAATGGAGATCATACTCTGTACTGAAGAACTGCTTAAGCCCAATCGTTGCGAACGGTGACGAACTGATTTCACATGCTGTCAAGCACCACCGCAATGTTCTGTTCTTCGGCCAGAACGACGAGGATAAGGATTTTTAAGGTTTACTGTTGAACGCATCTCAAAGAACGTTTTCATAGGTCTGCGAACTGTTTGTTCTTTCAGTGCCTCGTTACGCCCTAGAATCGCGCGAAGTCGCCTGCGCTTGCTGCATAACTTTCTCCTGCCGCTTGCTGCATAACTTTCCCCATTCTGATAAAACGTTTTCACGATTAGCATGCATTGCGCACAAGTGAACTGCTCCATGCTTAGATATCGAATTCGAGAAATTCAAACAATCTGAATATTCCTGGAAACAGAAACGAATGAAAACTATGTCACCAACCGACAAATTTACCAGCCGCTCCAAAACCGGTGGGCGTTATAGATCAACCTTTACAATATTAATTGCTTGGTATGCATCCAGAACGATGTAATATATAGAAACCTATCACGCCCGAGCACACCTAGTTCAAAATATAGAGATTCGAATAGGCTGTGAACTCGCCTAAAAGGACGCTCCTTATCATCACACTGTGTTTGTAAACTAAGCGATACTTACATCTGAAATGCTGGTTTCCTTGCGAGAGCCAGGCTTAACTAAACTATTCCACCTTATGTCCAAAACATACGACACCCTGTGATTTCAAGAATAATCTGAAAATTCCAATTCCGAAGAAATCAGGTGTTGACAGATGTTAATATTAAAGAACTATAGGTTCAATAAGTCGTGGTTCCAGTATACTAACTTTACAGAAGACTGGAAAAACTGCTAGGAGCCGACCGCGGAGAAAACAGTTTGGGTTCCGGAGAAGTGTTGCAACACGCGATGCAGTACTGACCCTACAACTTATCTGACAACATAGAATAAGGAGAGGCAAACCTACGTTCATAGCATTCGTAGATTTAGAGAAAGCTTTTGACAATGTTTACTGGAAAACACTCTTTAAATCTGTGATGGTAGCAGGGGTAAAATACAGAAAGAGAGAGCTTATTAATAATTTTTACAGAAACAAGACGGCACTTGTGAGGGTCGAAGGGCATGCAACGGAAGTAGTGGCTGAGAAGCGAGTGAATGAGGCTTGTGAACTATCATCAATGTTATTCAATCTGCACATTGAGCAGGCCGTGGAGAAAAGCAAGCATAAATACGGAAAGGGAATTAAAGTTCATGGAGATGAGACGAGGTTGGTTGGTTGGTTTGGTGGAAGGGACAAAATAACGAGGTCATCGGTCCCATTGGGTTAGGGAAGAATGGAGAAGGATGTGGGCCGTGCTGTTTCAGAGGAACCATCCCAGCATTTGCCTGAAGCGATGTAGGGAAATCACGGGAAAACTAAATCAGGATGGCTGGACGTGGGTTTGAACCGCCGTCCTCTCGCATGCGAGTCCAGGACGAGATTGTAATTCTGTCAGTCAGCGAAGGATTCCGAAATGCCGTTGAACGGAAAGGACAGCTTCTTGAAAGTGGGGATATAAAAAGCTTTAGGGAATGTAGTTGACTGAAATCAGGCGATGCTGACGGAATTAGATTAGGAAACGAGACACTAAAAGTAACAGTGAAGCTCTGCTATTCGGCCAGTAAACTAAATGATGATGGACAAGGTACAGAGGAAATAAAATAAAGACTGGAAATGGCAAGAAAAGCGTTTCTGAGAAAGAGAAATTAGTTAACACTGAATGCAGATTTTAATTTAATTGTGCCAGGAGATGTTTTGTGAAGGTATTTGTTTGGAGTGTAACTTCGTATGAAAGTGAAATTTGGATAGCAAGCAGTTCAGAAAGAAAAGCATAGAAGCTGTTCAAATGTGGTACCATAGAAGAACGGTGAAGAATAGATGGGCGTATTGCGTACCTAATGAGGATATACTTCATAGAATTGAGGATCAAGAGCTTTGTGGCAGAACTTCACTAAAAGAAGGAATCTGTTGACAGGACACATTCTGAGACATCAAGTAATCGTCAGGCTAGTGCTGGAGGGAAGTATGGGTGTGGGGAGCCCGTCCAGGTAGGGCGCGGCTTAACGCACTGCTTCCCGAGTGGGAAGGCGTGCCGGTCCCCAGCACAAATCTGCCCGGCGGATTAGTGTCGAGGTCCGGTGTGCCGGCCAGTATGTGGATCCATCTACCTCGGCGAATGACGGCTGGTTCCCCTTATTCCGTCTCAATTACAATGTGTCGGCGATTGCTGCGCAAACACCGTTTCCATGCATGCGTACACCATAATTACTGTACCACCCAAACATTTGGGGTTACACACGTCTGGTATGAGACGTTCCCGAGGGGTTCCACTGGGGGGCGAACTGCACAATAACCTGGGTTCGGTGTGGGGCGGTGGTGGGGTTTGTGGACAGCTGCGGCCTGTTGTGAGGTTGTGAACCACTCAGGGCTGTGGCGGGATGAAGCCTCTCCGTCCGGTGGGGGCTAAAAACAGCAGAGGGTTGAAGTAGTTATTTAGAGATCAAGAGGCTTTCATAGGATAGAGTAACGTAAAGAGCAGCTTCATACTAGTCTTCGAAAATAACAAATATAAACGACAACACTGTTGATATGTCCCTGCCGGTGGAAAACGTACAAAACCACGACACAACAGCAAATCAAGGAAGCACGACCAGGCTGCAAAAGAAGGCTGCACGTCTGGTTTGCTGTTGTGTCGTGGTTTTGAGCGTTTGTGATCGTCAGGGAACTCTCAGGAGTAGGGCGTCCATTTGCTGTTGTTGTCTTCAGTTGGAAGCCTGGATTCGTGGAGTTCTCCACGTTATTCTATCCTGTGCAAGCCTCTTCGTTTCTAAACAACTACTGCGACAAACATCCATTTACACATGTTTCCTGTATTCGAAAAACGTCCCCTTAGAAAAATTAATGGATTAATGTGCTGATAAACCTCTTACATTATTTGATTTTCAAACAGCTGTGCAGAACTGAACGGACTCAGACATTTCGCTCTTTACCTATTCTGATCAACACTAAACTGACACACAATATTTTTAGCGCAACGAAATCTGACTTTCAAAAATCCCTACAAAAGAATGGCCCTGACTAACATTAACCTTGTGAAACGTATGTTTCACAAATCACTTACCTCAAAAAAATCTTCGTTACTCAAACTACTGCAATACAGCGAGCGCCACTACTGCCAGCTAAATAAAAGTTTCTAACTACTGAAGGCACTAATTACTGATAGGCATAGTTAGCAAATGAAAGATTTTGATAGAGAACAAACAACGTATTTACCTCAATAGTGTTCAAAAGTGATAACATATATATCAGTCCATGATATCCAATATTACAAATTTACTCTTTCTGATGGACACACGTCCAGATCGTCCGCTCTCAAAATTCCTCCATCTCTCTCCCCACATCCACCACTCCTGGCTGCTCACCTCCAACTGCGCAACGCTATGCGCTGTTAACAGCCAATTGCCCAACGCTACAATAGCGTTTAATTACAACAATGCCACCCAGCCACAGACTGCACACAGCACAGCCAGTGATTTTCATACAAATCGCTATGTGGCGTTACCAATATAAAAACCTAAACAGTCTACTTACATAGCCCCCATGCTCCCCACAAAAAATTTTACAAATTGTTTTGGGCAGTGGCCAATACAGATTCCAAAAAATTTTCATAATTATAATTACAATAACAAAGAAATCAAGTGCACGCACTTATTGATACAATGTTGGTCAAAAACCAAAATTTTCTCACTCTCCATAAAGACAGTCCTGATCATTCATCATAATAGCAATTACAGTTCTTTTTCACAAAGTCTCATTAGTAAAAGAAATTGCACACAGAAGTAGTGGATTTCCATGCAGTCTTGAAAAGTAGTGTTGTCCTTCCAACGGAAAGACAGTGCTGACTCTTGACATGCAGACAGGTAATGGGCCACAACAGAGCAAACCCCCAGCAGAGTCAGTCGAAGTTTTGAAGAATGATGGTAGGTAGGTCATCACAGAGCAGACTCACTGTAGTCCTAGTAGAGACTATGGTATTGGTGGGCCACCAGAGGTGCAGAGCCACTGCAGTCCTTGTAGAAATAATGGTATTGGTGGGCCATCAAAGATGCAGACCCACTTCAGTCCTTGTAGAAATAATGGTATTGGTGGGCCATCAAAGGTGCAGACCCACTTCAGTCCTTGTAGAGATGGCTAGCAGCCATCCTTTGCGACTGTGCAGATGCACAATCACCGTAGAAGAGTCTTGTGGACAATATAGCAAGTCCATGAACCACCACTTGTCCACTCACAAATTTTTTTTTTTTTGAAATGTCCTTAGAACCAGCAACGCTGTTATCCAGTCCCTTGCTGAATTATTAACACACGTGCAAACACTATCAGTCCCTACTTCTCACATATTGTCCATATACTATGACCAACAGAAACGTGTGCAGTGAAATGTAATTTACAAGTTACTTAATTTAATGAACTGGTGATAACAATACAGATAACATTTGTAGTAATAGGGGCTTTACAAAAGAACAGAAATAAACATATACATCCGTGTTACAGGAATTATAAGTAAATATATAAAATAATGAGCATAGTTTTCGAAACATTAATTTCACATATGAGCATTGAAACAGAACAGAATAAATAATGTCTAAACGTTTCTACAAAGTAAATAACATATTATTAGAAAAATTCTACAATGTAACTCTTATTAGCTAAACACATTAAGACAGGAAAAACACAAATACACAGGGTACACAAACACATAGGGGGATAACACAGGAGGAAAGGACAGGGTTTGTTTTCAGTGTAACATTTGGTACTGCAGTCCAACCCAAAACTTCATTCAATAGATCTTTCGTCTTATTTCAACATTTGTTTCCGCCAAAAAAATCCTATCTGAGCATGCTTTCTGTATTTATATGTTCACATATTTCTTACCTCATTATTTATTTTCCATTATCTTACCTCATCATTTATTTCCAAGAAAATCCTACCTAAACCTGTTGTCCCTAAACCCTACTTTTTTGTTCATAATCTCTTTCAAAATACTTTTTTTGGCCAAACCATTTTCTTATAGCTTCTCAATGCATTTCTTCCAATTCCTCACAACTCGTTCTCTTATATAGCCTACCCCATCTTAAGCTAACTTAAATCTACTGAGCTCAGATGCTAAACTAAGGGACAAGGCAATGCAGCAGCACAAAACAATTAACACAAACAGCAATGACAAAAAAATGCAAATTGGCAAAGTTAGCAGCAATAAATATATATTATCTAAGCAAATGCAACATTATCGCTAACATGAGCCAATGTGCAGCAACAAGCAAAATAAATCAGTAGTAAAACCAGCTTAACAGAGTAATACAAAGTGAAATGTAATAGCACTATTCCTGGCAAGCAGCAGCAGCAAATGCAATAACTTATACCTAAACATGACAAAGCTCAAGCAGAAAAAATATTACACTAAAGATGGCAATGTCTAATACCTACGTCACATCTTAACACTAGAGTGATGCATCACGAGAACTTACTGTAGCAGGCAAATTACCAAATTGTAAAAAAATTATTTATGCAATTCCTGTGAAGGGAAATGTCTATTTATGTTCCCTCATTTTCTTGGAAGTAGATCATAAAATTATTATTTACTGGATCTGTAGACATAAAATAACTATATTAGTACATCTATTGAATTTTATTTTAACCAATGCTGCAGTGCAGCTAGAAACTAGATATTAAACAAAATGAGCAAATATATACAAAGCAATGTGTGAAACGTCGTTCACTAGGCAAATGGCGTCTCCAAAGGCAGTAAAAAATCTCTCAACTAGAAAGACAATAGATGTAAAAATGTTCCTCATCATTTGATTGGGCAATTTAGTAAATATCATAAATTAAGAGTTCCACAGTGTAATCATATGTTTTCAAGTTTGGGCATGTCGTATTTGCGATGCTTTCTACAAAGAAATGTCAATAGCGAGGATAATGGCCTCTTTTCTTCTCCACCTGTGCCTCTGAAAGGCACTCACTAATGGCTTTTTTCCAGGCGACTGTCGCGCAGCTGGGTGCTTACAGTGACCTGCCTTCCTTACTGAAATATTTACGACATGAGTTTCCACTACAGTGACAGTCTGATGGAAATAAAATTTCACAGGTCGAAATATTTGCGTTACAAATCTGTAGAAACAAAATCCTATAAATATAACAGTGTCCAAAAAATTTTCGCTGGCATTGTGATACATTCACGCATTTACACACATTTCATAACTCTTAAAGTACGATTCTTGGTTTCCAACATCCTTTTTCACAAGTCAGAGTCCCTAACCACTACTCATTATTCCTTACCTTATTACATATATAAATGTTCGTCGACACTTCTTCAATATATCATCATAATAAATACGTAGCATAATCAAATTCCTCATATAGCATCAGCTTATTGATCATAAACATACCTCAACAGCATAATACACATCGTCGTCGTAAAAATAACACCAAAACACCTCAGTCAACTCTCAAAAACGTCGTAGGTTCCTGCAATAATTTCAAAACCTAAAGAAAATTCTGTGCTCATTGCAAGTCATCTACCTGAAACAGACTTTAAAAATCATTATCCCATACCAAACACATCATTCAAAGCTCTCATAGTATCACAATAGTTCCGAAAAAATATGAACAGTTCACACAGTGCAGACAAAATACAATTTCATAAGTGTGAGGTTGTCCAACTGTGTAACTGCGTAAACATATGTCACTGACGTAGTAAAAAAATTTTTGTCTTTCTGTTAAATAATCAGATAGCTGTGTAATTCTGTGTTAGAGGAACATGGTACCGATGTGTAAAGTTCTATAAGCAAATACCCAAAGGTAAGGGCTCCTTGTGCTTGCCAGACACATGGTACACAAAGTAGGCATGTACCCCCCTGAAGATTAATGTAATTATATACTCAGGTGTTACAGATTACAGCAATGGAATGAAATGTATCACAGAAAACTTTCTTTGTAATTCAAAAATCTTTAAAAATAAATGTTTTAAGTACACAATTAATCACTCAAATGCGTGTCCTGTAGCGCTAAATATGCGTCTTGCTGTAATATAATTCTGTGGGAGTGTCGTAGTTATCGCCGTCTGTAAGCAAAGTTCTGCTGAAGTCAATGTACTTACCTCATCATAAACGAAAGTGAAATTCTTTGCGTATAGATATCGTAGTTATTACATACCTTACTGTGATCAAGAAAGTACTATAACGTAACGTATTGTTGTGCTACAGAAAAGGCTGTCTCATTGTAACTATACCACAAAAGTTACTACTAAAACATGTTTTACTTTCCAGAATAATACAGAAAAACTGTGCAGATATAAAACAGATACACCGCAAAAGCAACAATGTAAATTGTGTCACATATTAGTAGCGTCGTGATATAATCATGCAGCTATCAAAGAAACCAAATGCTGAGTCATCTTTAATCTCACCGAATGTACTTCAAATAAAGAATATCTTTTCAAGTAAACCAAAATGTTGCATTAAAATCTCATTAGCAGTATATGTTCTAAGTATGTAAGTCTGATAGTCGTTATGTAATCGTGCACCTAACAAGCAATAATGTACAAATAACAACACTGGTCGTCTGTTCACTATAACAATGCATTCGTAATTTATGTTTAAATAAGTTCCCTTGGTTCTTGACTGGTTATTTAACTTCAAACATTTTTGCATGGTAACAGTTTCTTAAGTCTGAGAAAGCATACTAGAAATGTGAAATGAAAAGTTTTCTGGCAAAGACAAAGTTAAAAAGCAGATTATCTTTCAATAAACGGTTTTACATGTGAAATGTGGTGTAAACCTTTACTCTTCCTAGTATGCAGAGTTTCAACTTATCATGTGGTATACGTCGGATTCTGTAAGGTCCATTGTAAACTAGAAAGAATTTGTGACTCAAGTGTTTCTTCTTATGTGACAGTGAATGAGCTTTAATGAGAACTTTCTGACCAATATATAATTTCTTTGCATTTGCTTTACCGTTTAGTTTTTTTCCTTTTGTCTGCTGCAGATTTTATATTTTTAATAGCCAAATCAATTATGTCTTTGTGTTGAAGTTCAAGTGTATTCGGGAAAGGTACAAGCTCTCTGGTTCTGTTAGGTGGTTCTTCATTCTTCAGTACAAGAGTAGGTGGTAAAGCATTGGAGTCATGCGGCATTTCATTCAGCACATTTTGAAATAAGTGTAAATATCTGTCCAAGTGCTGATGCTTTCTGTGACAATAAAGTCTGCAAAGCTTATTGATTTCTTTCATAATCCGTTCAGACGGGCTACAATGTGGTGAGTACAATGAAATAAAAACAGGTTTGATTTTATGATTCCGAAGCATGCGTGACCAAACAGCAGATCTGAATTGTGGTCCGTTATCTGAAATGACTTTAGCAACGTGGCCAACTTCACGTAAGAAATTTTTAACAAAGATGTTGGATACAGACCGTCCAGTGGCTTTACGTAACGGAGTGAAAGAAACAAATTTTGATGTAAGTGCAACAGCGACTAGAACGTACGAAAATCCATTGGATGTTCTGGCAAGGGGTCCCAAGAGATCAACAGCAGCAAATTCTTTTAATTTAGAAGGAATGATAGGAAACAACGGAGCACGATGTGAGATAGTAGATGGTTTCGCCTTTTGACAAAATTTATAAATAGACAAGACTCTTCGAATTCTCTTTCCCATATTGTTAAAATAACAAGTCGTTCGAAGAATGTGGTAACATTTTCGTGGACCAAAATGTACGTAGCTGAAATGAATGTACCAAATGAGCTTATTAACAAAATCGTCTGGAATGCAAAGTACCCATAGTTTGTCATCAACAGTGCAGCGTTTGAAGAGTATGTTGTTTCTAACCAGATAATAATGCCGAATCTGAGTGTGTGTCTTTTGATGCAATTTACTTTTGATGTCTTTCCAAATCGGATCTTTATCTTTTGCATGAGCAATGTCCTTTAAAGATGTGAAGATGAAGTTTTCAAAGGCGACTTTCTGAATGTAAAGAATACTGAAATTTTTCTCGAGGTTGCCTTCTGTGTTACTTTTCTCAAGCCCAGCCGGTGCGCGTGACAGTGCGTCCGCAACAATGTTCTCCTTGCCGGGAATGTAGACTATTGTGAAGTGGAATTCTTGCAGAAACAATGCCCAACGTTTTAACCTGTCATGATTTAATTTTGAAGACATAAGAAATTGTAATGCATGATGATCACTGTATACTTTTACATGCTTACCAGAAAGAAAGAAACGGAATTTGTTAAATGAGCAAACGATAGCTAAAGCTTCTAATTCAGTAACGGAATAATTTTTTTCAGATTTTGTTAGCACTCGGCTAGCAAAAGCAATGGTTTTCTGAACAGTAGTCTCATTTTCTGTGGCTTCTTGAAATAAATGGGCACCAAGACCGACTTTAGAAGAATCCGTGCTAAGGCAGAAATCTTGTGACAGATCTGGATGAGCTAGTATTGGCGCGTTAAGAGAGGGGAAGAAAACCAATGTGCACTCCGTGTGCATACCGGGGGGAGTCATTCCAGATGTGGAAAGGGTCCTTCCGGATGCCATGAAGGGTACAGGGTGCACCCATCTGCAGGTGGTCGCTCATGTCGGCACCAATGATGTGTGTCGCTATGGATCGGAGGAAATCCTCTCTGGCTTCCGGCGGCTATCTGATTTGGTGAAGACTGCCAGTCTCGCTAGCGGGATGAAAGCAGAGCTCACCATCTGCAGCATCGTCGACAGGACTGACTGCGGACCTTTGGTACAGAGCCGAGTGGAGGGTCTGAATCAGAGGCTGAGACGGTTCTGCGACCGTGTGGGCTGCAGATTCCTCGACTTGCGCCATAGGGTGGTGGGGTTTCGGGTTCCGCTGGATAGGTCAGGAGTCCACTACACGCAACAAGCGGCTACACGGGTAGCAGGGGTTGTGTGGCGTGGGCTGGGCGGTTTTTTAGGTTAGATGGCCTTGGGCAAGTACAGAAAGGGCAACAGCCTCAACGGGTGCGGGGCAAAGTCAGGACATGCGGGGACCAAGCAGCAATCGGTATTATAATTGTCAACTGTCGAAGCTGCGTTGGTAAAGTACCGGAACTTCAAGCGCTGATAGAAAGCACCGAAGCTGAAATCGTTATAGGTACAGAAAGCTGGCTGAAGCCAGAGATAAATTCTGCCGAAATTTTTACAAAGGTACAGACGGTGTTTAGAAAAGATAGATTGCATGCAACCGGTGGTGGAGTGTTCGTCGCTGTTCGTAGTAGTTTATCCTGTAGTGAAGTAGAAGTGGATAGTTCCTGTGAATTATTATGGGTGGAGGTTACACTCAACAACCGAGCTAGGTTAATAATTGGCTCCTTTTACCGACCTCCCGACTCAGCAGCATTAGTGGCAGAACAACTGAGAGAAAATTTGGAATACATTTCACATAAATTTTCTCAGCATGTTATAGTCTTAGGTGGAGATTTCAATTTACCAGATATAGACTGGGACACTCAGATGTTTAGGACGGGTGGTAGGGACAGAGCATCGAGTGATATTATACTGAGTGCACTATCCGAAAATTACCTCGAGCAATTAAACAGAGAACCGACTCGTGGAGATAACATCTTGGACCTACTGATAACAAACAGACCCGAACTTTTCGACTCTGTATGTACAGAACAGGGAATCAGTGATCATAAGGCCGTTGCAGCATCCCTGAATATGGAAGTTAATAGGAATATAAAAAAAGGGAGGAAGGTTTATCTGTTTAGCAAGAGTAATAGAAGGCAGATTTCAGACTACCTAACAGATCAAAACGAAAATTTCTGTTCCGACACTGACAATGTTGAGTGTTTATGGAAAAAGTTCAAGGCAATCGTAAAATGCGTTTTAGACAGGTACGTGCCGAGTAAAACTGTGAGGGACGGGAAAAACCCACCGTGGTACAACAACAAAGTTAGGAAACTACTGCGAAAGCAAAGAGAGCTTCACTCTAAGTTTAAACGCAGCCAAAACCTCTCAGACAAACAGAAGCTAAACGATGTCAAAGTTAGCGTAAGGAGGGCTATGCGCGAAGCGTTCAGTGAATTCGAAAGTAAAATTCTATGTACCGACTTGACAG
This sequence comes from Schistocerca piceifrons, assembly GCF_021461385.2. NCBI lineage: Eukaryota > Metazoa > Arthropoda > Insecta > Orthoptera > Acrididae > Schistocerca > Schistocerca piceifrons. The sequence continues at coordinate 622,595,487 of NC_060140.1, forward strand.
AAAATCCTAGGAAGTTCTGGTCTTACGTTAAATCAGTAAGTGGCTCGAAACAGCATATCCAGACACTCCGGGATGATGATGGCACTGAAACAGAGGATGACACGCGTAAAGCTGAAATACTAAACACCTTTTTCCAAAGCTGTTTCACAGAGGAAGACCGCACTGCAGTTCCTTCTCTAAATCCTCGCACAAACGAAAGAATGGCTGACATCGAAATAAGTGTCCAAGGAATAGAAAAGCAACTGGAATCACTCAACAGAGGAAAGTCCACTGGACCTGATGGGATACCAATTCGATTCTACACAGAGTACGCGAAAGAACTTGCCCCCCTTCTAACAGCCGTGTACCGCAAGTCTCTAGAGGAACGGAAGGTTCCAAATGATTGGAAAAGAGCACAGGTAGTCCCAGTCTTCAAGAAGGGTCATCGAGCAGATGCGCAAAACTATAGACCTATATCTCTGACGTCGATCTGTTGTAGAATTTTAGAACATGTGTTTTGCTCGAGTATCATGTCGTTTTTGGAAACCCAGAATCTACTATGTAGGAATCAACATGGATTCCGGAAACAGCGATCGTGTGAGACCCAACTCGCTTTATTTGTTCATGAGACCCAGAAAATATTAGATACAGGCTCCCAGGTAGATGCTATTTTTCTTGACTTCCGGAAGGCGTTCGATACAGTTCCGCACTGTCGCCTGATAAACAAAGTAAGAGCCTACAGAATATCAGACCAGCTGTGTGGCTGGATTGAAGAGTTTTTAGCAAACAGAACACAGCATGTTGTTATCAATGGAGAGACGTCTACAGACGTTAAAGTAACCTCTGGCGTGCCACAGGGGAGTGTTATGGGACCATTGCTTTTCACAATATATATAAATGACCTAGTAGATAGTGTCGGAAGTCCCATGCGGCTTTTCGCGGATGATGCTGTAGTATACAGAGAAGTTGCAGCATTAGAAAATTGTAGCGAAATGCAGGAAGATCTGCAGAGGATAGGCACTTGGTGCAGGGAGTGGCAACTGACCCTTAACATAGACAAATGTAATGTATTGCGAATACATAGAAAGAAGGATCCTTTATTGTATGATTATATGATAGCGGAACAAACACTGGTAGCAGTTACTTCTGTAAAATATCTGGGAGTATGCGTGCAGAACGATTTGAAGTGGAATGATCATATAAAATTAATTGTTGGTAAGGCGGGTACCAGGTTGAGATTCATTGGGAGAGTGCTTAGAAAATGTAGTCCATCAACAAAGGAGGTGGCTTACAAAACACTCGTTCGACCTATACTTGAGTATTGCTCATCAATGTGGGATCCGTACCAGATCGGTCTGACGGAGGAGATAGAGAAGATCCAAAGAAGAGCGGCGCGTTTCGTCACAGGGTTATTTGGTAACCGTGATAGCGTTACGGAGATGTTTAATAAACTCAAGTGGCAGACTCTGCAAGAGAGGCGCTCTGCATCGCGGTGTAGCTTGCACGCCAGGTTTCGAGAGGGTGCGTTTCTGGATGAGGTATCGAATATATTGCTTCCTCCTACTTATACCTCCCGAGGAGATCACGAATGTAAAATTAGAGAGATTAGAGCGCGCACGGAGGCTTTCAGACAGTCGTTCTTCCCGCGAACCATACGCGACTGGAATAGGAAAGGGAGGTAATGACAGTGGCACGTAAAGTGCCCTCCGCCACACACCGTTGGGTGGCTTGCGGAGTATCAATGTACATGTAGATGTAGATTCTTTCAAAGAATTGAATTCCAACTGAGCTTGTTCGTCCCAGTTCCAAATAGTATTTTTTCCAGTGAGAGAACGAAGTTTTGGTTTAACTAGAATTTGCATATTCAGAAAACGACGGTAAAAATTTACGAGATCTAGAAAACTGCGGACTTGTTTTTTTGTGGATGGAACTGGAATGGCTCTGATTGCTTCTAACTTTTCAGGATCTGGCTGAATGCCTTCAGAAGAAATAATATGTCCCAAAAACTTCACCTTTGTCCTACCGAATTCAGACTTTTCCAAGTTAACTGTAATTCCAGATTCTGAAAAAATATGTAACACACTGTTGAGGATGCGGTTACGTTGTTCCCATGAGGCTTCTGCTATCAGAATATCGTCCACATATAAGGTGATGTGACGTTTTAAGAACTCAGGTGATATGGAATTTAGCCCGTGAATGAATACTGCCGAAGAAATGTTCAGACCAAAAGGAAGTTTCCGAAACTGATAACAAACGCCGAAACAAAGGAAAGCTGTGTATTTTCTACATTCTGGATGAAGTTCGATGTGATTAAAGCTGGATCTGAGATCAATAGAAGACAAGACTTTTACACCATTAAAATTTTGAAGAAGTTCTTCCAACGTTTGTGGCCTGTCTGTTTCAGAAATGATGATAGTATTGATTTGTCTCCAATCTAAGACAAGCCTGATCGATCCATTTTTCTTCTCAACAACATGTAATGGATTGTTGTATGAGCTTACTGCAGGCTCAATAATGCCCTCGTCAAGCATAGACTGTATTTCTGTTCTAACACGGTCTCTATAATGTGCCGGAATTACGTATGGTCTAACACAAAATTTAGTATGCTCACGATCACGAAATTGATATTGAAATCCCTTGACTCTTCCTGCTTTGTGAGTAAAAACTGTGGAATGTGCGTGTAAAATCTCAAAAAGGTCTTGCCTATCAGTGTCATTACAATTCCCAATTGTTTAATTTTATTCTGAATTAACTTATTAGTATCAAATGCGCCGTCGATATCATCCCTGTCAGTACTTGCAGAGTGATTGTTAGTGTCTAGTTCCGTCGAAAATTCCGAACTGTTGTCTAACAGGAGGTAAAGCCGATTAATTTCTTCGTAACGTTTTGAGAGCCAATCTTCAAATTTCAAAGTATTTTTACTTACCTTCTTTCTCTAAACTTATTTCAAAATCGTGAGAGTTTAAGATTCTTTTGTATTCATTCCAAAAGTCTACTCCCAATATAATTTCCGTCGACAATAATGGAACAATAAGAAAGTTCATAGAGAAGCTGTGGCTTTGACAAAAGAATTCTAAGTTGGTTTGTTGGCGTACATCTACACATTTTCCAAAGATTGCACCCTGTAATTTAATCTTACGTAATGGAAGTGTGGGGCAATCGTTCGATTTGTTGCATTTGCTAAAGGCTATTTCACTAATTACTGAAATGGGACTGCCAGAGTCAAGTACTGCCGTAAATTTTACGTTATTTACTTTAATGTGAATCACAGGATATGCAATGTTGTTGAGTTTTACGTCGAGTTCCTGTAGTAAGATGTCCCTAATGTCTTCTATTTTTTACGTAATTACTAGCTACGGCAGCTGCGTCATCAGTTTCATAAGTACATATTGTGGCTGCTAGCGGTATGAGTCATTGCCTATTGTGTCTTTGTTGGCGCGCGTCGTTATTGGGATTTGGAGACCTAACTTCTACAAATTCACCTTGTCGAGAGGGCCCTTCCCCGTTTGAATCCCGCCAGTTCTGATGCAATTCAGGTCTGTCGTTACAATCATATCGTCTGTCGTCATGTCGGTAGATTCCATAGTTTCTTTCTTGTCGGTCACGTGGTGGAGAATTTCTCGCTGAATCGTAACTGCGCCCTGGACCGTTGCGTCTAAAGTTATTCTGACTCCCTTGATAATAATTATTTTGGTTCCCATATTGTCTGTGTCTCTGATTGTCTCTGTCATAGTCACTACCGCGTAGAGGTGATCTTTTCCTGTAATTGTTACTACTCTGCCAACGGTTGTCATACGGGTAGTGTCTGTCTTGGTCACGATTTGTGTTGTGAGAATAGCCTTGTCGTGTCCAGTTATTATTTCTTTCATCGCAGAATTGTGACGATGTGACCTGTAGTTGTTGTATTCCTGTTTTCGCGTTCTGCGATAGTCAGTGTCAATTTCTAATTCTTGTAAGAGTCCATGAAAAGCTTCAGTGTCGTCTTTGCAAGGCCCTGCCAAAATAATATGTCGTAAATGTTCAGGTAATTTGATTAAGCAAATGTGGATGAGTTCTGAGGGGCTGTATGGGTTTGACAGGTACTGATTCTTGCGCAACATATCTTCAAAAAATTTCACAAGACTGGAAAATTCAGATTGTTCGAAATGTTTCGTCATTATGATGCTATGTTTTAATTCGGTCTTGTGTAGCTTCAGACCAATATGCTGAGTGGAAGGCATGATAAAATTCTCGTTCACTGTGGCAATCGTGAATGACCGTTCGCATTCTTACAGCTGGTTCGTTCTCTGAATAGCCACACATAAATTCTAATCTGTGCTCTAATGACCAGTTTGGAGGAAAACGATGAGAGAATTGATGAAGCCACGTTTGTGGATGAATGTCGTTGCCGGAATTCTTAAATGTTTTTAATTTACGTGTAGCAATAAAGAGCTTATAGTCAATATCATCATGTCGGTGAGTCGCATATCGATCATTGTTACTTCGTTTTGGCGGTTCCATCTCACAATTCGGTGTACCTTGCCAATTTCTTGCATAATTTCCGAAGTACCCTATGTTATTATCTTTTGGTTGTTCCGTATTTCTATGTCCCTCTTCCCGTATTGGAGCATGAGTGTCCTCTGAAATACGTAATTCTGGTATTACCTGTGTTAGCTGATCTTGTACTTACCGGATTTCCCTTTGGTGTTGCGTATTGATTTGATTCCGATTTTGTTTGAATTTCCTAATTTGTTCGCACTCTTCTGTGTCATTAAAGACTACCTGGTTTGTGTCATTCTGATTATCATCTACCTTCGTAGATAAATTATTTAGCTGCTCCGAAAGTTCAACTACTTTCTCTGATAATGAACTAATTCCCTCCATGTGTCTTTCTGAACCAATTTTCAGAGTATCTACTGTGTCCTTTACGTTTTCCTGAGTTTTTGCAATTTGTGTAACCGAATCAGTAGATGCAACTGAGTCAGTTTTAGCTTGCAAGGTCTCATGATTTTAATGAACAATAGTTTGCAGTTCTTTTATGGCTGCTTCGTGATTCTGTAATGCATTTTCATGCCGCGAAAAAATAGGTTGAAAATGCTCACAAATTTGTGTTTTTACGTCATTACAGACTTTTTCACATTTCGATTCAATGTTATGTAACTCAGTAGTTAAATCTTCACGTGTTTGTTCAAGCATGGTGTCTAACTTCCGAAGATTTTGTTCCATTGAGTCTAACTTTAGAAGCTTTTGCTGTGTTTGTCTCTGATTTTGTTCCATTTGTTGCCTTAATTGCAATAATAATGTATTAGTGTCTGGAATCTGTTTCTCTATGCTTTTTGGCAGTGCATTTTCACCGGCAACATTCACATTTTGATAAGCAGAAAATGTGTCTTGACTCCTTTGAGAAAACGGTGAGGACCCAAAACCTGAGTCTACAGTATTTGCAATAATGTGTTCTGTCATTTCGGATTCCTGAGGCGAGCTGTTGCCGACCGATCGATCGATAATGCTTCCCTGTTCACTAATTGTTTCACTGACTACGCCATTATTTGCTGCCCGCTCCATTTCCCTATGCACAATAACCAAATTACCACTTTGAATGTCTGTTAATTCATTACACAGTGGTGCTGATAAGCTACGCACGTCATCACTATTATTTCTCAGATTACTTTGGAGCCTAGTGTTACATTTTTCACACACCATTATTGTCACAATATTTCACACGATAACACAGAAAAGCACAATTTGAAGCGATAAACTAAGAGAACACATTAACATAGCACTGAAAATAATATCTAGTTAATTGCAAGAGCAGCTGCGAAATACTTGGTGCAAATCTACATGCATGCCACAACTGTTTTACTGTACAGCAATGAAAGACTGCAGCAACAAAGGAGATTCTCTCTACAATCACACACTAGCAATAAACAAAAGCTACACTAATTACACAAACTACAAGAAAAAATCAGAATATTCCAGTGAGGTATCCTGGCAGGGTCGCCATGTGAAACGTCCCCTTAGAAAAATTAATGAATTAATGTGCTGATAAACGTCTTACATTATTTGATTTTCAAACAGCTGTGCAGAACTGAACGGACTCAGACATTTTGCTCTTTACCTATTCTGATCAACACTAAACTGACACACAATATTTTTTGCACAACACGACTTTCAAAAATCCCTACAAAAGAATGGCCCTGACTAACATTAACCTATACATGGGCGCACAATACTGCTCCGAGGCTGGTCAATGAGTGCATCGAGCCATGCAGAAGGCAAACAAATGCTTCTGCCCAAAAGAAAACAGCGTACTGCGCGTTTTCCAGAGTTTTTGGACAAAATAAAAGTATTCCGTTTATTCTGTTACGTTTCCAGAACGATAAATATCCATAATTTTTCCACATTTCTCTGGTTTTCCAGTACACTGGAGACCTTGACAAAGCTTTCGCTTTACTCTATACATTTGTACACCAACTTACAATCAGCTATTTATAACTCCTTCCATAATATGCCCATCTCACAAGCTAGATAGCCGCACAGGGTAGAGGTGCAGTCTAGGTCGCCTTGCCACGATTCGCCCCCCCCAACACCCCACCTCCCCCTCGGAGGATCGAGTCCTCCCTCGGGCATTGATGTGTGTTGTCCTTAGCGTAAGTTAGATTAAGTAGAGTGTAAGCCTAGAGACCGATGACCTCGACAGCTTGGTCCGATACGAACTTACCACAAATTTCCAAATTTTCACCTGCTAGCCAGCTGGTGTGGCCATGTGGTTCTAGGCGCTTCAGTCTGGAACAGTGTGACCGCTACGGTCACAGGTTCAAATCCTGTCACTGGCATGTATGTGTGTGATGTCCTTAGGTTAGTTAGATTTAAGTAGTTCTAGGGGACTGATGACCTCAGAAGTTAAGTCCCATGGTGCTCAGAGCCATTTGAACCATTTTTTTTCACCAGATAGACAGCGTAATTTAAAGGCATATTGTGATTTTCTACTGTATACATCCTCAGATTTACATATACACCATTGTTTAGCTTTCACTTTATGCTGGAGCATTTTGTTACTCTAAACTGCTCTGTGTAATTTGCGTCTGGAGGAGGCCGAGCAGATACTACAACACACAAAATATTAGAAATCTTTATTAAGACTTCAACGAAATATAATATTTAATTTGGAAACGATTCATATTCACAGGAAAGTCACTAAATATATGTTGCGGTCGTTGAACGATGGAACTTTTCACTTGCTTCGATACGGATTGATAATCACATCTCAGTGTACAATTGATTATAAGCTTTGACAGGCGATCTGGCTTCTAATGCAGCTGGCACTGCTACATCTGAAGTAAGACGATGCTGTCTACATAAGCGACGGTTAACGAGTGGGCTGCGCGGCGCTGCGCTCTGACGTATGCAAGTATCCAACAGCGGTGTAATGCGGAACCCCTTGAGCGCATGTCTTCGGCAACGTCTCTCATTGGTTGTTGTGTCAGGCAGCAAATCTCTCTACTTGTGGTTTCGTCGTGAGGCACCAACTTTGACATGGGACCTTGTTCCTTCTTTCCAGAAAGCACATACACTCTAATTTTGTTTTTGGAATACATAGCTGCAGTCAACCAAAACAGATACAGCTCATCACCTCTTTCGTGCGACGCCCATTGTGGACGGAAAGTGTCAGTTACCAAATTAGTCTAGCGCGATATTAGTTTTCTCGATTTGAATTAACAGGGACTGCAAAACACGAAGAATAATCGGTGCTCCAGCAGCGAAAGCAACGCCCTTGTCTGCACTGAATGCTACTGCCATGCAGCAGCGTGGCTCAGTCACAATTGGAATACTGGTTATTCTCCATGTTTTGCCGTCCCTGTCCATTCATATTGAGAAACCCAACAGCGCACCACACTAATCTGGCACCGAACTGTCGAATGGACATGTACAATTTCGCTTTAAAACCAATTTTCATTTTAGTCAAGATATTCGTCGCGAGAGAACAGCGACTACGAAGGTTGGAATTTTTATAGAGGAAACTATTTATTTACAGCTCGTACAAAATAGATATGTGTTTCAAAGTTTTACTGACCTTCAAAGTAGCCACCAGCGTTGTGTATATGGTCTGTAACGTTCCATGGCAAACTCACACTATTAATAAACTAAAAATTAATTGTACCACATACGCCGCTATGAAGCAATTTGTATATACTGTAATTATTTAACAAAAAATATTATTTAATTTTGTGTAAAGGACATTCGTTATTATTGTAATTTTTTCTGTAGTAATATTCTCGATGTATTTAAGATTGTAATATTTCTATACTCATAATGTAATTGCGAAATGTGTCAATATCTGCGATAACAAAAATCTAAATTTCAGCCACAGAGGAAAATAATGTTGTAAGTTTACAAAGAGACGTTAATGTTCAGCAGTAGTATAAAAGCACCACTTACTGTGTATTCTTTGCCGTCCTCCTGGAGAGCTGAAAGTGAGAGCAAGCTGTGACGTAGCATTTTATGAATGGGTAGACTTCTTTTGTCTGTATCTAGATTTACCCGCCATTAGAGGAGAAATTACAAACTAATGTAAGTTGAATTATTGTTGTGGTCTAAATACATTATAATTTATCAAAAGTGTGTATTATTAATGTAAATTAGCTTGCCCATGTCATCTATAATATTTCTTTAAAGAATTTTCAGCATTTTTAGCGGTGTTGCTGGGCTGTGCCGCGACCGAACGATTTGCAGCGGCGGCACATTTAAAAAATCGTCCCGCTAGGAAAAATTAACCAAACCCGTAAATCGGGAGCAGATAAAAATTAGCACTGCATTTAAGAAAATGTTTTTCTTTTACAGCGATCCTGAGACTGACGGAATTTATTACTAGTTACACATTTGTGCATTCATAGGCGGATAGTTAACGTTGAAATTTAACAATTTTGGTTCTTTCAAATAACTTAAATGTATAGTGAAGTGTGTTTTATCAGTGATCATTAAACGTCGGCTTGGCAATATTTAACCATTTTCTGCTAACAGAGACAGTCTTGTGTTCCATAGCTAACGCCGGGAAAGAATTCAGTAAATATTTAAAAAAAAACCACTGCATTTAGAAAATGTGTGCCAAGGCTGAATTATATAAAGGATTTAATTCTCAACTAAATATTCTTAATCAGTTAATATGAATTCACGTAATTTTTTAAATGTACTTAATTCTGTGTAAATGAATTTTTATTACCACACGTAAATAAGAGTTCCTACAACAAAGTTCGTACGTACAGAAGGAAAGAAAGGTAAATTAACTAAAAAACAAATATTTAAAGAAAAGGTAACTGTTGATTATGATTATTTTCTTTTTCATTTTAATGAAATTTCATTAAATAGGCGCCCAGCGTGGGGCACGAATATGCAGTGGGCACAAAATACCCATGAGATAACTAGGGAATTATTGTAGTCGAACTTTGTTGGAGAACAACTAATATTTTTTTCATGTATTGTATGTATTGCCTAACCAATATTGTGTGGTAATACCTGTATATGATTTTTTGCATGAGAACACTATATACCCAGAGGCAAGCTGAAGAAGAGAGCTCATTATATCGAAAAATTAATTACCTACCACAATACCAGGGGGCAGCTGCACCCAAGATAGATCACCAAAAGGTAAAGCTACAGTGTAGTTGTCCTGTGGGTAGTAAAGTAGCCTCAGTGCAGTGTTATCGGATCATTAGTGGTGTGTATGTTGTTAGTGTTTTTTTTTTTTTAAATAACAGGACATTTGAGTAGTTAGTCATCGTAGTATATAATGAGTGTGTTTCAATAAATGACCATTTCTTGTGTGATTATGTCAGTGAAACCTGAGTGTTAGGATATTTAGTTCAGATTTTGATTCTTTTGTTGACTATGGTTAGATTGCGTAGTCAGAAAGATATAAACATGGATAATGAACAACAGTTAGCAAGTAGTGATACCGAGTTAGAAAGTGAGGCACAAAGTAATGTTAGTGGCGTAGTTCAGGAAGTACAATGTGAGAATCTGGGGGCAGAAGGGCAAGAAATGTTGCCACTGTCAGCCAGTGATTCAGTTGATAGTAGAAATACTGTGCCACCCACAAGCACTAGACACGGACCAGAGAGTGGTGAGGTGTCAGAAGTGCAATCATTAAGAGTTATGTTCGAGCGCATGCTCAGTTTCCAAGCTGAATTTGCACGTATGCAAGCAGAACGCGATAGAGAACGTGATGCTAAACAAGCAGAGCGTGATCGACGCCTGCATGAGAGAGACTTGCAGTTAATGCAATCTTTGGAAGCTATGCAAAGTGAGATTGTTAGTTTGAGACAGAACTATGAAACCATACCCAAAGCGGTGCAAGAACTGAGCAAAAGAGTAGATAGTATCCAAGTGGCTAACGCCAGTATCGTAGATGAAATTAGTGTACTGGCTAACAGGATAGAACAATTAGAAATTGACACAAGTCAAGTAATTGAGCAGAAAATGTCCGAACAAGTGCACAAAATTGAAAACGAATTTATAAAAAAAGTAGACGAGAAGGTGCACGCCGCGATTGAGGCCAAAGACGTGGGCTCCAATGCGGAAATGCAGGACCTAAAAAAGGCGGTGCACACTGACATTCCACTGCGGCAGCGGAAAGTCAACCGTCGTCTTGCGGAGCTGGAAAACAGCTTGCTGCACGGCGACGCACAGGCGTGTGTCACGCCAGCCAGATCGAACAATGATCGGCATATAAGTACAGCAGTGAAAAATTGCGACTGCGAAACAGAACAGGCAACCAATGTTTACGAAACGAACAAATGTCACTCCAAAATAGTGATTGAAGAAAGCCTGATTAGAAACCGACAGTTTCAGATCTTTACAACGGAGAAGAAATCTGTTCACCCTGTAGTGTTTATCAAGGGATTTAGAAACATTTTGGAGTCATACACAGAAAATCCAGTTCGTTATGTCTTACATACAAGGAGATGCTGCATTATGGGCAACCGAAGTAACTGACAGTTGCGACACATATGAGCAATTTGAAAAGGCATTCTTGGCCAAATATTGGTCAACATGTATTCTGGAGAGATTACGGAAAGAGGTATATAATCCAGAGCCGTATTCTCCACGATTAGGCAATTTGCGAAAATATTTTGAGAAATACATTAATGAGACCCGTTACTGGGACGAGCAGATTTCATCCCGGGATTTGATCAGACTTTTGAAATCACACTTGCCGATACACGTAAAGGAAAAACTTATACACGTACCGGAGAACGACATGGAACATTACTTGTCTGTTCTGGACTCAATTGACCTGATTCAGGAGTATGTTAAGGCAGCCTCAGAACAGGTTAAAAGTAACCGAAACGGTTACAGAAATGGTCGAAATAACACGCCTCCACCAAATAATGGAAACGGTGGAGGTAACAATAGGAGACAAGATTATGTACAAAACGGGAATAGAGGTAGAGACCGGAACGGCAATAGTCCGCTGGTGAATAATGACCGGAAAAAGAGGTCTGATGACTGATATGAAACAGGCCCACCAAGCAATAGTAGATGGAAAAATACCAGGGGGCCGTGCAATGCTAATACCTATAACGATGCAAACCGAACTTGGCCACAGAACCAGAGGCCCAGTCCGGACCGGCAAAACAGTGAAAGATATGACAATAACCGACCGCCAACACAAAATGCGCCAATTGCGCAACCGTGGCGGCCGACGCAACACAACTTACACATAGTGGAGGTCAGCGACACAGAGCAGCCACACCCATCCACCAGTAATAATCCAACAAACTAGATTCAGCCGAGATACGCTCTCCATCGTCGGCTGAGGTTTGGAGTGAGAGCAGCCCGACACAGAACAAAACATCGGGAATCTGTATCCTCAGGTATAATGACGGGGTACAGATGGGACATGAATTAATAACTGAACCACCCACGTGCATAAAGGAGCACAAAGACAAAGTACAAGCGACAATAGAGATCAAAATTAACAATATTGATGTGCAAGCAATCGTAGATACAGGTCAGTGTCATGAGTATGGACTTATTCAGAGTACTGAGGAAAGAAAAGCGTATGCTGACTTTTCCTGTGAACAATTGCAAAGTCACTGGAGCCATCAGGGCACAGCGACAAATAATTAAACTCCAAGTGCGGGTAGAGATGTATATAGAGGGAGAAGCCATAGCGTGCTCATTCCTGGTAGTAAAGGGTTTAAAGGTAGCCTGCATTTTGGGGGTAGATTTTTTGAGAGAAAGGGACGCAGTAATCGACCTTTCTCGGGGAAAATTAAGTTTGATGAACGCGGGTAGGAGGATAGAATTGTCCATGCTCAGATCTGAAGAGGTACCTGTGCCTAATTGTAATGCTATTAACATAAAATGTAGGAATCAGTGGATACTACATTTAGACAATCATTCTCTAGGACAAAATCTCTATTATCCAGACGTACAAAGTGATCAATTAAAAGCAAATGTGGACGCACTTGTGAACAAAGTATCACAGTCCGAAAATTTGAACTCAATGCAACAGCAGGATTTGGTACAGTTATTATCTAACTATGCAGATGTATTTTCAGAACGACCAGGAATTGTTAAGGGGTATCAATACAATATCGAGGTGAAGCCTCACAAAACCTACTGTCGAGCCTCATACTCCATTCCTTGGTCCAAGAAGGAAATAGTAGCTAAGGAAATTAGAAAACTGATCGAGTGGGGAATAATAGAACCTTCTTTGTCCCCTTATAGTAGTCCTTTGGTGGCGGTAGCAAAAGCAGATGGACAGATACGGTTAGTATTAGATGCGAGAGACATAAACGAAATTATTGTACCTGTCACGACTCATCCGGAAAACTTAGATGAGCAAATTCAAAAATTCCATGGAGTGCAATATTTGACATCTGTTGATATGAAAAGTTCATTCTGGCAAATCCTGCTCACACCCGAATCGAGGAAATATACTGCATTTATATTTGGGGGAAGGGACTACCAATTTAAGGTACTACCTTTTGGCCTAAACGTAAGTGCAGGAGTTTTCATAACAGCCGTCGACGCGGTTTTAGGTCCGGATTTGCTGCAAAGGGTAACAGTGTATGTAGACGATCTGGTGATTGCTACTGCCACCTGGGAGGAGCACGTAGAACTACTGGGTAGAGTCTTAGAAAGGTTTAAGCAAGCGGGAGTAACAGCGAATCTTGAGAAATCCAAATTTGGACGTAATCAGATTAAATTTCTAGATCACATAATAACACCACAAGGCATCAAACCTGACAGAAAAAACTTGACGCCATTCGTGGGATTCCTAGCCCGAGAACTAAGAGACAACTCAAAGCGTTTATAGGTCTTACATCTTTTTTTAGACGGTTTGTTCCAAACCAATTAATGAATAACGAGTCGTTATTGAGCCTGTTGCGTAAAAATGCGCACTGGGTGTGGACAGAAGAATGTCAACGCGCATTTGCCGCTATCAAAAACGCCTTGGTGAATGCAAACATACTGCGACACCCAGACATGACAAAAGATTTTTGCATAGCGACAGATTCATGTTCATACGGTCTGGGCGCTTGTTTGTTTCAGTGGGACAGGAGCAACGACCCCACAACAATCAATGTAATCGGATTTGCCAGCCGCACACTAAACAGCTGTGAGAGAGCATATTCCGCTTGCGAGTTAGAGGCTCTTGCAGTGGTTTGGGCGGTAAAGAAATTCAATTATTACATCTATGGCAAGGAAATCAAAGTATTCAGTGACCACCAGGCTCTGGGCTATTTAATTTCTTGCAAATTATACCATACCCGCTTGCTAAGATAGAGGTTAGCATTGCAGGAATATAAAATTAAGATTATGTACCTAAAAGGACAAGATAATGTTGTAGCTGACGCCTTGTCGAGGCTCCCACTAGGGCAATCCTCAGTGTCAAAGATTTTGGAACAATCGGAGGAATATCGAATACTCTTAGTACAAGATAAGGTACATAGGAGGGTCTTTTTACATATGTGTAAGAATATGTCTATATTGCAGGAAACTGATCCGATTTGAGGAGATGTCATTAGCAAAATTAAAGAAGGAACCAATCTTAAAAGTGTTCAGAATTTCAAAATAGTAGATAATATTCTGTATTATAAAACAGGTGTGTCAAATGACCATGGAGTCGTGTGTATACCGGAACAGGCTATCCCAGCTGTAGTGTGGCACACGCATTTAGCATGGGGTCACGCTGGGATAGGCAAAACAATAAGGATTTTATCCAGATACTGTTACTTTAAAGGTATAAGCCAGCAGACTCGCACCATTATCAGGACTTGTCCTCTGTGCCAAAAAGCTAAGTTTCAAAATAAGTCCACAAGGTTTGAACTGCATCCTATAGTGCCTCAGCGGCCACTTCAGTTAGTATCTATAGACATAGCAGGACCCTACCCTCGAGCCAGGGGTGGATTAAAGTACATTTTAGCGGTATATGACCTTTTCTCTAAATACTTAAAAATATACTGCCTTAAATCAGCCACCGCTCGTGGAATAGTTAAATGGTTAGGGAAAGAATATTTTACACAGGTGGGTAAGCCTGAAGCGATAATATCGGATAATGCTTCCTATTTTACAGGTCATACCTAGAAGAACTATTTACATGAACAGGATATAAAGCACATACTAATATCCCGTTTTCACCCACAAGCAAGTTTAGTAGAGAGAACATTTGGAGAGTTAAATAAATTTTTCAGGTTATACATTGCATGTAAGCACACAAGATGGCCAGATCTGATACCTAAGTTTTTGGAAATTCACAACGCAACCCCGCATGCTTCTACGGGGTATCCATCAAACGAGATTATAATGAATAATAATAGAGTTCTGAATGAGTGGCTGGCACCTTTGCCTAAGGTCCCAGTCATTCCTGAGCCTAAGGAAGAGAAGATAAGGAAAGCAGGGTGCAACCTTACCAGATGCGCTCAGAAAAGGAAAAAAAAAAATACAATCGACATGTGACGAATAATCAAAAACTTAGTGTTGGGGACTTGGTGCTCTTACGCAATCATCCTAAGTCCTTGGCATCCTTGAAACAGAATAGCAAGTGGCAATTGGTGTACAATGGACCTTTTAGAATAGTAAGTGTGCCACATGAGTGTAGCTATCTCTTAGCAGATCCCCATTTAGGGAGAGTACGGGGACTGTATCCGCATAAGGACGTAAAAATATTCCTTCAGTAAATGACTATAGTCCTTTGTGTTATGTGTAAAAAAGGTACACCATTCTTTTGAAAATGAATGAACATTAATGATATGTGATCTGTAGAGATAATGTACTAGTGTAGAAGTATTTAGTTATAAGAATATGATTGATTTTCTGTTTTGTTTATGAATATTTGTGTTATGTCTTCTTTTAATTAGTGTTAGCTTAAACATGCTCTAAATGACTGCACAGATACCCTGATTAGTGCAATTATTTAGAGTGTTAAATTGTGACAGAGTTCAGTCAGGAGGAACATTTTAGTAATGATTAGTTTGTGTACTGCATAATATTCTATATGTGTGTCAAACTTGATATATTTCTTAGTACAATCTTTTCTATTATATATATATATATATATATATATATATATATATATATATATATATATATATATATATTTGTGTGTGTGTATGTGTAGCTGTCAGATTGACAGATTCGAACCCAGAATAATATCAATAATATGAGACCCTGAGAACTTTATTTTCAAACCAGTGTTATCAAAGAGAATAATGCACCCAGTAGTGACCCGAGGGCACCATGGGAGGCAAACTTATTGCAAATTTAAGTACCGCAAGGTTACGCACAAAGAAGCTTCAATTGAAGCATGTGCAGATCCAATCAGTAAAAAAGAGCTAGCCTGATACAGTCCAAGTCAATTTTAGCCTACAGAGACTACACTGTAGTTACGTAGGACCCTGCAAGTAAAGTGAGACATAATTTAAAAGGAGTTATTGAACAATATGCCTGAATCCGGCTGGAATGCACAAATAAAATCTACTCGAACATAAATATAAATGATTTTTGGGCAAACTAATACGAAATTTTAATATTTGTTACTATGTATGCAAATATCACACACCTTGGTAAAGAGCGAACAAAGAAGTTACGAATGTGCTGTTACAAAAATTGCACAACGGACATTGTAAATGAAAAAACTTAAACAAAAGTGCAGTATTGTGTGGCAGAGACAGACAGTGACTGTTAAACCTGCAGCAATACGTCACGAGGTTGTTTTGAACAAGCAATAAGAAACTGTATTATCGCCGTGTGTGCAAGTGGACAAGGAACTAGCACGACACGAACAGTGAGCCGATAACAGACGGTGGACCAAGTTAGTGTCAAATCATAACCCTTTGTGTGTCAAGGGACGCTAGGAAAGCGCATTGACTACAGAGATACATTTTGTCCTAAGGTGAAAACCTGCGTGTGACTAATGACAAGTCATGACATGGTGAAAAAATATTGTGTGCCCATAAAATGTGTTACTGTGACAACGAAACATTGTGCAAACCAGACTAGTGAAGGCCTACTGAATAATAACTGCCAATAACTGTGTGCGTTCTTTCCCACAGCAGGAAAAATGCCCATAAGGATAGTACACTGTTTGTGAAATTGTTGCATGTTTGCTGGAGCACTGCAAGAAGATGTTACACGGGCGAGCTGATATACTGTACAACGCGCATCCGGCTACTTCAGCCATGCAGCGGCCGCAGCAGCCCGTAGCAGACCTGACAGCCACACGCCTCTTCGCGCCGTAGCTGTCAACACCGGGGGCGATGACCTACACAGAGCCGACGCACCGCGCCGAGCGCCGCTCAACAATCACTCCGCACCGCTCACCAACTACAGCATTATTGACATATTCCAAAATATTTACACAAACTGCATAACATGTCAATGAACTCCATTTTGATAAACATTGAACATATATTATATAACCGTAATTGACAAACTGCTAAATCAATTCAAAGGAATGACTGTTAAAGAGACAAGATTAATCATGAACCAACTGGGATGGCTGGGCTCCGGCACAGTTTGCCCAGGTTTCCTGTCTGCCTTCGCCCAAATGGGGGAGCCATGAACATACATATATAACCCGGGGACTAATTGAAAGAGCCATTCCATAAAAAAATACAGAATTGTAAAGAACGTTACTGGCACCATTGTGTCAAAGTATAGAAACTCTTTGCCAAATGCTGCCAGGGAGCAATGTAACGTTCCATGGCAAACTCACACTATTAATAAACTAAAATTGAATTGTACCACATACGCCGCTATGAAGCAATTTGTATATACTGTAATTATTTAACAAAAAATATTATTTAATTTTGTGTAAAGGACATTCGTTATTATTGTAATTTTTTCTGTAGTAATATTCTCGATGTATTTAAGATTGTAATATTTCTATACTCATAATGTAATTGCGAAATGTGTCAATATCTGCGATAACAAAAATGTAAAATTCAGCCAAAGAGGAAAATAATGTTGTAAGATTACAAAGAGATGTTAATGGTCAGCAGTAGTACAAAAGCACCACTTACTGTGTATTCTTTGTCGTCCTCCTGGAGAGCTGAAAGTGAGAGCAAGCTGTGGCGTAGCATTTTATGAATGGGTAGACTTCGTTTGTCTGTATCTAGATTTAGCCGCCATTAGAGGAGAAATTACAAACTAATGTAAGGTGAATTATTGTTGTGGTCTAAATACATTATAATTTATCTAAAGTGTGTATTATTAATGTAAATTAGCTTGCCCATGTCATCTATAATATTTCTTTAAAGAATTTTCAGCATTTTTAGCGGTGTTGCTGGGCTGTGCCGCGACCGAACGATTTGCAGCGGCGGCACATTTAAAAAATTGTCCCGCCAGGAAAAATTAACCAAACCCGTAAATCGGGAGCAGATAAAAATTAGCACTGCATTTAAGAAAATGTTTTTCTTTTACAGCGATCCTGAGACTGACGGAATTTATTACTAGTTTCACATTTGTGCATTCATAGGCGGATAGTTAACGTTGAAATTTAACAATTTTGGTTCTTTCAAATAACTTAAATGTATAGTGAAGTGTGTTTTATCAGTGATCATTAAACGTCGGCTTGGCAATATTTAACCATTTTCTGCTAACAGAGACAGTCTTGTGTTCCATAGCTAACGCCGGGAAAGAATTCAGTAAATATTTTTAAAAAAACCACTGCATTTAGAAAATGTGTGCCAAGGCCGAATTATATAAAGGATTTAATTCTCAACTAAATATTCTTAATCAGTTAATATGAATTCGCGTAATTTTAAATGTACTTGATTCTGTGTAAATGAATTTTTATTACCACACGTAAATAAGAGTTCCTACAACAAAGTTCGTACGTACAGAAGGAAAGAAAGGTAAATTAACTAAAAAACAAATATTTAAAGAAAAGGTAACTGCTGATTATGATTATTTTCTTTTTCTTTTTAGTGAAATTTCATTAAAGGTCGTAGGTTATGTTGCAAAAATGAACAGCATAGGGAAAGAAGTGATGACACTTTCTGCAGGACCTGACCATCACTTTGCAGGACAATTGTCAAGCACGTACAGTGCAAGCTGTTACTGATTTGGTTGAATGACGGGGCTCCTAAGTGCTATACCACCTACTGCACTCCCCTGACTTACGCCCTCGTGAGTTCATCTCGATTTCCAAACACTTCATGGTCTTTGCTTCAGAACTGCTACAAATTCGTCAGGTAATAGACCGCGCCGCTCGAACTGTCAACACAACTGGCACTGCTAAGAGTATCCTACGACTATCACATCGCTGGCAACGGGTTATACATAGTGCTGGTGACAACTTTGATGGTCAGGAAAACTTTGAAACACGTATCTATTTTGTACGAGTTGTAAATAAATAGTTGCCACTATTACAGTTCCAACCCTCGTATACTGATATTTAAAACAATTTTCAGTTATTCTTCAGTGTCAGTTGAACATTTTTAAGAACGTGACGTGTTTTGATACCTTTGTGATATCTTCAAATCTATGTAGTTGTTTCTGTAACCCATCGTATCTTTGTCGCAACACATCGGAGCACTGTAATAAGGGAATTGTTTTAAAAGTCATTTCGGTTTAACAGGAAACAAACAGACGCTTTCCGTGGACACTGGATATCGCAGGAAAGACGTGATGAGCAACAGTTGTTTCGGTTGACTCGAGCTACGACATTGCAAAACCAGAATTCCGAATGTCTGTCGAAACACCAGAGGAAATGCGCCTGAAGACCATTCGTTGTGGTCATTTCGGGAGATGGCAGGATTTCAATAGTAAACCTTTCCGTGATGCGCAACACCTCTTTTGTAGCGTCAGCCACTGGAGTTCGTCGAACGTCTCTGTTACGCTCTCACAAAGACTAAACGACGCTGCGACGAAACCCGCCGTTCCTTGTTGGATCTTCTCTATGTCGCCTATTAGTCCTTCCTAGTAAGGGTCCCAGAGGCATCGGTCAGACAATTGTTTAGTAAGCGACTTCTTTAGTGGATGAGTAGCATTTCGTCAAGCTCTTCCATGAATCTCGGCCTGGCGTCTCCTTTCCCTGCAATTAGTCCTACGTCGTTATTCCACTTTACGTCGATCTTGACGGTTACTCCTAAATATTTCAAGTCCGTTACTGTTTCCAGTTTAGTCACCAATGGTGTAATCGTATAAAAGTGAATGTTTTCATATGTTTACTCGCAATGCGTTGCATTTAGGCTGAAGAGCCAAAAAATTTAGGACATCTGACTAATATCAAGAAGGGCCCTCGGGAGCACGCAGAATTGCAGCAACACAACGTGGCATGGATTCGACTAATGTCTGAAGTAGTGCTGGAGGGAACTGACACCGTGAATCCTGCAGGGCAGTCCAAAAATCCGTAAGAGTACGAGGGGGTGGAGATCTCTTCTTAACAGCACGTTTCAAGGCATTCCAGACATGCTCAATAATGAAACTTCCTGGTAGATTAAAACTGTGTGCCGGACCGAGACTCGAACTCGGGACCTTTGCCTTTCGCGGGCAAGTGCTCTACCAACTGAGCTACCCAAGCACGACTCACACCCCGTCCTCACAGCTATAATTCCGCCAGTACCTCGCCTCCTACCTTCCAAACTTAACAGAAGCTTTCCTGCGAGCACTTGCCCGCGAAAGGCAAGGTACCGAGTTCGAGTCTCGGTCCGGCACACAGTTTTAATCTGCCAGAAAGTTTCATATCAGCGCACACTCCGCTGCACAGTGAAAATCTCATGCTCAATAATGTTCATGACAGGGGAGTTAGGTGGCCCGTGGAAGTATTTAAACTCAGAAGAGTGTTCCTGGAGAAACTCTGTAGCAGTTCTGGACGTGTGGGGTGTCGCATTGTCCTGCTGCAATTGCACAAGTCCGAGGGAATGTACACGGGACATGAGTGGATGCAGGTCATCAGACAGGGTGCTTACGTACGTGTCACTTGTCAGAATCGTATCTAAACGTATCAGGGATTTCATATCACTCCAACTGCAGATGTCCCATACCATTACAGAGCCTCCACCAGCTTGAATAGTCCCCTGCTGACATGCAGGGTTCATGGATTCATCAGGTTGTCTCCATACCCGTACACGTCGATCCGTTCTATACAATTTGAAACGAGACTCGTCGGACCAGCCAACATGTTTCGAGTCATCAACAGTCCAATATCGGTGTTGACGGGCCTAGCGAGGCGTAAAGCTTTGTGTCGTGCAGTCATCAAGGGTACATGAGTGGGCATTGGCACGCTAACACTTGTTGATGTATCAGAACTAATATCTGCAGCAGTTTGCAGAAGGGTTGCAGTTCTGTCACGTTGAACGATTGTCATCAGTTGTCTTTGGTTCCACTCTTGCAGGATCTTTTCCCGGCCGCATCGATGTCGGAGATTTGATGTTTTATCGAATTTCAGATATTCAAGGTAAACTCGTGAAATGGTCTTACGGTAAAATCCCCACTTCGTCTCTACCTCGGAGATGCTCTGTCACATCGCTCGCGCGCCTACTATTACCACCTTCAAACTCACTTAAATCTTGATAACCTACGTTGCAGCAGCAATAACCAATCTAACAACTGTGCCAGACACTTGTTGCCTTATATAGGCGTTGCGACCGCAGCGCCGTATTCTGCCTGTTTACATATCTCTGTATTTGAATACACATGCCCATACCAGTTTCTTTGGGGCTTCAGTGTTTTTTCCTGAAATTGTCTTGGCATGTGTCGAGTTTGTTAGAAAACGATGTGAGATCTATCTGCGTGGAAGTCGAGAATCTAGTGACAAATCTGGTCCGATACTCAGAAAGCTCGTATTTTTTTCACTAAACGGCAATGCGGAACTGTATCGAATGCCTTCCGGAACTGAACAAACACGGTAGCGACATGAAGGCCGATCTCTATGACGCCCTGAATCCCATTAACGAAAAGAGCGTAGTGAGTATCGCAACATCTGTGCTGCCGGAATCTAGGCTTCTTTTTATAAAGGAAATTTACATTCTCCTGAGACGTCACAGTACGCCAGCGTAGAACGTTCCATAAGTTTATCGTACTCACGTCAGCGATTTAGCCTTATAATTATGTGCACATGTCCCACAATCCTTATTGAAAATGGGGAATATGCTTTGCTTTTTATAAAGCCTCTAGGTATCCTTCGTTCCTCCAGGACTTACGGTAAACTAAGACAGCCAGCAGTGTTAAATGAAATTGGACGTACCTCAACTTCAGATGCTAGACTGTCACACAGCAGCTGCCAGACAGGTTACATGACTTTTGAGAGGTTGTAGGTAGCACGTTAAAGTGCAAAGCCTTTACCGTCGCACCGGAAGAGGGAGTGAGCACGGCAGTGGCGCTATACACTGACTCTAATTCTGATAGACCTTCAGTTTCGCTATGTACCTGAACCGATGCGTGATACTAGCCTGCGTTCCAATGCAGTGCTTTCCGGGCGGGATGGCGTGCCGGTCCCCGGTAGGAATCCACACGACGGATTAGTGTCAAGGTCCGGTGTGCCGGCCAGTCTGTGGATGCTTTTCAAGGCGGTTTTCTATCTGCGTCGGCGAATACGGGCTGGTTTCTCTTATTCCGCCCCAGTTACACTATGTCGTCGATTTCTGTGCAAACACTTTCTCCACGTACGCGTACTCCATAATTGCTCTACCACCCAAACGTTGGGGTTACACTCGTCTGGTGTGAGACGTGCCCGGGGGGTCCACTGGGGGCCGATCCGCACAATAACCTTGGGTTCGGCGTGCTGCGGCGGTGGGGCGAGTAGATTGCTGTACTCTGTTGTGGGGTTGTGTACCACTGAGGGATACGACGGGGACGAAGTTTCTCCGTCGTTTCTACGTTCCCAGTTCCATATATTACAATACTACCTTTGAAGATTTGAACTGACACTTTTAATTTATTTTTTTAAGATATCTCCTGATGTATTTTATGTATTGTCTGTGAGAGGCAATCATGGAGGAGAAATGCTTCTCACTACAGTTAATACACTACGCAGAGGGGCAACCAGATTCACACCGGCACACAACTCCCCCTTCCCTTTTATATCTAACAATTACTGCTACTGAGTGCATTTGTTTTTTCCTCAAAATCAAAGCATTTCGGATATCAGTCAAGACCATGAAACGACTAAGTTAAGCAACCAAACAACTTATCTGCATCGTCCTTCACAGACGTTAAATGGATAGAATGACTAATAACCTTGTAGTTAGTTTTAAATCATAGTGATCGTCACTATCATGTTTCGTATAATCTTTTTATAGTCCGAAATCCGTCGCACCTAGGCTAGAGCTGTCCGGAGTCGCCGCGCGGTCTCAGGCGGCTTCCCACGGTTCGTGCGGTTTCCCTCGTCGGAGGTTCGAGTCTTCCCTCAGGCATGTGTGTGTGTGAGTGAGTGTTGCCCATAGCGTAAGTTAGTTTAAGTTACATTAAGTAGTGTGTAAGCCGAGGGACCGATGGTTCAAATGGCTCTGAGCACTATGGGACTCACTGCTGTGGTCATTAGTCCCCTAGAACTTAGAACTACTTAAACCTAACTAACCTAAGGACATCACACACATCCATGCCCGAGGCAGGATTCGAACCTGCGACCGTAGCAGGCGCACGGTTCCGGACTGCGCGCCTAGAACCGCGAGACCACCGCGGCCGGCGGGACCGATGATCTCAGCAGTTTGGTCCCATAGAACTTACCACCTACTAGATGGCTTCCCACTTCTAAGTGACTGTAGTTGCTTACCTATTCCGCGATCACTTCTCTCAATATGTGCAATGTCGACGTTTGTACGATGACTGAATGGAGGACCGTATTACGATCTTCCGCGCTGAAACGATTTCGGACTACCGATTCAGTAAATCATCGTCCTCTCTGTCATCTTCCGTTTCTGTGCCAGTATGGTCACTGAGCGACTTAACAAATGATTTCTATTCGCTTACTGACTTTAAGTAAGTTTAAAACTTCGTATGACTTTTAGTGAGTTCAGCGGAGAAAATTTCACTTTCATATTTATTGAATGCTGAATAATATTTTAGTATTATCACTTCGTCTAGCTTTTTCAACTTCAAATTTCCTTCAATGTGTCATGAAGCAGTCTTTGATTTAGTAGCAAATTTATAACACCGTTTTTAAACCACAGCGTCTTTCCCAGGCCTTACAAGCTTGCTCAGCAAATACTTGTCTAAGGCGTATTGTACAGTGCTTTTAAATTTAACCCACTTGTAACTAACTTCTTCAGGTCTGCTTGTCTCTTGCACGAATTGGTTTTTTAATTACCTGCTCAAAGCAAATACGGACATTAGGTTAGGCTTTACCGTGATCGTTATTGATATGGAATGAAACAACAAGTTTACCGTTAGCAATCATGGTTTAATTTATGTTCAAAACGCATTTGAAATGTTTAAACCTCCATCATCAGGTGGATTGACCTGTATTAATATGACATGGACTGATTAGTATTAATTTGATATGTGTGTGTGGCACTGTCTAGTAGAGAAAATGAACAATATTTCAGAACACCTTGCTCTGTGGTGGCCTTTGACTAAAACCTAAACATATATGTAAATGTGCAAATAAAGCAACCAAAGCGGTATGCCTCCAGTGGTCACAGGCTCCTCCCTCTGTCGCAATACATCGCATATAAACTGTCACACTTTGTAAAGAGAGATATTGTCTAGAAACTGATAGACGCAAAAAACATGTAGCAAAAAAGGAACACTTTTTCAAAGTAAAAAGAACATATAAAAAAATATAACCATTATTTCGGAGTAAGTCGTATACCAGTGTGGAGATCTTTGACTGGCGAGATGAATAAATATTGTATATTAGATTAAACGACTCAAGTGGTTCACGAATCCGTTCGTCTCAAATTTGTATAGCTTAAACTTTGTACTCAGTTATGTAATCAGGTGCTTTGTTGAAAACATTAAGTGTAATTATTGTTTATAATTACGCATAAACGACAACTTAGGTTGGGATTGAGAAAGAATGAAAAGAATGACAGATGGAGAGCAAAGTTTTGATAATGTCTGAACTGCAGGTTTGTTACTCTTAAACCTGCCCTTCAGAATTTACTTAGTTACAGCGTGTAACACCTTAAATTGTTATTCATGTAAAATGTGTGATATGTTCTTCGTACCATCTTTATTTACAAACAGTGACAGTATACAGGGTGGTCTATTGATCGTGACCGGGCCAAATGTCTCAAGAAATAAGCGTGAAACGAAAAAACTACAAAGAACGAAACTTGTCTAGCTTAAAGGGGGAAACCAGATGACGCTATGGTTGGCCCTCTAGGTGGCGCTGCCATAGGTCAAACGGATATCAACTGCGTTTTTTAAATAAGAACCCCAATTTTTAATTACATATTCGTGTAGTAGGTAAAGAAATATGAATGTTTTAGTTGGACCACTTTTTTCGTTTTGTGATGGAAGGCGCTGTAATAGTCACAAACGTATACCTACGTGGTATCACGTAACATTCGGCCAGTGCGGACGGTATTTGCTTCGTGATACCTTAGCCGTGTTAAAATGGACCGTTTACCAATTGCGGAAAAGGTCGATATGGTGTTGATGATCAAAATGCCCAACGGGCGTGTGCACTGTATGCTGCTCGGTATCCTGGACGACATCATCTAAGTGTCTGGACCGTTCGCCGGATACTTAAGTTACTTAAGGAAACAGAAAGTGTTCAGCCACATGTGAAACGCCAGCCACGACCTGCAACAAATGATGATGCCCAAGCAGGTGTACATCAGTAGCAGACAAACTGCGCGGGAATCGGGAATCTCAGAAACGTCGGTGTCGAGAATGCTACATCAACATCGATTGCACCCGTACCATATTTCTATGCACCAAGAATTGCATGGCGACGACTTTGAACGTCGTGTACAGTTCTGCCACTGGGCGCAAGAGAAATTACGGGACGATGACAGATTTTTTGCACGCGTTCTATTTAGCGACGAAGCGTCATTCACCAACAGTGGTAACGTAATCCACGATGGCTGCGACAAGTGGAACATCAGCGACCTTGGCGGGTTAATGTATGGTGCGGCATTATGGGAGGAAGGATAATTGGCCCCCATTTTATCGATGGCAGTCTAAATGGTGCAATGTAAGCTGATTTCCTACGTAATGTTCTACCGATGTTACTACAAGATGTTTCACTGCATGACAGAATGGCGATGTGCTTCCAACATGATGGATGTTCGGCACATAGCTCGCGTGCGGTTGAAGCGGTATTGCATAGTATATTTCATGACAGGTGGATTGGTCGTCGAAGCACCATACCATGGCCCGCATGTTCACCGGATCTGACGCCACCGGATTTCTTTCTGTGGGGAAAGTTGAAGGATATTTGCTATCGTCATCCACCGACAACGCCTGACAACATGCGTCAGCGCATTGTCAATGCATGTGCGAACATTATGGAAGGCGAACTACTCGCTGTTGAGAGGAATGTCGTTACACGTATTGCCAAATGCATTGAGGTTGACGGACATCATTTCGAGCATTCATTGCATTAATGTGGTATTTAAAGGCAATCACGCTGTAACAGCACGCGTTCTCAGAAATAATAAGTTCGCAAAGGTACATGTATCACCGAAATAAAATGTTCAAACATACCTACGTTCTGTATTTTAATTTAAACAACCTATCTGTTACCAACTGTTCGTTTAAAATTGTGAGCCGTATGTTTGTGACTATTACAGCGCCATCTATCACAAAGCCAAATAAGTGGCCCAACTAAAACATTCATATTTCTTTACCTAATAGACAAATATGTAATAAAAATGGGGGTTCCTATTTAAAAAGAAAACGCTGTTGATATCCGTCTGACGTATGGCAGCGCCATCTAGCGTGCCAACCATAGCGCCATCTGGTTTCCCCCTTCAAGCTACACGAGTTTCGTTCTTAGTAGTTTTTTCGTTTGATACTTATTTCGTGAGATATTTGGCCCGGTCACTATCAATGGACCACCCTGTATATGTGATGTATTACGACGGAGAGAAGAGCCGGTAACCACTGAGGCTACTTTATTTTGTTTGCTTTATATACACATTTACATTTACGGTCCACGGAGCCGTATTCTGAAACAGTGTTTTGCTTCTCTACTAGACACTGCCGCAGGCTACCCCAGATTCCTGCACCAGCGAACCAGCGCGACTGGCAGCTGCTGGATGTTGTTGGTGCATGGAGATGTGCTGCTTTGTGTCCCCACAAAGCACCCCACAACTACTCTACAGGATTTAAGTCGGGGGAAGAGGCAGGCCAGTCTCATTACAAGAGTTAATCCATTTGCGCCATTAGACACGGTAGCACATTGACATCGCTAATATTAAACCAGGGCCAAATGCACATTGAAACGATGCACATGGAAGAATACTGTGTCACAGTAACTTTGACCGGTGAGTGTATCGTCTTCAAAGGTTTGAAGGTCAGTACGCCCATGCCCCACACCATAACACATAGACCACTAAATATAACCGTTTTTTGGCGTATGTTTTATGGCGTGAGAACACATGATGTTGCATGGGCGTACTGACCTATATCTTTGAACGCATTACTGTGACTCAGTAGTCGTTTCCCACGTGAGTCTTTTCATGTGCATTCCACCCTTATTTCATTTTTATGGATGACAACGAGCGGCAGCGTCGAACAGCGCAGGTGCAGTTGCTCTTCGATCGAGACAATATTTGTCCTCTCCGTTCCCCGACTTAAATCCTATCTGGCACGTGGGGGATGCATCGGAGAAACGTACTACAACACGTCCACGTGCACCAAAGACGTTTCAGCAGTTGTCAGCCACGCTGGTGGAGGAATGCAACGCCCTATGACAAGAACTCCTTGTTAGGGCCGGCCGGGTGCCCTAGCGGTTCTAGACGCTACAGTCTGGAACCGCGCGGCCGCTACGGTCGCAGGTTAGAATCCTGCCTCGGGCGTGGATGTGTGTCCTTAGGTTAGTTAGGTTTAAGTAGTTCTAAGTCTAGGGGACTGATGACCTTAGAAGTTAAGTTCCATAGTGCTCAGAGCCATTTGAACCATTTGAACCTTGTCAGCCTTGTGACCAGCGTGGCAGCTCGTTGCAGAGCACGCACTGCCGTCCGAACTGATCACACACCCTACTAAGAGGCACGTCCCACCTTCTGTAATGTCCAGGGCAGCATCAAAATGATTGTATAAACATTGTATTCATTACGATGAATCGCGCTATGTAGAACATATCAAACAATAAATGAATTTCATACGAGGTGCCACAATAAAGAAATGAGACTGATGTGAAAAAAAAAGTTGCTTACTGTTTTAGTCAAATTTAGTGTTAGTCTCCTTCAAAGTAGTTCCCTTCTGATTGCACACACTTTTTCCAACGCTTTTGCCATTGATGCTAACATTTCTGGAGCTCATCTTCTGCAATATCCTACAAGACCTTCGTCACAGCTTTTTGGACATCTTGTGTTGTTTGAAAATTGTGTCCCTTGACCGCTGTTTTGACTCTTGGAAATAGAAAAAACTCGCACGGAGCGATATCTGGTGAATAAGGTGGCTGTGATAGTACTGAAATTTGTTATGAGGTTAAATGTTGCTGTACTGACAGAGCATTATGGGATGGCACATGAAAGGTGGCTACACTGAGTCACAGCGCCAGAGATTGCGCCAAAGAGTATTATTCCGCCACCTCCACTGGGGCAGTTGTAGTTCAGAGGTTGCCGTGGGAAGTGCTTATTTAGAGGATGTCGAAAGCTGTACTAGTTGAGAGCATGTCGTGTGCAGTTGTTCTTCTGCTGGCCGAGAGAGTTGATGCTGTTCGGTTGGTGTAATGTATATATGGAAGATGTTGCAATGATCACAGTGTATTTTTCGTCAGTATACAGGGTGATACAAAAAGGTACGGCCAAACTTACAGGAAACATTCCTCACACACAAAGAAAGAAAATATGTTATGTGGAAATGTGTCCGGAAATGCTTACTTTCCATATTAGAGCCCACTTTATTACTTCTCTTCAAATCACATTAATCATAGAATGGAAACCCACAGCAACAGAACGTACCAGCGTGACTTCAAACACTTTGTTACAGGAAGTGTTCAAAATGCCCTCCGCTAGCGAGGATACATGCATCCACCCTCCGTCGCATGGAATCCCTGATGCGCTGATGCAGCCCTGGAGAATGGCGTATTGTATCACAGCCGTCCACAATACGAGCAGGAAGAGTCTCTACATTTGGTACCGGGGTTGCGTAGACAAGAGCTTTCAAATGCCCCCATAAATGAAAGTCAAGAGGGTTGAGGCCAGGAGAGCGTGGAGGCCATGGAATTGGTCCGCCTCTACCAATCCATAGGTCACCGAATCTGTTGTTGAGAAGCGTACGAACACTTCGACTGAAATGTGCAGGGGCTCCATCGTGCATCAACCACATGTTGTGTCGTACTTGTAAAGGCACATGTTCTAGCAGCACAGGTAGAGTATCACGTATGAAATCATGATAACGTGCCCCATTGAACGTAGGTGGAAGAAACTAAAATGAGCTCTAACATGGAATTTAAGCGTATCCGGACACATGCCCACATAACATCTTTTCTTTATTTGTGTGTGAGGAATGTTTCCTGAAAGTTTGGCCGTACCTTTTTGTAACACCCTATATATGGAGGTAGTGAAAAAATTTTTTATTTTCAAATTCCATAGATAACAATGCCCATTGGTCACAGGTTCAGTCAACAAAGCATCTGGCTCGTGTTTATGTATTAGACTGTAATTCTGGTTTCTGTGTGCAATGATAGTATTTCTGGCTTTTTTAATTACTTCATTGAAAATGGTGTTTAAAATTTCTTGTCGTTTTGAGGAAGAACCGTGCCAGATATATGTACGTTGAACCACACTAACACACACAGAACAGTTACACTTGTGCTTTGTTGTTTCGTAACTGTTATAGTTGCAGGGGACTTAATTAATCAATTGTGTTAACGGAAATTTCCTTTCATTCTTTATTATTATTTTATGCAGTCAGATTGCGTACTAATACTACTCAGGGCCAACCGGTTACGAGACTTTGTAACCGGTTACACAGCTAATAAAATTATTATTGCATTCATTTTATAATTAAGCCCCCATTCACGATTTTATAATTAAGCCCCCATGCACGTGGCGACCGCTGCTTCGGAACGTCCCTTGGAATTCTTTTGACATTAAAAATAGCAGACAGTAGTACTGTTGTAGTAATTTGTAGTTTAGTAATTGTAGTCTATATTGCATGTGTAGATCTAGTAATTGAACATTTGCAGTTGTCTTGTCAGTCTTCTAATGGTGTTTTTGCAGAATTTCATTTTTCATGTCTCGTATACGGGTTTGACAATTTTGTGCAATTATGAAGATTTCAGTTGTTCGCTAATCGTGTTTGTCGGGAAGCATTTCGTGTGAATGGTATTGTTGGTGATAAAGTGTTATATTTTGTGTAATTTTCGTACAGTGACGGGTTTTGTATGTTTTGTAAATGATTACGCGATCGATGAAAAAAGGCACAAATGATGGATAGTCAGAATGACGAAATTGTTAACATGGCGAACTCGCCAACACAGGAGAACAATATGATGAATAATGAAGTAGAAAACAATTTAATAAGCAGGGAAAATAGTCCGGAACCAGTTCAAAATTTTTCACACTCGGAAAATTTTCAGAAGATGAGATTAACGATACAAGATTCTGAAATAGTATCGAACACAAATAGTTTTATGGCTATGCCGAAGGCAGTTAGTTTTACGGGAAATGTTAGGGGCTAAAAGAATTTTGAACCAGTTAATATGGAGCAGTTGGTGGGTGCTATATTAAATTTGGGATCACAGATGGGAACATTGGCAACACGGTTAAGACTCACAAATAGGAGCAATTAAAACTGATATGGGAACAATGGAAACACGGTTAGACTCACGAATAGGGACATGTTTCAAAAACACGAAAGATGAATTAAAGAAAGAAATTAGAGAAGAAGTACAACCGATTTTGAATTCTCACAATAATAGATTTATTTCAATGCTAATTAGACAGAGGGAACAGGATAGAGAACAGGAAGAAAGAGATCGCGTGATACTACAAAAATTTTCAGAGTTAAATTTACAACATGCACACGATAAGGAAGAAATATTTGAAAGAATCGAGGAATCTGTACCAAATGAAAGAATAAATAACCTAACACAACAATATGAACAGTTAACTACTAAATGTGTCAATACTGAAACCTGAGTCGCGACACTTACGGAAGACGTAAATAAACAGAAAGAACAAATAGGTGACTTACCGAAAGAGTTGAGATTTCAGATAAATTGACAAGTCTTAGTTTAAATGGGGACAGAGATTCAGATGATACAGCTCCATTGCCATTTGCAGAAACCGAAGAGTACCAGAACATAAATAAACATGTTGATAATCAGGGAAAATTTAATGAATGCTTTAAAAGGGAATTTGAGGCGTTACGAAAGCAAGTCAAACAATTGAAAGCGAAATCGTAGGAAAAGACAGTAGAAGAAATTTAGAATCACAGTTAGCTGTGGGTTTTGAAGAAAATAATTTATTTGATTTACGAGATGCAACAAGAGAGCGCCAGGCGCGCGAACTTGACAATAACCGACATTCTGACTGGGACAGACGCGGTAGGTCTTTGTCGCCACGAGGCGAAAAATTTGACTATAAACACTTTTAATTGTTCGAAAATTTTAGATCTTTCGCAATTCTGAGAATGACATACATCCATGTTCATGGTTAGATCAATTTATGTACGCACTTCCACCAAATTGGCCACTAAGTCACAAACTGGAATTCGTGTGTGGATATTTCGAAAACAAACCGGCGACGCGCATGCGTGCACTTATTAGAGATTGTAATAATTTAAATGATTTTTATCATGCATTTATATCGGCATATTGGTCCGAAAACACGCAAGACATAGTTAAACATAGTCTTATTATGCAGCGTTATTTTAAACAGTCTGAGTTCCGCTCGCCGGCAGAATACTTTGAAGACATGATTCGAAAGAATCAGTTCCTTTCCAACCCTTATAGCCCGAATGAATTAATTCGCATTTGTTTAACTAAGCTGCCACAATCGATAAGATACATTGCTTTAGCCGGAAGATGTAAAGACGACATTGAAACTTTTAAGACTTTGCTACAAGAACTTGAGTATAACAACGGAACTTCTTGCAATTTTTTCAGTAACGTTAATCACAATAGATTTTCGGAGAAGAGGGATAGTGATCGGAACGGACGTTGTAGTGGTAATTTTGGAAATGAAAGGCGAAACAGACAGGACAATAGATACCAGCCTTATGACAAAGGAAAGCGTACCGATTAGACAGTATTATTTAGTTCGCAATGATATTCTTTTTAAACGAAAATCGATTGACAACTCTGGTTAGTTTGCATTCCTGGTGAGTGGGTTAATAAATTGATTTGGTATACACATTTCAGTTATGTACACTTTGGTCCCACAAAATGCTTTCATAAATTACGAGAAAATTGCTACTTCAGTAATGTGGAAAAACGTATTCGATTTGTTCTTGCCAAATGCAAATTATGTCAAAAGGTTAAGCCGCCAACTATTTCTCACAGAGCACCGTTGTTTCCTATCATTCCAGCGAAATTAAAGGAGATGGCTGCAGTCGATTTGTTCGGTCCAGTGGTTCATTCTACTAATGGTTTTGCGTACATTTTGGTAGCAGTGGAACTGACATCAAAATATGTGTGTTTTACACCTTTACGCAAAGCAACAGCCCGTTCAGTACTTTATTGTCATCAGAATCACAGAACGTGGGATCAGTATCTTCATACTTCTCAAAAGATTCTGAATGAACTCCCTAATGATTCAAATTTTTACCGCCTATATTGATATTAAAAAATAAAGCTCCGACAAATCGCATTTCTGAAATCGTTCCTTTTCCGCCTACACGGAAACTGCGGCATTCTGAAGTTGTCAACCTGGCTCTACAAAATATTGCATCTGCGTCTGCTAGAAGAGAGAAATCAGCTAAATGTCCTGGTCGTTTAAAAACTTTGTCAGTTGGTCAAAAGGTGTTAATTAAGTCTCTTCGTTTGTGTCACAAAGGAAAAGGCTTGTGTCGCAAATTTTTTCTGCTTTATAACGGTCCATATAGAGTTCGCAAAATTATTCATGATAACACATTCGAAGTAGAAACTCTTAAATCTCGGCGCTCTAAGGAATACATCATATACCGAACGTTAAATTTTTTGTGGAAAGACATACTTTTGAGAAACTAACAGTTACATGTAAACATGCAGAGAACATAAGGATACCGCGCCGTGTTCTGCCGCGGCACATACTCAAAGCAACAGTCAAGTCTGCGCGCCGCACAAGGCAGTCGTTGACCCCAAACAATTACTTCCTTCGTCACGCGTACCTACAGCTGATCGAGCGCTCAGTGCGAATGCACTGACAGCCGTAAACAAATACACAGTCTAATTTCTCCGATTAAATTCAGTATAAAGCTATAGTGACTTGATAAATTATGTTATTAACGTTCAGTTTTTTTCAGGATACAGTTGTATAAAATATTTAAGAACTACAGGTAAATTCTGTGTTTCAGGAAGAATGTAATTTCGAGGAAGAAACTAATAAACTAAAAAGGTAACTATTAATTGAGTTTATTGTTCAGGTAACATATTTTCACTTAGGTACGTACGTTAGACATAATTTGCTGCTCACGATTACGTGATTTATACTTTGTGTTAACTGATTTTGACAATGATTGATTAATGAATAGGGTTGTTACTTATGTATATTATGCATCGCTTGGCTGCACTGCTTTTCCACTGATGTCACTTTTTTTTATTATGTGCCTGCTGTGCTTATTTATTTAAACTATAATTGTCACCTGATTAGTTGTGCTGATATGGTTATGTTTGTAAGTTATACTTTGTGATTTATCTGCTTGCGCCTTCATGTTTACTTATTAAGATTACATATGAACATTTATTTGCTTATGCTGATATGATGCTAATGACCTGTTTATTATGTAAGATATATATTTGCTGCTTTGCGTGTGGATTGCATATTTACACATTTTTGTTTTGTTGTCATAGCTACTCTTTAATTTGGTATACGGTGTACGAACATGGAGTTTAGGTCACACTATGGTATTAATTATAGATCGTTCGCTTGGCAGAGCCTCGTTATAGGGATTGTGCTACATCCACTTGTTGACATTCTGTTCTCTACCGTCATATTTTCTCGCTATTGCATGTTTTGCTTACGCTCAATGTTTTATATTTTAAGATAAGAAAATGAACTGCTATAATTCTAGGAACGACGTTGGTACAAGAAACTTCACTGAAGTCACATGAGCTGGAGGTTTTATGGAAGCTGTATAAATTTATGCTAATAGAAAGGAAGCTAACGACATGACATACCAACACTAGGTTTAGACCATTGACAGTTATTACACTGCATTCTTCGTGAGCAATTGAAATAGCAAGTGACACTTGACACAAAAAATACTGAACATGCTTGCTTCTGTTTTGCCATGATTCTTGAAGTGGTGTACACACTGTGAAATATTACGATCATTCACACTCCGTACTCGTACTTACATACTGAAAGTTATTCAAACTAAAGGCTGTTAGAGGTCATGTATGCATTTCTTTTATTTAATGATGGACAAGGTAACCAAAATTTATTTTATAATTCATAATGAGTAGAAGATTTGGGTCAAGTGGATTACACAGAGGTTGTGTGTGCACATTGCGTCTTTGGATTGTATGGGATGATGAATTGAAGTTTGCACTAGGATTTTATCTGTACTTGTTCGAGGAGACTGACTAGAGGAATGAGTTGTTATGGAAAGTAAATGATGTTGATGATAAGGTTTATATGTACTGACGTAAGAGGTATTATTGAAGTATTAAGATTATGTGATGCTGATGATTATTGGAGTTTTGGTGGACAAGAGGTAAGGTAAATGATATTGATGGTAAGGTTTATATGTATCGACGTACGAGGTATTATTGAAGTATTAAGATTATGTGATGCTGATGATTATTGGAGTTTTGGTGGATAAGAGGTAAAGTAAGTGAGGAGCATATTTTTCTTGTTGGTTTATATGGAACAAGGAGGATGAAGATGGCAGACTAGAACACTCAAGTAGGAGGAAGATGGTCTACACACACACTTTGTTAAATCAATAAGCAGTATATACTTTTTTTGGAGAGAGGAAGTATTTGCATATCTTGGCACACTGACAGTTGTTCAGCAACTGCACATTTTGATTTGGCTTGGCAAATATTGGTCTTGACATGATGACTATCACGTTGACTAACTATTATTGACTGTTATACACTGTTACCACTACTACTTGATACACATGTCGAACATCAAATTTTGAAGGAATTGCATTTACACAGTTAACACTATTCAGTTACACAGTAGTACTTAAATGTGGATGAGAGATGAGTGAGCGTGTTTTGTGTGTTTTCCTTTCCTAATCCCAAATTATTGGTACCGACCTATCTCCTAAATATTATTTTACTTGTTTGTTGTGGCTTGTACTGACACCCATAAATATTATAGGTGTACTGATATTTGTGTATTTGTAATAGTTAATATGACAATTATCTGATATCATTTGTGTGTTTATTATAATTTGTATGTTTAGTGTAAGAGCATTGATAATAATTTTGTAAAAGCAATTGTGTGTGCATTCGAACTGTTGTTCGTGCTTGCACCTGTTAAACATTACTGGGTGCCACTTGGAAATGTTTAATTTCTGCTGATGAACCCTGATGAACTGTCTGATTAGTGATAGTGAATATTATGGACTGTTACCTGCACTTGTTCAACATTGATGGGTGCCACTTGGAAATGTTTAATTTCTGCTGATGAACTCTGATGAACTGTTTAATTAGTGATAGTGAATATTATGGACTGTTACTTGCACCTGTTCAACATTGATGGGTGCCATTTGGAAACGTTTAGTTTCTGCTGATGAACTCTGATGAACTGTTTAATTAGTGGTAGTGAATATTATCGACTGTTACCTGCACTTGTTCAACATTGCTGGGTGGCATTGATGGAACCGCTTCTACTGAAATAATGTCACTTGTTGGTGTCTGCACCTGTTCAACATTACTGGGTGCCACTGTTGGAACTGCTTCTACTGAAATGATGTCACTTGTTGGTGTCTGCACCTGCTCAACATTGCTGGGTGCCACTGATGGAACTGCTTCTACTGAAATGATGTCACTTGTTGGTGTCTGCACCTGTTCAACAATGCTGGGTGCCACTGATGGACCTGCTTCTACTGAAATGATGTCACTTGTTGCTGTGTGCACCTGCTCAACATTGCTGGGTGCCACTGATGGAACTGCTTCCACTGAGATAATGTCACTTGTTGCTGTCTGCACCTGCTCAACATTGCTGGGTGCCACTGATGGAACTGCTTCTACTGAGATGATGTCACTTGTTGGTGTCTGTGCCTGCTCGCCATTGATGGGTGCCACTGTTGGAGCTGCTTAAATACTGCTGATGGAAAAAAAAATTGAAATGCCGTATGGCTAGGCTTCCCGTCGGGTAGACCGTTCGCCTGGTGCAAGTCTTTCGAGTTGACGCCACTTTGGCGACTTGCGTGTCGATGGGGATGAAATGATGATGAAAGACACACAACACCCAGTCATCATGAGGCAGAGAAAATTCCTGTCCCCGCCGGGAATCGAACCCGGGACCCCGTGCGCGGGAAGCGAGAACGCTACCACAAGACCACGAGATGCGGACAATACTGCTGATGAAATGTTATGAGACTGCTATTTGCAACTGTTGACCATTGCTGGGTGCTACTGTTGGAACTGTCACCTACTCTGAGGAGTGCTACCTGTTTATTGAACTACTGAAAAGATTTTATGTGAACATTTGTATAAACTGATTTTTTGTGTATTTACTGTTTATGAAATGTTATGAGACTCTTACCTGTACCTATTCGTCATTGCTGACGCTATTGATTGAATTATTTAACCACATTGTTTAACAAAGGATACTTGTGTAAACTATTATGTAAAATCACATGTATGCAAGCATTTGTATTCCTTACTGTATTTCATATATTAGGTTATTGAAGGGTCAGTGCAAAGCCAAAATTTATTTAGTTATGTGATATTTACTTATTAATATTATCTTTTATTTTTGTCTATTTTTTTGGACGAATTTGGTGGAATTTTCGCCACCAATGCTGGCAAAAATACCATCAAATTCTAGCCCATGGAGGAGGGACTTATGAAAGGTGGCTACACTGAGTCACAGCGCCAGAGATTGCGCAAAGAGTATTATTCCGCCACCTCCACTGGGACAGTTGTAGTTCAGAGGTTGTCGTGGGAAGTGCTTGTTGAGAGGATGTCGAGTGCTGTACTAGTTGAGAGCATGTCGTGTACAGTTGTTCTTCTGCTGGCCGAGAGAGTTGATGCTGTTC
Organism: Schistocerca piceifrons; assembly: GCF_021461385.2. Taxonomy (NCBI): domain Eukaryota; kingdom Metazoa; phylum Arthropoda; class Insecta; order Orthoptera; family Acrididae; genus Schistocerca; species Schistocerca piceifrons. The sequence goes on from NC_060140.1 coordinate 622,632,384, forward strand.
AGTTGGTGTAATGTATATATCGAGGATGTTGCAATGATCACAGTGTATTTTTCGTCAATAAACATGGAGGTAACAAAAATTTTTTTATTTTCAAATTTCCTAAATAACAATGCCTCTTGGTTACAGTTTCAGTCAACAAAGCATCTGGCTCGTGTTCATGTGTTAGACTGTAATTCTGGTTTCTATGTGCAATTATAGTATTTCTGGCTTTTTTAATTACTTCATTGTAAATGGTGTTTAAAATTTCTTGTCGTATTGAGGAAGAACCGTGCCAGATACATGTACGTTGAACCACACTACCACACACAGAACAGTTACACTTGTGCTTTGTTGTTTCGTAGCTTTTATAGTTGTAGGGGACTTAATTAATCAATTGTGTTAACGGAAATTTCCTTCCATTCTTTATTATTATTTTATGCAGTCAGATTGCGTACTAATACTACTCAGGGCCAACCGGTTACAAGACTTCGTAACCGGATACATAGCTACTAAAATTATTATTGCATTCATTTTATAATTAAGCCGCCATGCACGATTTTCTAATTAAGCCCCCATGCACGTATTATCGTGATGCAGAATCCGATTATCAGTAATGTTGGCACGGACACGAAAAACTCTTTTACGAAGTCTTTCTAAAATTTCTTTTTAGTAATATTGGCTAACTGTTTGTCCAGGAGGCACCCACTCTTTATGAACAACTCCTTTGGACTCAAAGAAGCACAAAAGCATGCATTTCACTTTTGACTTTGACATCCGAGCTTTTCTTGGTCTGTGAGATCCCTCTGAACACCATTGCGAACTATGGTGTTTTGTCTGTGGATCGTACTGAAAACACCACTTTCATCATCAGTGATAACATGGCTCAACAATTCTGAATTGATTTCCGTTTGTTCTAACAGATCGGCTTCCACATTTTCCTGTCTTTTTCGCTGTTGTGGTGTGACATTTTTGGGGACCATTTTCGCACAGATCTTTCTCATACCAAGGTCTTCAGTTATTATTAGACGAACCGTTTCTCGATTGATGTTCAGTTCTTCTGGAAGCATTATCACGGATAATCTTCCATCAGATCATACGAGTTCACGCACCCTGGTCAAGCTGACATCCGTCCGTCAGGTTGATAGTCGTCCACTGCGGTCTTCATCTTCAACATTCGTTCTGCCTTCACTAAACATTTTATGCCAACGAAAAACTTGAGCTCTTGATATAACCTCCTCTCCAAAAACCTTCTGAAGCTTACCGTAAATTGTTGTCGCGTTTTCACCCAATTTAACTAAAAAAGAAATGGTATGTCGTTGCGCAATATTAGCGGTTCCATTTCCGTGACGAGAGACACAAACATGTGTTAACTAATTACAGCACAACTCACGACTGAGCAGTTGCAACGATGTGCCGCTTGGACTAGAAGCAGCTTAAAGACCAAGGTTAAAGATATTGTGCCTACGCAAACCTGCAGGGTTGCCACATTTTGCAAAGAAAATCAATCTCATTACTTTATTGTCACACCTCGTAAGTATGATAAAATTCTAAAGTCAAAGAGCAAATAGCTTTTTCATAGAGTAATTATTATTTCAAATTTTGCGTTATTTTTTTTAAATCCATAAATGTCTTGTATCTTGTATGACAGACTTTATTCCTCAGCTTTCAGCCTTTGTTCATACCAAATTTCATCAAAGTCGGTTCAGCGATTTAGTTGTGAAAGCCTAGCAGACCGAATCACTCCCGCATTTATAAAATCAGTAGGTAAGTGTGAATACCTACTATTATATAGCTGCAAAATACAAAACCGTGGCGGCCTTTGCCGGAGAGGAGGAATAGATGACAGAGAAAGAAAGAAACGCGAGTTTGCTTTCGTTAATTATTCAAATTAAATCGGACCTTTGATCTAAGCTGAAATATTTCGTGATCATTATCGTTTATTCAGCAGAGACCTATTACATCGAATTAAAGTTGCAGTAGAACCGATTTTTCAGCAGTTAGAAAGCTGTGCTATTCCACTGATCGTATCTCCATGTAAAATGCACTCAGACATACATTCTTTTATCACACACGGTCTTTTGGGCAAAATGATCTTTGATCTGTCGTACCGAGCGCGTGTGCTGCGGACGTGCAGTAACGTGAGCTTTCATTTTAAATCAGCGGAAAGTATCGGCTTAGTTGCTTTATAAAAGAATTCCATTCACTATGTAGAGAGCTGGAATAAGCTTTAAAGCTAATATATCTCTGCTATGCACAGGGGAGAATTTGCTTTCGGAAGCTCGTTTTAAGCTGCAAGTTCGCGGTGATATACAGCCACCGAGAATCTGAACTCCAAATGACTTAATACAACCCGCAAATATGTTCTGTTTGGTCTCTTTGCAGTGTAAACGACAGATTTCCTTTCTTACCGATTTAATGGCTCATAAGGAAAAGTGTTCTTTTAAGTGTGGATGGATTTTGTAATTCTCGTGTTTGAATTATGGTAGAGGTTGAGTTGTTGAACAGACTTCCGGCAAGGAATCGCAGTTTCAGCAATTCTGCGATATCACACCTTTATTACACAGTTGAGCTTGATCTGAAATAGACGTGTCTTTGTTTTCGCTGTGACATAAAGATACAGCTTAGAACATTTGTGTTAGTAAAAATCAATGCAATAAACGTATAAATATCTGAAGTGCAAAATATCACCGGTATCACTGGCGAAATGAAAAGAAAATTCCGTTGATCAAGTGGCCATTAGAGACAGATAAACTATTGATGAGAATGAAGAAAAGTACGTAACTATAGTTACAGACAGTGTTGCTACACTTTATGGAAAATGGACTTACGTAGCAATCCCAGTTAATTTAATCATAGAGACAGCGAGCTTTACTGTGTTAAGAGTCTCTACGTAAGAAAGTCCAGAGAAAAGGAAACACACTACGAAATCTGCTACAAAAATATTTATCAAAAATGCTGATAATAATTACTGTAGGTATTAAACCAGACTGCCTATAGAAGAAACGAAGGGTGAGGCTGAAGTTAGGAAATTCACACATTCTATAAAGGAGAGTTGTATGAAGAATAGTGGCACAAATTTCCAATTAATGAACTACTTGGGCGCATTGAAATTATAAAGTGACCACTAAGGAACGTATTTTTTACCTATTCTAAGCGTATGTACGGGACCTGCTTCAACTTATCTCGAAATCTGTTTGGCAGAAGAGATCAATATTTTCTTTGTCTGTCTTCGTTATTCCAGTATTTTGAATGTAAACAAATGAAAGAGTATTGCCTGCTGCTATTGGTGCTTTTGCAAAAGTTTGAAGGGTACTGCACAATGAAAGCGAATACCTGAAATTTGTATCTAGGATAGTGCTTGTAAAATACTGCCCCAAATCGTAGCAAAATTAATGACTCTTTTGCGCCCTGGAATGATATTCTGCTCAAATGTGAAAATTTTCAACGTTTCCACGATCAGTGCCAGAGCCTGAGCGGAATCAATATCTAGATAGCGGAATCAACATCTAGATTGGAATGACAGCCAGGAAGAACAGCCTATGTAGCACGCAGCATGAACACACCACCGAGCCAAATTGCCACATTCCACCCAAGCTGGAGTATCAAGGTGCCGATGCAGCAAAGTCACCTCAAGGAGCTAAAGGTCATTCTGTTGACCATATACAATGAAGTAACAACGCCTAAGTTGTACACAAAAATAGCTTTCAGCACACAGATCCTGCGGAAGTAATTGAACGAAGCATATAAAGATCAGGGTTGAGATACCACAACCTGGTGTAGAATGCCAATGGGCTCGGAAAACTAGAGCACATTCGCTCATTCTTGCCACTTGACAATGTCATTAATGTAGATTGACCAATACAGGTACCTTTATTTCCACAGATTAGTGCTCTGTTTGCAGCTAACCAGTCCCAACGTGACACCTGTGAGCCCCCGTGTGTGGTCCACCTACGATGCAATATCCAGCGTGGCCTGAAGGACTTAGCGGGTGCGGGCTGATGCTGCCTCGCTTTCGCCGTCATACTGAAAAGGCTTGAGTGCGTCCTCCCATCAGACTCTTTGGAGGTGTAGCTGGGATACCTATTGAGCTCATGAGCTACCATTGACCCAGGGCAGCACAGGAACTACTGTACCCGACCTGCATCTACGAGCCGACATCGGCTTCACTGGCTACTCTTTCGCTGAGGGTTCATGACATTACCCTTCACGACTAGGACCACCTTGTGCAGAGCTGTTGCCTGTCTTTCAAGGGTGCAGTCTATGACGTCATCGAGAGCGTCCTGGTAACCTACTGGCCGCGAGGGGCAGCGCGTGTAACACGGAACGAACTGTGGCTAGCTGAGTGTGACGTCACAAGGTGCTGCGAATGTGCCGCCCTCTCTGCGGCATCCGAGACTATGAGACACCGTGGCGTCAGCACATATCGCTGTGACCAGCAACCTTCTGTTCGCCAAGCTACTGGCAGCCATGAAGGAATATAACTTCGTATCCATGAATGACAAGTGATTATTCTGATAACAGTGTCTAGTGTCTTCAGGCATTCCACAGAACCTCACTATCGCACTCCGCCCTGTGCCATCCGGGCAGTATGGAAACCACGACTACAGCACCCTGGAACCTTAATCACAAAACGATATGGATAGCACTCTTATTACTTAGACCAAACCTGACTAGAACTTAATATTATCTGAACGCGACGTAGGGATATTCAAAAAGTGGTTTTTAACGAAATGACGGCCTCTGAAATAAAAGTGAATGTTTTCGAGAAAAAAGTCGCTATTAATATGTGCAACTAAAACCGAAATTAAAATATATCGCAAATATGCTTTGTATTGCAGTAGAAAATAAGCTGATCCAAATTAACACAAAGGTTTAATGTAATTACATATATGTTTCATGTGTTGTAGATACAACCATCTTGAAATGATTATTATCATTATTATTATTATTTAAAGCGTTTAAAGTCTCAAATTGTATTTTTTTAATAATAAAATTGAATAAACTTTTAATCGGCAATGCCAGTATCTTACAGTTCATCATTTCTTTCGCCGATGGCGAAACACTCCATTTTTACGAAATTACATCGATTAATTGGCTTCCGCTTACCAGGCGAAGCGTTTTTTTTATGACACTTCTAATCTTTTCCATCCGTATAAGTACATTCGTTTGTCATTTGCAAGCACTCGTGTTTTACTTCGTATAGAAAACAAGCGATATGACAAATTAAGCAGACGCGAAACAAACACATACTTTCAGACTGCTTGCCTCAAAAGAATCATGTTACGAAGAAAAATCTTGTGGAGAATAGTATTTTAGTCGACACTGATGTCCTCTGTGATATTAAAAGGACCACAACTCCGTCGGTAACTATTATATCATTACATTGGCTGCATTGAACGCTCGGTTGCTCCAGAGCCTCATGCAGGAAATCGGGGCTTTAACACATTTTAACTTTCATGGCACAATTTATTTGAATGAATCTTAAAAACAGTCTCTAGGGAATATTTTAAGCCAATGAAAAATTAGAGTAAAGAAAATTGTAGCCTGGTCTACAGCCTTAACTTTAATTTAAATTTACTAAGAGAATTATGCACTCAAACTAAAAATCTTCGTTCTTGCAGCTGTAATTATGCGTAAAGGACATTATCTGTGCTCTGTCTGTCCTGCATATCGTAGCCGTGTACAGTGATAAATTAACTAACCTGTTATGCTTGATAGGTGATTCCTTATTCGTACCACCCTTGCACAGTATATCTTAAATACCATAAAGAGGAAGCGGGATGGAATCATGGTTGGTAGCCACACTTTATAATTCAGACACTTTATTGGGCTTTATGCCTTTAAAAATAATTTGAGAATTAAAAATTGTGGACTAGCCACTACATGAAACTTTGCAAATACAACTAGAAACCCAACGTACTCAGTACTCTAACAAACAATTCCAAATTAAGAAAACGGGGTTACTGGCAAAGTTGGGAAATTCAAACTCCCATATAGGACTTCCAAATGAAACAATTACAGGTAAAGGGTGACTTAATGGCACCTGAGCACTAATGCTAAACTAAGATGCCATTACATAACATGATAGTGTGAACTGAACTGAGTAGAAGTGAGAAAATTGTATAACTCACTCAAATTTCCACAGGTAAACTCAGGTCATACCAGAAACAGAGGGGGAAGCAGGAAGTGAGTCATTATGTCGCAAGTGGGTCAGGTCGATGGCACGACACTGTCTGATCAGCCGAGTGAGGATCTACACTCAGCAGAAAGGAGACTCTGACAGTAAACCAAAGGAAGGGAGACAGGCATATACGTTAGCTCGTAAGACGTGCTCCAAGAAACTCTATCTCTTACACAATAGCACATAGCAAGGTACTGACAGAGCAGTTAACAGCCTGTAATATAAAGGAATAAGGAGGACAGATGCGGTAATTTTGAAGCGAGACTTGCGTCGCAGCCCCACGTTAGTTCCCTTCAAACGCTCCAGCTCTCATCATGAACTGATCATTGGGATCGGTGGCATTTAGAAGTAATAACACTCTGTTCCACCTATGTCCTAGATGTTCCAGTACAATCTGTGAACTAGCTGAAGATTTACTCAAGACGATGGCCTTCACCTGATGAACTTCATGCTACTCACCGCCTACCATCCACTGCTGGAGGAACTGATTATCTTCGACAGCACTCCTGGGTAATGGCCGAGCCTTATCTCCGACAGTCCGCCGCTGCGCCAAGATAGCTGACATCTTCTGCTAGGATTGCAACCTCTGAGCCGACTCGACGGACGTCTGTTAGAATCCAACACGAAGCTAAATGAGCAACAGGAGAGGCTGGTGCGGAAGAACGTCGACTTGTAAACAATGAGAATGAAGGAATAAACACCAATAATGTTTCACTAGCGTCGTTGACGCTTCACAGATTTCCAAGAGCTATCCTAACCTTAGGTACAGGTGTCTGCGCTAGGCCCTATGTAATATTACTTCATCCTACATTATTGTTACTGTGGTCTTCAGTCCAAAGACTGGTTTGATGCAGCTCTCCATGCTACTCTATCCTTTGCAAGCCTCTTCATCTCCAAGTAACTACTGCAACCTACACCGTTCTGAATATGCTTACTACATTCAAGTAGTAGGGAGTTGGGGTTTGTGGGACACTTTTGATAGCAAATTGATATGCAAATTAATTAAATTGATCAATTAATCACCCCCGCCCCCGAGCACGAGCACCCCCGCCCTCGGATGACGTCAAGTGTTTTCTCAGCTGCACGTGTGCCCCAACCCCCTCCTCACCACCAACCCCCTCCCCTCAACCAACCCTATTGGCGGGAATTTCGAATTTTGGCAGAATTTCGAAGTTTGGTGGGAATTTCTTCGTCCCAGGGTTGTGCTGCTATCCCACCCCACCCCCACCCGGGAATTGGGTGGGGGGGGGGGGAGGGAAATTAAAATTGGCGGTATCCTTTTCGGGACTCGAACCTTGGTCCTCCTGGGTGGAAAACTCAGTTGCACTCCCCTAACACAATTAAATCACCACAGGCCCTTGAAATTGGTAGTAGCCAATAGGAAAGCAGCTTGCGATCAGAACGGTGCTATAAGGTGGGCGCAGCATCTCTCCAGCCTCAGCTGCAGTCAGCTACCCAGAATGAAGCGCCAGTCGAGATCGTCCATCGCCGTCCTGCCACAGCATCAATGATAAACGAAGAAGCCTCGGAAGAGTAAGTGCCCCCTGCTTAATGTCTGTGTTTACTGACATGTGAGGGTTTTTGTGCTTCTTTCATCGCTTATAACGGTTTTTCTTCTTTGCTATTCAGCGGATGCGACTTCCTCCAGCCTGTCGGGCTCTGCAACAGCGATGTGTACCGGCCCGTCGAGACCCGCAGCAGCGACAGCGTCCTGGGATCCTGTCGCGCACCTGGTCAGCTTTATGGAGCAGGACAATCAGCTGTTATTGTCGGTCGAAGACACCCAGCCAGTCCCTGACACGCTGAAGTGCACCGGGGGTCCTAATCAGCATGACGTAGGTCGGTACTGGTCTTCGTCATACGCGCCATCACAGAGTATTCCAGTGATACTGTATGACCAGGGTGAGGATGCAGTGGATGAGAAGATACCAATTAAGCCCTGTGCACCACTTCTCTTCTCTTCAGTGTATAATTTAAGTGCTATTGGTTCGAAACATTTACATATTGGTATAGAAGCAACCTCAGACAGATTGTGGCGTAATGTGATAGAGAACGAGAAGGCAGCTAAAAGCATTAAAGTGCGGTTTACGGAGGTGCAATGGGATGAACTCTGTCGTGCAAAAGCGTATATCATCCTGCAGATGACCACCAAGTATCACCCGAGCCGCCCTCCTTCGTACAATGACTGCTCTCCGTGTGAAATCAGGTAACACATCCATTTATCTACAGCACTCCATCGTTCAAAACTTTTTCGATCTACAGATGGTACTATCCATTGTGTTAAAAAGACAGAACAGGTGGCTGTCGTGTGTTAAAGCTGTGTATAGAGACATTGCAGAGTATCTAAGAATGAACAGTGTGCATGTAGACGACTTCGAACAGTGGGTCAGTATGGTGCTGACGAAAACTAATGTACCGTTAATAAGTTTAAGAGAAATACGTGCTGAATTCGGTGCTTACAAGAAGGCTATATTTTCTACATTCTGTGATGGCCTTAAGATAAAGGAATAACCAGTTGATGTAGTGCATCCTGTGTATGATTACTGTTTAAAAAATGTATGTAACCATGTATGTGTTTTTTATTTCCTACCTCTTCTAATATTGCAAGTAGTAAAGCTATTGCCCAAGAATTTTCACTGGAAACATGCAACAGCAGAAAATTATGTCATTTAACTAACTTCTCCGTAAAAGCCCCTTGCACGTCACTAACTGAAATGGTCGGTATCGGGTAAAGGGCATAGTGTTCATTATTTTCTATATTTTCTGTCGCAGTAGGTATCATGGCAGGGCGGGTGAAGCATCAAGAGTTTGTTGTAAGTGACTGGAGCTGTGACGGTGCGCAAGAAGACCTGAAGAAGAAGAATGGTGCACTCCTTCACGACAACATACATACAATAATTGTAGAACCATTCAACTGCGGCAAGACAAATATGTTCTCATGTCGCTGCTAACACATCCGGATGGAGTCCGCTTTGAGCAAGTACGTGTATTTTCAAAAACATTGTTTCAGCCCAAATACCAACTACTACAGGAGATTTTGCAGGATGTAAATGGTGTGACATACACGACATTCAGTGAGAGTAACAATATCCCTCCACCGGAAAAGGTAAAGCTAAACACAGTGTCCATATTTGACGACGTTGCTGTGGAAAATCAAAATCAGATTAGGCGATATTTCTGTTTCGGTTGCCATATGGCCGTTGATGTATTTTATCTGAGTCAGGCATATTCCAGAATCCAAAGACAGCTAGTGAGGGATGATGCAAATGTAATTAAGCATTCAAAAAGGACAATCTGAGTTTAAAACACGTTTACCAGGCTCATGTAGGAACCGAAATGTCGTTCAATGATTTTTTAAAGATATTTGCAGATCGCTGGAATCAATCACAGTAGGGTTTCTCGTTATTGATAAAACAAGGAAACTGAATGATGGCAGGTACAGACGGAACTTCCAGGAGTTCCTATAAATATAGTCATGTGAGTACATCAGTATAAGCTTCCGCACTGATAAATACGCACGCATGCCGGGAGCTCCATTTGATAGGATGGGTGTACATAGACAAAACATTCGCTTGTACATGGACGCGAAAATTCAAACTCACGAACATAAAGTTGGAGGTGTACACAAGGAACTAGAGACGTATTGTCAAACCCTTCTGAGACTGAACAATACACTGAATGATCGGGTTAATGCAATCGAGGAGAAAGTAAACGCTTTAAATGAAGGGGGAATAGCTGTCATTGAGAACAGGCCATTGTAAAAATGGGTTAACGCAATTGAAAAGAAAATAGGCAACTTAACTGAAGGGAAAACAGCTATTACTGAGAAGGGGGAGCAGCATAAGAAGAAGAAGAGCGCATATATAAACCTCAAGCTCCACAGAAGACCGATTGGTATACACCAAGATGTCGACTAAGCATAAAGATATCGAGGCACGGAAGGCAGTTTGTGAGAAGCTACAGTGGCTGAGGTTAGGGCATTTGAAGCGGGAGCAGACATTGCGAGAAACATTTAAACCAGTTATTGAATCTCTCGATGAACTTTCAGCGAAATTACGCAAAGACGACGATGACACGAGGATAGACAAAATATTCGGTGTTAGTGATGAGAAACCATACATGTTGGGCACACAGCCTATAACTTTAAATATAAAAACGATAGAGATCGGCGATAAACAATTTCAAATAACACCCGGTCTACTGAACCATATTTTTCTAAGACCCACAAAAACTCCAAATTATTCGCCTAAAGATCTGGAAATGTATTGTGAAATATTGCTTTTCACTGTTCTCCATAAGAATACAAAAAGTCGAAGCAATGTGAAATACAAATCCATTATACGACCCGTTTTGGATGGTGCAAAAAATGGCAGTGGTGATGGTACTGACATTCTGCATAAAAGAGTGAGCAATCGACTTCTACAGTATATATACTGTATTACGACAACAAGTAAGGTGTCAGGCAAACCCAACACCTTCCATGAAAACCCTGACATGATAATGAAATCCAGTAGTATGTCACATAGCTCCGAATAAATCGTGACATTAAATTAACCAAAGTAATACGAGTAACGAGTGAGCAAATGGAATACTGCAGACTAACAGAAGAATGCCTAAATGCATGTCATACCTTCCCACCGTAGGACAGACGCAGTTCCGAGGGGAGAAACGAGAACAGAAGCCGAGAGCAGAACCATGTTAAGCAGGAAAGCCCTACAATAAAGGACGGACGGACACCCACATCAAGCCGGCCGAAGTGGCCATGCGGTTAAAGGCGCTGCAGTCTGGAACCGCAAGACCGCTACGGTCGCAGGTTCGAATCCTGCCTCGGGCATGGATGTTTGTGATGTCCTTAGGTTAGTTAGGTTTAACTAGTTCTAAGTTCTAGGGGACTAATGACCTCAGCAGTTGAGTCCCATAGTGCTCAGAGCCATTTTTTTGACACCCACATCGCCAGCTAACTGCTAGGACCACACCACCCGCAAGTTTTAGCGTGAGACTTTTTCGCGTCTCTGTTACATTGCAAACTTTAGAAACATTGCCCCACCGCGAAAAGTATAACGTTTCTCATTGGATAGACAGAATTTTTGTAGGTGGAGCTTAAGGTTAACATTGAGACCCTGATCGGTCAGATGAAAACACAGCCAGATAGTTTTTTTAAACCAACTTCGGTAAATTGTAGTAAGGAGAAGTTAGGAGAAGAGTTGCTTCCGAGACGAAGAGGTGAGCGGAGCTGCGCTGCCCGCCGCCGCCCCATGACGAACACCGACAAGGTAATGAACGCACACGATGCCGCATTTTTGAGCACATAAGGCTTCACTCAGAACTGCAGAAGTCTCATCTGTTACATCCCCTTTTTGCGTAATACTAGTGTCGATCGTCAATTAAAGCTCAAGGTGTCCACATTTGCCACTTGAAGTAAAAATCTGAAACGCAATGATTTTTCTGTTATATAGTTATTGAGAAGCCACATCAGCCACTGTAATTGACGACAAGTTAGATAAGTAATTAAAGATAATTGAGGGTCACTGTAGACCATTTTGATAGTTTTCTCTTTTGTGAAACTTAAATTTAAATCTAGATTATAGATGTGATATGGCATAGGTCATCCTTCGATCCATTGTAGAACTTGGAAACCCAGTCAGGGAATATTCGTTCACATTTTTGTTGAACGCAGTCGGTTTTTACCATCCTGTATTAAAACATTTCCTTTTATCAATAGTGCAATTTATAAACAATGTTTTGTGAGTAGAATAAAATTTCCAATGGTAAACTTAACTGCTTTTTCGACGTTATTTTACCAGCTAACTAAAAATAGGAAAGCCTTGAACCCCTTCCACTAAATTTAGTTAGTATTAAGATTCTTTTACAGGGAGTGCAGTGGAGCTGACGCTGAAATCATTAAGTATTTGGTTATATCATCGCTAGTCTCACTGAACTCTTCTGAATTCTACATGTCATGTGTGGTCTGGCTTCTCCTTACCAGCAACAGGTCCCAGGTTCAAACTAGTCAATTCCCTAAAAAACACGCTCAGAGCGTCGTTGCGCGAAAGTGGTAGGGAGACACGATATAGAACAAACAGACACCACGCAGAATGTTTAGAAACACCAATGAGCTAATAGACCGGCTGCGACTGCTCATAGCACCAGTTGCCGCTGGTAATACAGCTCATTCGAATGAAGTTGTTTGAATAATTTCTGAGTTTTGAGAAGAGGCATCATCGAATAATTATGGAGACTGTAGTTCGAGAACTGCAGAAAGCAGCAAGCAAAACGTACCCTCGAAGATATGTTACGATTAAAGGTTTTGACTACCTATGGCAGGCGTATCTTGTCGACATGACAGAATATTCTCGTGTGAATAAGGAATTCAGATATATTTTAATGGTCTTTGACATTTGTTCTAAATATGACTTGGAAAACGGGGAAGAAAGTCGCACATGTGTTTGATGGATTGCTGCAGATGGGGACGAATAGAAGCCCAGACAACCTTCAGACAGATCACGGCGGTGAGTTTTACAATAAATATTTCAAGGCTGTGATGGATCGGTATGGAATACATCACTACTCGACGTTCACCCATCTGAAGGCGAGTATCGTGGAACGTCTCAACAGAACAGCGAAACCCCAGATGTGGGTGCAATTCAATCTTCGAGGCTCATACAGATGTATTGATATCCTCCCTCAAATAATTGCACAGTATAATCGAACCAAACATCGCACAATAAAACTGAGACCAATCGATGTTCGTGTTAATAAACTTATAGATACAGAATACAATCGTATTAAAATGGTAGATCCGAGCAGACAGCAATTTAATGTAGGTGATTTAGTACGTATATCAAAACAGAAGACAACGTTTGAGAAATCATACGTGCCAAACTAGTCAGTTTCCAAAGTGCAGAGAATGAATCCTAGAACCTACCTCTTAAAGGACAGCAGTGGTACTGAAATTGCAGGATGATTTTACACACAAGAGTTACAGAAGAGCTCTGAACCAGATGTGTATCTCGGAGAGAGGGTCATATGGTGTCGAGGGAATAGAGTGTTGGTAAAATGGCTCGGTTTTCCCGCATCACAAAGCAGCTGGAGAGACGCTGAAGATTTGTTATATAACAGGGAGCGCAGACCACAAGCACCTCAGAAGCATAAGGTGCGTGACAGGAGACGCATTAGGGGAGGAGACGGTATTCTCGACAAACTACCAGTCGTATTACACATTCCTGGATATAACTATAGTGGCCCTGGAAGAAAACTTCAAAAACGCCTGACACACTGTGATCAGGGTATAAATTTACTTAACGAAGCGTGTATGAAACACGACATCACTTACGCAGCAAATAATGATCGTCAGACCGCCGATTGAATTTTAACTGATAAAGCTAAGGCAATACGTGCGAGAAAGGATATTGGCATAGGTCAACGCATTGCAGCGTTTGCAGTTGAAAGAAGGATGCGTGGTAAAGTTAGCTTGGTTTGGCTGTGAAGAAATTCAGCCACGTTATGAGCGCTGCACGTAGGGCACTAAGGAAGAAGATGAAAACCAAAGGGGGCATGAGAAACTGTATCCTGACAGCGTTGTATGCAGCTAAAAGCGCCCTGAAGCAGAAAGGAGTGACAAAAAAAAAAAGAGCGATTAAACCACACAGGGTTCTACCAATACCAAAGACGTTGGGTGGAGTCATTCCCTTCCTTATTCCTGCCTTAGCCGGTCTCTCAGCGGTTGGTTTATTGGCTGACGATGCTGCGGCAATTGCCAGGACAGTCAAGAATGCACAAAGCTCTCAGGAGCAACTGAAGGAGGCACGAAGACGTAAACGCATAAAGGAGGAAGCAGCCATAGGAAAAGGGCTACACTTGAAATCATACAAGAAAGAACTACGTATTGCCGGCCGCTGTGACCGAGCGGTTTTAGGCGCTTCAGTCCGGAACCGCGCTGCTGCTACGGTCGCAGGTTCGAATCCTGCCTGGGGCATGGTTGTGTGTTACGTTAGTTAGGTTTAAGTAGTTCTAAGTCTAGGGTACTGATTACCTCAGAGCCGGCCGCTGGTGGCCGAGCGGTTCTAGGCGGTTCAGTCTGGAACCGCGCGACCGCTACGGTCGCAGGTTCGAATCCTGCTTCGGGCATGGATGTGTGTGATGTCCTTAGGTTAGTTAGGTTTAAGTAGTTCTAAGTTCCAGGGGACTGATGACCTAAGATGTTAAGTCCCATAGTGCTCAGAGCCATTTGAACCATTTGATTACCTCAGATGTTAAGTCCCATACCGCTTAGAGCCTTTTTGGACTAGGTATCTTCATAAACAAAAAAAGGAAAGGCCTGTAGCAGTCCAACCAGACAGGGCGCTTACAAATACAGATCTGTTTACGTTTTTTACGAAGAAATTCAACATTCCGAGGTGTGTATTTGCGGAATACATTACCGAAGACTATGTGGAAATCAGGGGAATGCGTAATTGTGAATCTGGATGTAGCAGGAGGCCCTGGAACTCACTGGGTAGCATATATTAAAAAAAGATATACAAATAACGTCTCCTATTTCGACTCATTCGGCAACCCCCAGAAGAATGACAACGATGCTTCACAGGCAGAAGACATGTGTTCCACAATTTTCGACGCTACGAAGACTTTGATACATTCCTGTGTGGTCATATATGCATCATGTTTCTTCTGACTTTTACGAATGATGTATAAGGCCGGGTATTAAGCACCCATTCACCAGTCGACGTTTAGATGCAATGTCGTATGCTCTGACATTAAAAGAACGATAGTTCGTACTACGTGCAAATTACTTCCCACCAATTGATTTAAGAGTTGGAGATTGAAGCATCGCACTGATTGGACTGGAGACATACAACACCATCCCAAATATCACAGAGGCTCGCAATTAACTGCATCTGAAAATTAATGGTAAAGAAGAAACAATAGAAACTGAACCTGGTGCATACGATATTGACCATTTAAACGAAATTTTAAAACAGTCTGGAAAAGGGATTGAGCTCCGTGAAGACATCAGTACACTTAAATATGAAATAAGGACGGTGAATGATTCGATTGACTTTCAGCAGAAAGGTTCAATAGGCCCACTACCGGGTTTCACAAAGGGACGAGTTTTGAAGACGGAACCCAATAAATTTTACAAATCTGATCAGACAGTAGATATTCTCTCTGTCAGTACAATCCGTGTTGAGTGTAACATTACAATGAACTCATACCTCAACGACATATTGCTTCATTCAATTTACGGATCCTTCCCATCAGCTGGAACAGGGTATATGATTATTGAGACTCCTACCACCGCTATAGACCTTCCAGTGACAGTTCAGACATTGGACTATCTGGAGTTGCGTACTGTGAATTAGAATAACCAACTTATTGACTTTCGTGGTGAGGAAATCATTGTACGACTACGTCTACGACAAGATGGGCGTAAGGTATAAAACACGCAGCGCACGGCATAGCACTTGGCAGCAGAACCGCAAGGTGATAACACATGCGAACTGTAGGCTTGAAACCTCGCAATGACGTCGTCGCTCAATATATCTCACCCAGTGGAATATGATGAGCGAATCATACACCAGGAATACTTCTCACATATACCTTATGCTTCAACGACATATCACAAGAACCATGAAATTAGGAGTGTCATCCAGCATCAAGACGGGTGAACTCTTCCATGCAAGAGTTTCATATATTTGGATGGATCCTTCAAGAAAAAGGTTGGTAGTCATACAGTGGGATCAAGACTTACACTTAATGCTTTGGCATTCCTGTTCCAGGAAATACATAAAATACAGGATGGTTCACAGACGAGCCTGTGGACAGAACAGCAGAAGAGTACCGCCGATTTACAGCATGCATACCACAAAAAATACTTATGGGGTACTTTGAGGACATGCAGCGAGTTATAATGAATGCTAAAGAGGAGCTTAAACTGGTACGGAGTGCAACAGATAGCAATTCATACATTCAAGGAGCTCAAGAGGAGAATCAGATCATCATCAATAAAATTATATGGAAAATGCCACACATCACTGTGGCAGACGAGGAGCGGTTGAAACTTTTGAAAGTTTAGAATACCGGTACACATCTGCCATTAACTTACCGCTCATGGGAGGTTTTTGAGTACCCAGTGCTACCGACAGCGAGCAGACAAACAGGGGCTATCGAAACCTCAGTGCAACTGCAAACACCAAGATTCATCATACTTACATTCCAGACCAATAGAAGGGGGAATTTAGGAAATGATTCCACCGTATTTGACAGCTGTAATTTAACTAATGCGCGAATCTACTTGAATTCCGAATTTTATCCGTATGACAATTTATTGCTACAGTGGGATCGGTATGTATACATTCTTGCATTTGAAATGTATGCAAGATTCCGTGCTTCTTACTATGAAGGTGTTAAAGTGGAAGGATGCCTATTCAGTCCAGGGAAATTCAAGGAAGTGCCACCAATCATCCTGATGGACTGTTCTAAGCAGAAAGAAATAATTAAATCCAGACCACAGATGTACTAATCGAATTTGAATGTTCATCAAATTTTCCAGAACATACTGCAGCTTATGCTCTAGTTCTACATGACCGTGTGCTCAACTATTGCCCACTTACTGGTGTTGGCAGTGTGCTGTATAAATTACCAAGTGCTGTGACGTTCCCAGAGAAGTTCACAATGACAATTTTCAGTGTGAACGTCGTTGCAGACATTCAAGGTTTTTATGATAATGAGTGTAGACAATTCGTATTTAAAGATGTTATAGCATACACAGAAGACGCTGGTATAACAAAGACATTCTCAGCAAGAATTGCATCACTGAGGCCTTTCAGGGATGTGAACTGTGCTAAAACACGAAAGAACGCAAAAGTGGCTAACACGTTTCTTTCATGGACTCCACTGGAACGACCCTGGTATACCTTATAAAGAAATGATGACGTCACTTAGAATATTCGATCATCCTGAGACCATCATCTACGTTGAAGGCGAGGAGAAGATCGTATGGATGCAGCGAATCTTCACATTTCCATCTATTCAAGACCTGGAATTCTGCGGGTGCCTTGCAATCCATAAGCTCAAGAAGAGGAAAATGTGTGAAAATAGCATCTGCTTATGAAAATGTAAAATAACATTTATGTTGGATTAATGAAAATAAATGAATTTTTCCCTCACATTGTGTTTTTCTTTCTTTCTACCTAGCTCCTACTTAGATAGCACGTAGCTTTGCCCAGATCCTACGTCTGTGCCTTTCTTCAAGCACAGGAGATATAATTTCAGCCGTGTTTGACGTATGTCTTTGGAAGCGGACAAGATCACGCGCCGCCTGCTCCCAAAAAACTATACATGCAGCATGATAGGCGAAATCCCATACAATCATTACATATATTTTGTTTTCCTCCACCTTAAACGTCACATCCCTCATGCATCTTGCACAGCCTTTATATTCATTTGTAGGGGTAGGGATTTGTGAAATAACAACAAAGATGTATGGAAAGGAATAACAATTTTTTATTCAGACATAGATACTCACAGTAGTAACACAGATACAGCTTTACATCGACAAATCTTGTTGTTTTTGCAGTACACGAAGTAATACCGCTTTTAAATTCACAGTTCTTGTAACTGTTAAAATTTTTTTGTTTAGAGTTCATAATTTTTTAAAATATTGGTACTGATTGAAATTTTTGTGTGCTTTACATGGCATTATTGGTTACAGCTATTGCAGAGGTATAGTTTCTCTTACACTGTTACTAGTGACATTCCACCCAAACAAAACACTTAATTTATACTTTGAACTGGGTGGCTCTAAACATATTCCACCTGATGCAGCCAAAATAATTTAATAATACAATGAAGCGGATGGCCCCAGAAAAGTTCATCCCAAACAGCTGCACTAAAATGAACTGCATGGAACTCACACTTAAGACTAGTATGACGTGACAGCCAGCGGTAGGTGAAACATAAAAACTAATCTATTTACACATGCACTCATCCACTCACACACGTACATGAAGTTCAAAAGCAATAAATAATACAGTAAACTTTATATATATATATATATATATATATATATATATATATATATATATATATATATATATATATGTGTGTGTGTGTGTGTGTGGCATACATCTTTACACAGACATCCACACTCAAATGCACTCACAAGCATACAAACAGAGGCACATAAGCAGTCACACATTGAAGTATGCCATCCATCAAACATACAATATTTAAACTAGGATAAAAGAGCCATACTATTAGGTACAAGCTCTCACTCAGCCAGTCACTCACTCACTCACTCACTCTCTCGCATTCACACTGTCTGAG
This sequence comes from Schistocerca piceifrons, assembly GCF_021461385.2. NCBI lineage: Eukaryota > Metazoa > Arthropoda > Insecta > Orthoptera > Acrididae > Schistocerca > Schistocerca piceifrons. The sequence continues at coordinate 622,650,868 of NC_060140.1, forward strand.
TCTCCCACCCCCTCTTCCACTTCAAGTAAATAGTGTCAGCATGAGAGGGTTTCAATCCCATTATCACATAATAAGTGCCATAATATCTAGACAGGACTATATAAGCAGTATGTGCTGGGAATATATATATATATATATATATATATATATATATGACCCAGTAGATGAAGCTATCTGTATCGATATAAAGTATCTTTGGTTCCATGAAATTAGTTTTAGCCAACTGGTAGTGGAAGCAGCACATATGGAGTTTGGAGATGTCCACTATACACATACCCAAATAGATTGGTTTCGTAAACTCTACTGAAACCTTCGACATCGCCACAGCAACGAAGTTCACATTGAAAATAGTGACCTGCTTAAAATTTGGTCAGGCGATGCCCTTTCTTATGCCCCACGGCCCACCCGATTTGGTCCCAATCAAAATATCGCGTTAATTTCTTACATTTTGCGTGGTTTTACTGAAAATGGAATTATTAATTAATTTGTAAAAGTCTTTTCTGAAATCAATATCAGAACCACCCTCTTTTCGGTATTTAATTCAATATACTCCTTCAAGCAGTGGGACCGATTGAAGGAAATAGCCCTGGTGATTCTACCTAGTTCCATCCCTAAGCTGAGACACTGCTGGAGATTACAATAATGAATTACATACCTCTGCTTGTGTTCAACAGTGGTCATCAGTTTAGGGATAGTGCTTCCTCGCGGAACTTGTTGGTCTGGACATAACGGCAAGTCGCTTGTCATTTCATGCAAACTAACGTGGTATATGAGGTATGCCTCTACCCTATACCCTACATCAGAATCAGCCGCCAGACCCAATATTTTTCCACCTAATCCCCTCAATTCGTTTTCGGGCACCCACTGAAACCCACCAACCAGCAGTGGCTGCATCATGGTATGCCCGTATAAGTTACTCACATCCAAGCATAGAATATAACTTGAATCGAGAGATGTGTTAAGCCCCACACCAATACTGGATTATTTGCCTTGGCATGTCTATGGACACATTGGGAAAGTCCTCCACACATCCCGCACTCAAAGAAATGAAGCATATCGCCATCCATCAAAAGTTTGATGCTGTGCATCGTTTTCTTGAGCATTGCATCCCAGGACAACCCAGGTGGGGTCCAGAGAGTATGTGACCATACATACACTCCAGAACTTTTCAAAAACATCCGCAAGCAAGTGCACATCAGTGTCCATGTACAGTCTTCCGTATTCACCAAAATTTGGAATGTTGAATTCCCGCCAGACATTCACGGCATGCTCATAATCTGCACTAATATGGCAGCGCCGTGTGAGTACTGGTAAATGCAGAAATATCGGGTAGCCTGGTTTTGTCGAGTTCCACTTTACTATCCAAATACTCATAAGGGAAAACTCTTTTCCTAGTCACAAGCTGAAACTTTCCCTCATCGGCGTAAGCAGATCGGGTGATATGCATATCCTGTCAAGGAAGAGTTTCAGCGAATTTCTGGAGTGGCGCCTGCATAAAACGTAATGTGTCAAGGAAGCAGAGCGTAATTTTTGACGTCATTCGTTTGGACAATGAAATATAGTTCTCAACACTTTCAGGCAATAAACTGACCTGATGTTTCGCCTAACCGAAATTAACCAACTGCCCAACTAGAAAGGGTGCATCATATCCACTAAAGTTATGGAAGAAAATGAGCATGTGTCATGGTAAGTGATGCTTCAAATTGCATGCATTGTGAGCTGCACCCCAGAACTTCCCCGTAAGATATCAATGATCTCTACGTGGAGTTTCAGCTTTCCTACCTAACAGCAGTCCACAAACATGACAATTAACCGCATCATTGTACAATATTTTATCCTCCTCCGATTCGGTCATGGGGATGTTGGTGCTGTAAAGCCTATCAATTGAAACGTCCCCTTTGAAAAATTCATACAAGACTGTGCTTAAACTGACACACAATATTTTTTAGCGCAACGCAATCTGGCTTTCAAAAATCCCTACAAAAGAATGGCCCTGACTAACATTAACCTATACGTTTCACAAATCACTTACCTCACAAAAATCTTGGTTACTCGAGCTGCTGCAATAAAGCGAGCGCCACTATTGCCAGCTAAATAAAAGATTCAAACTACGGAAGGCACTAACTACTGATAGGGATAGTTAGCAAATGAAAGATATTAATAGAGAACAAACAATGTATTTACCTTAATAGTCATAATATATATAGCAGTTCATGACAAATTACAAAACTCCGCCATCTCTCTCCCCACATCCACCACTGCTGGCGGCTCACCTCCAACTGCGCAACGCTACGTGCAGTTCACATCCAGCTGCCTAACACTACAATGGCAGACAACAATGCAAACTAGCCACAGACTGCACACAGCACAGCCAGTGATTTTCATACAATAAGAAAACCTAAACAGCCTACTTACATAGCCCCCATGCTCCCCACAAAAAATTTTACAAATTGTTTTGGACAGTGGCCAATAACGATTTGATAAAATTTTTCATAATTACAATAACAAAGATATCAAATGCACACACTTATTGATACAATGTTGGTCAAAAGCTAAAATTTTCTCACAGTCTGGGCAGTAAAAGAAAATGCACACGGACGTAGTGGATTTCCATGCAGTCTTGAAGAAGTAGTGTTGTCCTTCCAACAGAAAGACAATGCTGACTCTTGACATGCAGACAAGTAATGGGCCACAACAGAGCAAACCCACAGCAGAGTCAGTCGAAATTTTGAAAAATATTGGTAGGTAGGTCATCACAGAGCAGACCCATTGTAGTCCTGGTAGAGATTACGGTATTGGTGGGCCACCAGAGATGAAGACCCACTGCAGTCCTTGTAGAAACAATGGTATTGGTGGGCCATCAAAGATGCAGCCCCAATGTAGTCCTTGTAGAGATGGCCAGCAGCCATCTGTTGTGACTGTGCAGGTGCACAATCACCATCGAAGATTCTTGCGGAGAATATAGCAAGTCCATAACCACCACTTGTGCACTCACAAAGTTTTTGGAATTGTCCTTAGAACCAGCAATGCTGTTATCCAGTCCCTTGCTGAATCATTAACACACGTGCAAACACTAACAGTCCCTACTTCTCATGTTGGAGCGCGAGTGTCCTCTGAAATTTGTAATTCTTGTATTACTTGTGCCAACTGATCTTGTACTTCCCGGATTTCTCTTTTGTACTGTGTATTGATTTGTTTTTGATTTTGTTTGAATTTTCTAATTTGTTCATACTCTTCTGTGTCAGTAAAGGCTACAGGTCTTGTGTCATTCAGATCATCATCTACCTTTGTAGATAAGTTAGTGATCTGATCCGAAAGTTCGGCTACTTTCTCCAATAGTGAACACATTTCCTCAGTGTTTTTCAGAACCAAGTTTCAGAGTGTCCATTTGTGTTGAAATCGAATCTACTGTGTCCTTCAAGTTTTCCTGAGTTTTTGCAAGTTGCGTAACCGAATCGGTAGATGCAACTGAGTCAAATTTAGCTTGCAAGGTCTCATGATTTTCATGAACAGTAGTTTGCAGTTCTTTTATGGCTGCTTCGTGATTCTGTAATGCATTTTCATGCTGCGAAAAAATAGGTTGAAAATGCTCACAAATTTGAGTTTTTACGTCATTGCAGACTTTTTGACATTTCGATTCAATGTTATGTAACTCAGTAGTTAAATCTTCACGTGTTTGTTCAAGAGTTTGTTCCAATGAGTCTAACTTTTTAAGATTTTGTTCCACTGTGTCTAACTTTTTAAGATTTTGTTCCACTGTGTCTAACTGTTGCTGTGTTTGTCTCTGATTTTGTTCCATTGTGTCTAACTTTTCAAGCTTTTGTCCCATTTGTTGCATTAATTGTAATAACAACGCACTGGTGTCTGAAACATGTTCCTCAGTGCTTTTCGGCAGTGAATTTGCACCGGCAACATTCACATTTTGACAAGCGGAAAATGTGTCTTGACTCATTTGAGAAAACGGTGAGGACGCAAAACCTGAATCTACAGTATTTGCAAAATTGTGTCCTGTCATTTCGATTCCTGAGGCGAGCTGTTGCCGAGCGATCGATCGATAATGCTTCCCTGTTCACTACCTGTTTCACTGTCTACGCCATTGTTTGCAGCCCGCTCCATTTCCTAATGCACAGTTACCAAATTACTACTTTGAACGTCTGTTAATTCATTACACAGTGGTGCTGGCAAGCTACGCTCGTCGTCACTATTATTTCTCAGTTTACTTTGGAGCCTAGTGTAACGTTTTTCACACGCCATTATTGTCACAATATTTCACACGATAACACACAAAAACACAATTTGAAGAGCAAAAATAACAGAACACATTAACATAGCACTGAAAATAATATCTAGTTAATTGCAAGCGCAGCTGCGAAATACTTGGTGCAAATGTACATGCATGCCACAACTGTTTTACTGTACAACAGTGAAAAACTACAACTACAAAGGAAATTCTCTCTATAATTACGCGCTAGCAATAAACAAAAACTACACTAATTACACAAACTACAAGAAAAAATCAGAAGATTCCAGTGAGGTATCCTCGGCTAAGGGTCGACATATGAAACGTCCCCTTTGAACAATTGTACATGACTGTCCTTAAACTGACACAATATTTTTCAGCGCAACGCAATCTGACTTTCAAAAATCCCTACAAAAGAATGGCCCTGACTAACATTAACCTATACGTTTCACAAATCACGTACCTCACAAAAATCTTGGTTACTCGAGCTACTGCAATAAAGCGAGCGCCACTACTGCCATCTAAATAAAAGATTCAAACTACGGAAGGCACTAACAACTGATGGGGATAGTTAGCAAATGAAAGATATTAATAAAGAACAAACAATGTATTTACCTTAATAGTCATAATACATATGGCAGTTCATGACAAATGACAAAATTCCTCCATCTCTCTCCCCACATCCACCACTGCTGGCGGCTCACCTCCAACTGCGCAACGCTACGCGCTGTTCACATCCAGCTGCCTAACACTACAATGACAGACAACAATGCAAACTAGCCACAGACTGCACACAGCACAGCCAGTGATTTTCATACAATAAGAGAACCTAAACAGCCTACTTACACAATATCCCATGAGAGTGTTTCAAGCTCAGTGAACAACCAAACCGCAGGATTATCGCCGAGGTAAAATTCATAACGGTTAAGACTTGAACCATATGAACATGCAATTTGGTAGGCCGCTGCATACAGTACGTGTTTTTGCGTGAAGGGGGTGTAACCTCCCCACCAAAATATAAGACAATGATAATGAGGCAAGCGTAACCTCGCCACACGAATTTTGATTAAATAAAAATTGAAATGGAGCCAAGCGTAAACTCCCCACAAAATTAAAGAATAATAATTGATCATAAACCACAATAATATTAATCAAATAATGAACCATCAACCGTATGTAACATCTCAACAGAAATAATAATATCTGGTAAATTTTATAAGGGCAGCAGCGCTGACCTTCGGCCCTGTGAAATAATTAAACCTGATAAATTTTATAAGCACAGCAGCGCTGACCTTCGGCCCAGTATTCTGAATAAAAAAGCAAAATTCTTACCTGAATAAAAACTGCATCTATATCTGCTCTTATCTATCGACATATCTTCGTGCAATGCTGGCGTATATTTAATTTTGATTCTTGGAGGAAATGCATACGAAATATTCTTTAAATTGAAATGAATCTTTTTCTTTAAAAGAGTTACTTTATAGAAAATTATTATTGGGGCATTTTTTTGAACAAGTTAATTACAATTAATGCTGCGTCTTTACCTTCCACAACAATACGTATCGTCCCGAATCGTGACCAGAGTCGCGAGAAGAGCACGCCGCCGACGCATGCCGACTTCTGCTCCGTATAACTGTCCACTCGCTACTACTGTCGACTGACAACTCCCTCAGCCGACTCGCTACACACTAGTACTGTTCCTACCGACTCGCTACACGCAACTGCTGTCGTCTCGCGCGGTCAAGCGCAGACAAGCAACGATAAATAACTCTCTGGTCAGAGATTCTGTCATGCCACGCCATCGCTGGTAATGAATACATACGTGTTTCATAATCCTCCACTGGGGGGGGGGAGCAAAAATTTGGCAGCGATGGTGAGTCATTTGGACTTGCCATGAGCAACAAATTTTTGTTAATTAACTAACTTTACAATCCCAGAATATACAGATATATAGGTGTAGAACATGAAGTAAATATATTGCACATGCACCGAGTACAGAACATATCAGGTAATGACAAAATATATATACAATGAGTACAAAACAAATTAACAAATGATATAAGTGCACATGCACTGTAGTTCAGAACATACCAGCAAATCACAAAAATGTATAGGTCATGAATACAAATCATGTTAGCAAAAATGATTCTCACTATGTTACAAGAATTAGGATAGGAAAGGAGGGATTGCATCATGGTTGTAGCACTTTAGGTTGCACGCAGCTGCACTGAAAGTCCATATCTTTCTACAGAAGCACAACACCAAGTGAGACAATCTGAAGTTCTTTTCCCAGAAGTATTAATCAGCGTAGCCAAGACACTGAAATGTCGTAGTAATATTCCATGTTATCTTTTTGGTAGTACATTAGGTACACTAAACAGTGGGACCATCGCTCATGGTGGTGGACAGCATGTCGTGTCAACACCACGTTCTTGTAAGGTACACCAACGTAGAATTAGTGCAAAAACCAAATATAGTGCTCCATGATCATGAGGATATACAGGACAAACGGATATTGCAGTAATTCCAGGTAATTAGTTCAGAAGGTGAAGGACATTAAGTCACATACTAGTCTTCATTGAGAATTACACTAATAGTTGGTGGCACTCATTGCCCAGTTATTGAACATTTCTGTACCATGTATGTAGTATTACAGAATAATGTTCATGAGTTGTTTTACAGACAACATCTGCACTCATTGCCTAATTATAAACCATCAGAAGTCATCATTGAAAACAGGAGCTAATAAATTACATAGTATTGCAGAATAATGTACATAAATCGTTTTACAGAGAACATTGGCACTCATTGCCTAATTATAAACCATCAGAAGTCATCATTGAAAACAAGAGCTAATAAATGAGATAGTATTACAGAATAATGTTCATGAGTTGTTTTACGGAGAACATTGGCACTCATTGCCTAATTATAAACCATCAGAAGTCATCATTGAAAACAGGAGCTAATAAATGACACAGTATTACAGAATAATGTTCATGAGTCGTTTTACAGAGAACATTGGCACTCATTGCCTAATTATAAACCATGAAAAGTCATCATTGAAAACAGGAGCTAATAAATGACATAATATTACATAATAATGTACATAAATCGTTTTACAGAGAACATTGGCACTCATTGCCTAATTATAAACCATCAGAAGTTATCATTGAAAACAGGAGCTAATAAATTACATAGTATTGCAGAATAATGTACATAAATCGTTTTACGGAGAATATTGGCACTCATTGCCTAATTATAAACCATCAGAAGTTATCATTGAAAACAGGAGCTAATAAATTGCATAGTATTGCAGAATAATGTACATAAATCGTTTTACAGAGAACATTGGCACTCATTGCCTAATTATAAAGCATTATATATATATATATATATATATATATATATATATATATATATATATATATATATATATATATATTAAGCAATGTATTGCGTTGGGTAATTACTGAAGAATGAAAATATTTGCTTTTGAGTTGTTGTTGCAAATGAAGATGTGTAACGTCATTCGTCATGAGTCAGCTGTAGCAAGATTATGAAACAAGTAGAGGATATGTAATCACATTCATAAATGACAGGTTTAATGAACAACTGCTTATAGCACATTAATTTCATAAATAATTTCTCCTGCAAAATACAAAAATGGATTATTAAACTGAAAGAAGAAACGCATTTTATGCTGAAAAGTAGTGAACTACGAATTAACAGGTAGTGAAATGTGTATAAAAAAAATGTGTTCCCTAGCTGTCCTTTCCAAAACCTTCAGTCATCATACTATGCAATATAACACATACTGTCAAAACGAACTGCAACAAATTCTAAAATAACTACATAGCATAAATACATAAACTTCAACATTATCCTCATCTGTAAAGAAAAAAAAAACTTCATTATCCATCACTTCATTATCTATATTATCATAACTCCATTATTATCATCATCTGTAAGGAAAAACTTCATTATCCATAGTAGCATATTCCTCATCATTATTCATCACCATTCATTATCATCTGCAAAAAAAGGTCACTTCATTACTCATTATACAATTATTCCTTATTTCTAGCATATTTCATCACTAAAACTAAGATGTGTAGTTCTGTCTGACAGCCTGCATCAATCGCCTCGTATTATGAAAGAAAAAATTAGTTAAGACTGCTATTCTACGATGTGTATAGTACACTCCTGGAAATTGAAATAAGAACACCGTGAATTCATTGTCCCAGGAAGGGAAAACTTTATTGACACATTCCTGGGGTCAGATACATCACATGATCACACTGACAGAACCACACGCACATAGACACAGGCAACAGAGCATGCACAATGTCGGCACTAGTACAGTGTATATCCACCTTTCGCAGCAATGCAGGCTGCTATTCTCCCATGGAGACGATCGTAGAGATGCTGGATGTAGTCCTGTGGAACGGCTTGCCATGCCATTTCCACCTGGCGCCTCAGTTGGACCAGCGTTCGTGCTGGACGTGCAGACGCTTCATCCAGTCCCAAACATGCTCAATGGGGGACAGATCCGGAGATCTTGCTGGCCAGGGTAGTTGACTTACACCTTCTAGAGCACGTTGGGTGGCACGGGATACATGCGGACGTGCATTGTCCTGTTGGAACAGCAAGTTCCCTTGCCGGTCTAGGAATGGTAGAACGATGGGTTCGATGACGGTTTGGATGTACCGTGCACTATTCAGTAACCCCTCGACGATCACCAGTGGTGTACGGCCAGTGTAGGAGATCGCTCCCCACACCATGATGCCGGGTGTTGGCCCTGTGTGCCTCGGTCGTATGCAGTCCTGATTGTGGCGCTCACCTGCACGGCGCCAAACACGCATACGACCATCATTGGCACCAAGGCAGAAGCGACTCTCATCGCTGAAGACGACATGTCTCCATTCGTCCCTCCATTCACGCCTGTCGCGGCACCACTGGAGGCGGGCTGCACGATGTTGGGACGTGAGCGGAAGACGGCCTAACGGTGTGCGGGACCGTAGCCCAGCTTCATGGAGACGGTTGCGAATGGTCCTCGCCGATACTCCAGGAGCAACAGTGTCCCTAATTTGGTGGGAAGTGGCGGTGCGGTCCCCTACGGCACTGCGTAGGATCCTATGGTCTTGGCGTGCATCCGTGCGTCGCTGCGGTCCGGTCCCAGGTCGACGGGCACGTGCACCTTCCGCCGACCACTGGCGACAACATCGATGTACTGTGGAGACCTCACGCCCCACGTGTTGAGCAATTCGGCGGTACGTCCACCCGGCCTCCCGCATGCCCACTATACGCCCTCGCTCAAAGTCCGTCAGCTGCACATACGGTTCACGTCCACGCTGTCGCGGCATGCTACCAGTGTTAAAGACTGCGATGGAGCTCCGTATGCCACGGCAAACTGGCTGACACTGACGGCGGCGGTGCACAAATGCTGCGCAGCTAGCGCCATTCGACGGCCAACACCGCGGTTCCTGGTGTGTCCGCTGTGCCGTGCGTGTGATCATTGCTTGTACAGCCCTCTCGCAGTGTCCGGAGCAAGTATGGTGGGTCTGACACACCGGTGTCAATGTGTTCTTTTTTCCATTTCCAGGAGTGTATATTCTTGTTAATGCTTCCGACGCATGCCGACTTCTGCTCGGTATAACTGTCCACTCGCTACTACTGTCGACTGACAACTCCCTCAGCCGACTCGCTACACACTAGTACTGTTCCTACCGACTCGCTACACGCAACTGCTGTCGTCTCGCGCGGTCAAGCGCAGACAAGCAATGATAAATAACTCTCTGGTCAGAGATTCTGTCATGCCTCGCCATCGCTGGTAATGAATACATACGTGTTTCAGGGGTATGTCAGGGTAAGAGGTTCCCTTCACAGCAGTTGATAGAGACAAGGAGACATTCGAAGTCTGCGTATACAACAAATGGACATTGTTGCTGTTGGTGAGCATTCTTGAATTTAATGAACTTGTTTTCTTCTGTAGGCATAACAACACGTGCCTATTCTTTGGATTCACAGCCCTCCAGATGCCTTTTTAAATACTTTTCTTCTGAGAAGTTATTTAGACATGTAAAGCAAATGTGTTTCTTATACTTATGTTTCGACAGCTGGCTGCAAATGAGGCGAGACATGTCTTTGATCCATGCGTAATGCTGATTATCACCTTCAGAAAAGAGCAGCATGTTTACATAAAGATCACACTCACCTGTATATTTCGAAAAAAGGTGTGGTCCAACTATAGTACGCTTGTCCTGCTCATCTGCCTTGCTTTTCTGTTTCTTCTTCAGGCCATAAACGTGAACCAATATCCTGGGATTTTGTGCCTAAAATTTTGGCATGTCCTTAATCTTTATGGGGAACTCGATACCGTCAAAGTGCTCCTGCACAGCGCAGCATTAACCATACTCAGCCTGGGGAGTGGGAAATCGTTGTTCTGACTGAACCACCCAAAGACGCCAAATGGTATGTGGTGGTTTGGGGGCAGGCACTGCAGCATTCCGTGCGGCAACGACCGGCCCTTCGCACTGTGCTGCACAACACTCAGGTGTGTGTTTGACACCTGCCCCCACAATCACCATTCTAGATCCATGTTCCACAGTCATCTGTCGTGGCAGTGTTGGTGTCACCTCTGTAACATATGAATTATGTGAGAAATTAAGCACAATGCACAAGATTTTTTAAAATATATGCTGTAAACAAACAATGACAATTAAGTAAATCACCATACCTGAATAATAATTACATGCTTAATCAATGACTGTCACATTAAAATGACCTTTTACATTCTTGGTGCCAGGACTGTGCAGTTCAGTTGATCTTTCTGGCAGTTCTCCCACCCAGTCAAATATCTCCATCCCCTGCTCCAGAAAGGAGGGATCACACTGTCATTCAGCAGCCACCATCTCACGTTCGCACTCAAGCATCTCATCCTCGCCGGAATAGTTGTTGTTGTTGTGGAGCCATCGTTCCATCTCGTGGAAGTGGCCTAAAACTTGATTATTAGAAACAACAACAAAAATTTTGACTACATTGATATACTGATTATAGCTATGAAAAAATTAAATAAATAAGTAAAAGGTTCATACCAGGTGGAAGTGATGACTCCAGGTCATCATTCTCTACACATATCCCTACAGGAATCCCATTTTCCTCTTGAGTGGCAGAAACATCTACAACAATTAATATATATATATATCAAACAACTGTATATGGTACAAAAATCTAATGGCAATATATTACATCTCTACTCACTTTCTTGCTGCCTTTCAGACTCCAGCAGCAGCAACTCAATGTCCATCAGCTGCTGCTCTAACGCTGCAACAGCAAGATCAAAAGATCTGCATACATCAAGAGCTGTTTTCCGAACATGTAGACTACCACACAGAATTTGGAGATTTACTTACATGATGCTAGCACAAGCTCTTCCACTTGATGTGGACTTTCAGTTTCCAGCTGCTGCTGCTCTAATGCTAGAACAACAGTAGAATTGTTATAAGCACTTGTTCCAATTTGAACAATTTTAGAGACAGTTTCTGACTATATAACTATCACACCCAGAATTTTGAGATGTACTTACATAATCCTGGCACAACCTCTTCTGCTTGCTGGAGACTTTCAGCATTCAGCTGGCGTTATAATTCCAACAGCATTTCGGTAATGAATACTGTAATAGTAAGAAAGAAGAACTTTTATAACCACTTGTTACGAAAATGTATCACAATCTCGAAAAATTTTAAATACTTTTCTATGAAATTTAGTAACTTTCACAATTTGAACTCATAATTTTTTTATAAACACCTACATGGCAACTGACTCAAGTTTGGCAGTTTCCCATCACCACTGCTGCTGGCATCACTGCTGGCTGAGCGTTTCTTGGTGCTGTAATTACACTATGCACTGTCAAAGACTGATGATGATAGTGGTGGGGGTTGGGCTTTATATAGCCTCAGACTTTACCCTCTACTTTATAGAGGACCAATAGAAACTCAGAGTGCCATACCAGCAAGTTAAAACTTGCATTTTTCTTCAAGCAGGCTTGGTGCAGCTGTTTGAGGAAAGTATCACATTTTTGGGGGGAGAAAAGAAAGATCTGAGACAAACATCCTGTGTTTGCCTGCAAGTGGATGGAATACTGGATGCAGCTGCTAGCTTTAGAAAAACACTGTGGATAGTCTGACACACCCACCCTTTGTTTGCCTGCAAGTGGATCGATAATTGGATGCAGCTGCTAGCTTTAGTAAAACATTCTATGTTCAATCTGAAGGAGATGGAAAGTCTGACATGCCCAGTGCCAGTTGCAGTCCTCGAAACATATTTCCCTTAGGACAAAGCTGTGGCAGAAGACGCTGACCTTCGAACCTGGTAATGACCAACAAAGCGCGCCTTGAGAGCAGAATTGTATAGAGATTCCAGCTGCTGTCTGCCGCCCCCTGATGGAGGCACGCACATGGTTATCAATAGAGATTGCCGGACACGTCGCTGAGCGGCGTGTATGTCGTGGTTACGTCACTAGACCGCCTAACGACACTTACGTTAGCTCACGCGGTGCGGCGCTTTTCATGTCAAAAGGCTTGCAGCAGGCAAGAGGGAGCGTCGAGTAGGCGTGTCCCGCTAGGCACGAGGCAGCCGCCGTGAATGACGCCTGGCGGCAAGCTGCTACCTGCTGGGAGGAGGCCGTGCGGAAGCTACAATGGCGAAGTCCCTGCATAAGGCGACGCCTGCACAATAGCATGTATAGTCAACTAAACAATAGGAGCTAAGAGGACGACTCGTAACTTATTCCTCTAAAATATAGCGACAGAGCCCCCATGCACCATCCTCTGGGCAGAGAGTGGCTGTGCCACTCGCAATATGCGCCATGCCTTTGAGGCGGTGGTCCTAGACAACACAAAAAGGAAATTAGGTAGCACTTGGGCATTCCATCCAGTAGAATCAGGGTTCGAGTCTGGGAAAGGGCACAGCCATTTTTAATATCCCATCAATTTCAAGCGCCCCTTGTGGTTTAATTGTGTAAGGGGGGTGCACTTGGGTTTTCCGCCCAGGAGGACTAGGGTCAGAGTCCCAGAAACGGTACTGCAAATTTTAATTTCTCATCAATTCCTGGGTGGAGGCAGAGGGTGGATGTCAGCACAGCCCTGGGATAAAGAAATTCCCACGAAAATCCGAAATTCCCACCAATAGCGTAGGTTAGTGGAAGGGAGGGTTGGGGGAGGGGGTTAGGGCACATATGCAGCTGAGAAAACACGTGACGTTGTCTGGGGGTGGGGTTGATAGTGGGCGGGGGCGTGTGGGGTGGGTGGGGTCGAGGGCTATTTATTAATCAATTTAATTAATTTGCATATCAATTTGATAGCAAAAGTGTCCTCTAAACCCCAACTCCCTGCTACTTATTCATCTCTTGAGCTCCCTCTGCGATTTTTATCCTCCATGCTTTCCTCCGGTACTAAAGTTGTGCCACAAATTCCTCTTCTCCCAAATTCTGTTCAGTACCTCATCATTAGTTATGTGATCTGCCCATCTAATCTTCAGCATTCTTCTGTAGCACCACATTTCAAAAGCTTCCATTCTCTTCTTGTCTAAACCCTTAATCGTTTTTCCTACACATGTGTAGCGAAACTATCACGACGTAAAAATTAGAGAAATTAGACATCATGTGGAACATTAATATGAATCATTTTCTTCTCAATACAGTTTTTTTTGTCTCTGGAGTAGGGAAGGGAAGAGCAGATAGTGGTACACAAGCACTCTCCACCACACAATACCAGGTGGCTTTAGGAATGTAGATGTAGAAACCAAGTGAAGCTTTAAGAGTCCAAGGACATGACAGGGAAGCAGTAGTTGAGAATGGAGTAAGGCAGGGGTGTTATTCAGTCAGCATATAGAGAGAGCTGTGAAGGAAACCAAGCAGAAATTTCGTAGAGAACCGAAAATCGAGGAGAAGACATAAAAACCTTTGACCTTGACGGCTACTTTCTAATTCCCTCTGACATGGCAAACGATTTGGAGGAAGAGTCGAACGGAAATTTTGAAAAGAGGTCATAAGATGAACATTAACAAAACTAGAGCAAGGTAATATAGTGTAGACCAACTAAATCAGTTGATGCTGAGTGAATGAGATTAGGAGATGAGACACCAAAGTAGTAGATGGGTGTTGCTGTTTAGGTAGCAAAATAAATGATGACGACCAAAATAGGGAGGACATTATTAAATGCAGACAGGGCTATAGAGAAAAGCGTTTCTGAAAAAAGAAGAAATTTGTTAACATCGGCCATAACTTAAAGTGCCTGAAATTGTTTTCTGAAGTTATTTGTCTGGAATGTATCCTTGCATTGTACATAAGTATTTGAGACACAAAGAGAATAGGACACACCGGCAAGATGGCCATCACAAAAGGTCTATGCAAAGATGGCAATAGACCTTTTGTGTTGGCCATCGTCATGCCAGTGTGGGCGTGGAGGGGTTCCACTTCTTTTATTTAAAAACAGAGAGAACAGGATCTTTCGAAATGTGTTGGTACAGAATAATACTGACTATTAGATGGGTACCAGTAAAGCTCCGGCTCTTTAAAGAATCCAACTCTTATGTATAAAACAGATTGACGGTGTCGTTACTTTAGAAATGAGTTCGTGTGTTAAATACAGTGACGGAAAAAAAGAAAATTAGTACACCTTTTTAGAAATTTCCAATTCACTCAAGATTTATTGTAGCAATAATGCATGTGGAGTACTCGAAATGATTACAGATCAACAGCACAAGCGGTTCTAAGGTACCAGGTATCGACCTGTACTAAAATATCCATATTACTATGTGGCAGAGATTCCACTGGTGGGAATGCGGGCGCTGACTCTTGACATCCACTCGATTGCACAGACAGCGAATACTATTATGGGATACGTTATGCCACCCCTGCTCGACCCGTTCACTTAGTTCCGTAAGAGTTGTTGGTTGATGAGACACGAGTCACTTCTAGTCCTGTCAGATCCCAGATGTGCTCGTTAGCAGATAACTCTGGTGGTCGTGCTGCCCAGCGAAGCTGCTGCTCATCTTGCAGAGCACTCTGAGTTTTATGAGCAATGTGTGGGTGGGCATTATCCTGTTGGAATAACACATAATTGCCCGTTGCAAGAACGACAAGAGAACAAGTCTGCACGTACTGACCGCTAGTTAGTGCCCCTCCAGAAACACCGAAAATGAACCAGATTTGTAGCATGCCGAACGCCTTACCATAAGCCCCGGGATGGGGACAGTGTCTTGGATGAATGCAATCTACGAGACAGCACTCACCAGGTTTACGTCGAACGCGCAAACGATCATCACTTGTGTACAAGCAGAATCTGCTTTCAGCGCTGGAGACCACGGCGCACAGTTCCATGTTCCAAGAGACCCTCTGATGGCACCTGTCGAGTCGTACACGTCGGTGCTGTGGCGTGAGTGGAGGACGGGCTAGAGGTGTGCCTGCCCATAATGCCACTGCTAATAACCGATTAGCAACAGTTCGTGTTAACATAACTGGGCTCACAGTCCTCTTACTTGTCCTGTGGTAGCTGTTTGATACGCTACCGCTGGCCTTACAAAACGACGATCGCGGTTGGCATCTGTGCTGTGGGGACTTCCAGAACCGCGTCTACGAATGTATGTTCACGTGACCACTGATACTAACATCGTTGCACATATGACTCAGCGTGTCCAACTTGAGTGAAAATTCTCCTAAAGGACATTTCTCCACCCGGAGGGCCACAATTTGAAGTTTTTAAAACTCGCTCATTTCGCTGGAGGAAGCACGGGTGCATCTCCTTTGTATGTTGTCCATTTGCCTCACAAGTCTGTAGCAAACTGAGCCTTCTGGCTGATACACTGCGCAAGGATAGATACATATTTATTGCCACTTTACAAGTTGTTTCATTGATTAAAACGTGATAAAGTGGTTCCATTTCTTTAGATATTTGGTGAAATACGAGGGTTGAATGAAAAGTTATGTCTCCACCTTCGTTAATTTTGGTTAATTGGGCTTGGATGGGAATATTTTGATAAATCAAACGCAGAAATATTCCTTAGAATGTGATCTTTAATTACCAATATTCAATTTTCCACATAATGGCCAGCCAATTGGATACATTTGTACCAGGTATGAACAAGTTTTCTGAAGCCGTCACGGAAGAAGTCGACACTCTGTTTCTGAAACCACAGTCTCACAGTTGTCTCAATGTTTTCATCAGAAGCATAATGATGTCTCTGCAGATCGTCTTTCATTATCGGGAACTGATGAATCTCCTTTGGGGTGACACATTCTGCAGTCAAGAATTAAACTGCACGTTGCTTAAATCGGATTGACCGACCGTCTGTGCAGGGTTCCATACTTTACAATGTAACAACACAACCGTTCAATGCTAAGGCTTCCCGCCAAGTGGAGTTGTAGAGAAGAGGCTACGGAACAAGCCAGTAGCTGCCGCATAAAAAGGCTGCCAACTGTTGAAGAATTACGAAGGTGGAGGCATTACTTTTCAGTCAACTCTCGTAGTTTATTTCAATTCTGTAGGTTCCAGTAGGTGCCCATTTTTTTTTTTTTTTTTTTTTTGTGTGGTCCAGTCTTGTGTGGCAAAAGAAAAAAGGAATGTCGAAGTTTAAGTTTTAAATTTCGCATTTAAGAAATTGTTCATGCAGGAGAATCGTACAAACCTACCGTCGTTTGACTTTCGCACAGACTACCATATGAACGATAATGGTAACATGCTGCCCTGACGTAAACAACTGAAAGAATCCCATGACATAGAGAAACAACTGAAAGAATTGAAAACAAATAAGTCGCCAATTCTGATAGCATACAAATCCTGTTTTACGGAGAATACTCTACGGCAGGGCCGCACAAACACGGAAAACTGCACGCGTGCAAAGCGAGGTGCAGCGAGTGACTGCACAGTGCATCGGTTCAACTCGGCACACTTCGCCTCAACTCGGCTTGCTAGGTGAGGCCGACACTGTGCGCTGCCGAATGCGCTGCCGGACGGCTTAAGGCCGGTTCCCACTAGGGCTGCCGCGCGTCAAAACCGCGCGTCAGCGGCGTGGTTGCCATGGAAACGGCGTCAGCGGCACGCCGCGGCGGGCTCTGCGTCGCGGTTTGACCATGTCGAACCGCTTCCGCTGCCACGTGCCGCGCTCCAGGTGCGCGCCGCCAATCACAGAACGCGCTGAGCGTGACGTCAGGAACGGAACCACTGGCCACACGAACTTTCGCCGAACCGCTGGCGCGGACGCGGCGGCAGCAATGAAATACTTATCATCCGATTCCAAGGAAACTATTCGGCAGAAAAATTTGATTCTTGGGTATGTTACAGCCTGATATCTTCTCTCGATAAAGGACCGAATTTATTTTCGTTATTCGTTGTGGTTACTTGCTGTATCGCATTTACGTAAACCTTTACACGAAATTTTAATGAGTGTGCAGAGGTAAAAACGCATTGCGTGGACTTTGCGTACAGTTCATTTTAGGTAATACATTATTGCGTATGAAATTTAGTCAACATATCGAAATTGTTTTTAAAGCTGAGAGCAGATCGATAGCTATCACCGTTCTCGAGATATTGGATGATATGTCGGCGGACGGGCTGTGCGATGACCGCGCGCTGGTCGCTCGCGACGCGACCGGTACTTCGTCCTGCTCGTCGTAAACCATGTGGTTGTATCAACCGCAAATTTCGTAAACGGTTTAAGAAATCGAAACATGTTTTTTTGCAAACGATAACTTGTGAAAAGTCATGTATTTCGTCGCATGATAAATATCCTAAATCTGCTTATCTACCGAGATATGAAAGTAACTACAGTTTTTCAGAAGGGATAGATGAATTTTTTTAAACAGCATTTAATAGCATGTGGAATGAGAAGTTAAACCGAAACTAATTTGCTGGTATGTCATAAGATGTAATTTACTAAATATCTACAGCTATTGATTATTCCCTTTGGTAAGTAAGAAACTTTTTTTTCTTTATCCAGTGTACTTCACTGATTGAAGACGCGTTTCGTCTTTTACTTTAAGGCACCTTCGGTGGAATCTAGAATGATTCAGTTTTGTTTTGATATGTGATACTTGCAGATTATAAAACAGTTCACATCTTTTTTTACGTGAATGACTGATTACTTACAGTGAACCGAGTTTTTGGCGGACAGGCGGACATATACGTTTCCCTTCACCTGGTCACATGCTGGAGGTTGAACTAAACCTTAGATTATGGAACATAAGCACATTTTCATGTTCGCTCTGTTTTTTTCTGTCACTAGCAGTAGACGTTTTACCAAAAACTCTGATTTGAAGTCGTAACTACAGTGTGTTCACCTCATGTCCCTTCCTGTCTGGTTTGTTTATGTACATGTTGCCAACCTGCAGAATTATGTGCTGAAAACTAATGTTTGTTTATTTTTGTTCTCCTTATATCTGTATGTGCGTGTGGCTAGTCAGTGATAGTTATAGAAAGTTGAAAGTGAATCCAGTAGTTGTCAGACAGTGGTTGAAAGATTTGGTGTTCAGCTGATTTCAGTTTTGGTTTAAATGTTTTGTGGAGGAGTGCATGGAAGAGTAAATTCACTGCTTACATTAATAGATAAAATAGTAGAATAGCATTTCAACAGATGATTATTATCAGAATACTATCACCCAACCCCTTTGTCCTCACTCTTTGACACCTCATAATATGTCCTGTCAACTTACCCCTGTTATAGTCAAAGTTGCGCCGTAATTTCCTCTGCCTCCTCTATTTAATTCCGTACCTCTTCATTAGTTACACGATCCTCATATCTAATCTTCAGCATTCTTATTGATCACCACGTTTTGAAGCGTCCATTGTCTTCGTGACAGAACTGTTCATCGTCCACGTTTCACTTACATACAAGGCTGCAGTCCACACAAATACCTTTGTAAAATAGTATCCAACCATTATAATTTATATTCGATGTGAACAAATTTTCTTTTTCAGAACGCTTTCTTGCTATTGACAGTCTTCATTTTATGTCATCTCTACTTCTACCTTCTCAATTACTGCTTCCCTTTCAAGTCATTGAAGTCTTAGAAATGCAGTTTGGTTTCTGTACAAGTTGTAGATAATCTTGTGGCCCTGTGTTTTATCGCTGACATCTCCAGAGCTTCAAAGAATGTTTTCATTTAGATTGTCAAAACCTTTCTCTAAACATGCAAATGCTATAAACACAGTTTCGCAGTTCTTCAGTGTGTCTACTTATCTAAGTGGTAGGATCAGTATTGCTTTGCGTGTTCAGACATTTCACAGGAATCTAACATCGTGCTTATGTTAGTTTGCACAACCCCTCCCACTCTCCTACCTACATATTCCTTCCACTTTCTAGCCTTCTCTTATTTGCTTAGTTCTGGCTTGCCAAATGAGTTCTTGACAGTTGCTTCTCCTTTGAGGAAAGTTTTCTTTGTTCTTTCTCATTTTCATTCCCCTATGTTTTCAAAGTGCAAAATCGCGTTGCAATTTTGGACTTTCTGTCGACGTCATGTTTAGACATTTCTGTTTCCCATGGTCTACTTTATTTGCTGCATTTTTATAATTTTCCCTCTTGTCAAATTTAATATATCACGTTTTATCTAACGATTTCTGCTGTACCTTCTTCCCGTTAACATACTCTGCTGCATTCATCACTTCTTCTCTCAAAGATATCCATTCGTATTCTAGCGGATTCCTTCCTCTGTTTCAGTCAGTCGTTGCATTACGCTAAATAAGATTATCGAATAACTGTGGGTCTTGACTTATTCAAGTTCCATTTCCTTAATTTGCTATCGTTTACTGTATTTTTGGTTGTAAACTGCAGATCGTAACCAATAAAGTATTGTAGGTTTGCGTCGGCACAGGGAAAATGTCTTATAATTTAAAATCTGGTTTCGAAAACTTTGTTCCAAATATGTATTATTCTTTCATGAGTGTTAAGCAAGGTGCCGGCGATGATTACATTATGCTCTGTGCGAAATTCTACCAGGTGGCTTCCACTTTCATCCCTTTGTGTTCTTACTGTTTTCCTGTACCTGCTACCGTCTTTTGTCGTACATTGATTGTTTCAATGTGTTTATGGTGAAATGAGAAAACATGAATAATGAAATATGTGAAAGAGTACATTCTACAGAAAATGAAAATTTGGTATGTCTTCACCCAACTTCGTCTTTCCTTCTTGTAGGTGTAAGATATAGTTAATCAAACGCACCGGGCGTTTCAGTGGGTCCCGCCCCGTACCTCAGTGCCTGTCCGTCATTGGCTACCGCTAACGTCTGCCGCTTCCGGATGGGAACGCCAATTCCGCGAGCCGCCGCGTCAACGCGGAAAACGCTTGCCGCTGCCGTTTCCGCACGCCGCGCTGCCGCTCTCTAGTGGGAACCCGGTTCCCACTAGAGCGCGGCAGCGCGGCGTGCGGCAATGGCGGCGGCAAGCGTTTTCCGCTTTGACGCGGCGGCTCGCGGAATTGGCGTTCCCATCTGGAAGCGGCAGACGCTAGCGGTAGCCAATGACGGACAGGCACTGAGGTACGGGGCAGGACCCACTGAAACGCGCGGTGCGTTTGATTAACTATATCTTACACCTACATGAAGGAAAGACGAAGTTGGGTGAAGACATACCAATTTTTCATTTTCTGTACAATGTGCTCTTTCACATATTTCATTATTCATGTTTTCTCATTTCACCATAAACAGATTCAATGACTACCGTTCACGATTGTTCACTATCTCCTAACACAGTGAAACAATGTACAACAAGAGAGATTATTCAGATAGTTAAGCGAGACAAAAATTTAAAATGTGGTACGGTAGCAGGTACACGAAAACAGTAAGAACACAAATGCTAGGTGGAAGGGATGAAAGTGGAAGCCACCTGATAGAATTTCCCACAGAGCGTAATGTAATCATTGCCAGCACCTTGTGTGGTGTAACGACGTATTAGTTTTCGTTTGATATATGTATGACCATGTGCAGACTTCGTCACCTACGTCAGTTACAACCCACTTCAAAATGATTCATATTCTTTTAAATTGTCATAGGATGGTTCTTGAACGAAACTGTAAAACATCCGTTGAGTCGTGTGCAAAGAATTACATCGCTTGGGCCAATTGATTTTTGTAACTTTTCCCAATTTAAATTTCGTTTGTTTCTCCTCAGAAATTATATTGACACATGTTATCTTGATCTAATCGATATCAGAATCACACATTAAATAAACTTTTTAGATTCAAAGTTTCGGTGAACGACGTAAGAATTACTAATCTTGTCAAATATATTATTAATCCGTTCACACAATTCTTCATAAAGAAATCTTCAAGACACGTGTTTCAACTTTAATAGCATACACTATTTTATTAGCTTCCTACACATACAGATGTGAACTTGAGCGTTGACAGACAGTGACTGACATTTCAATAAGATTAAGCTCTATATGACGTCATTGTTGTACAAAAAGAGTATAAAAATTCATTTTTAATTTTTAGAAACACGACGCAACAACTCGGTTCCAGGATCTTCTGTTGCTCCTTGGCTGTCGACCCGCGACGTATAGCGGCCAGCAATTTCCTCTCTGGTCGCGGCAACGAAGATGCTGTCCCCGTTCGTTGCGCCGATCTCTCCGTACATGAAACACATAAAAAAAAATACAAAACTTTTAGATAATTCACATCTATTACAAATAATAAGAAAACACATAAACAAAACTAAATTAAACTTATAGTCACCTGCAAACTGGGCTGACTTTGGTGGATGGGTGACGCTTAATTTCGTCCCACTACATACCCCACCCACAAGCTCAGTTTGTCAGGTTTTAACCGAAATTAAAACTTTTCAATATACAATATTTGACTGTTAATACATTTTCCTCACATTTTACGTAACCTAGAGTCCTTGCTATTAGATAGATTTAATCCTTTTAATACGATATTGTTGTGACTATTTGTCATTTACTCTTAATTGTGCTATTATGGTAATTCGTAACCGAATATAGGGAGATTGCTCCTCTTCAGTTAATAGTTGCTAATAAATACTAATTTAGTACGTTCTTTAACGTTGTACATTAGGACAGAGCGTTCAAATTGTGATAGATTAGTTTCAGTTTCATTTATTTACTAGAGTTATTCTTTTCAAGAATGTATATTACTAATAAGTTTCTCACAATAACTAATAGTACTATTTACTTTACGTCATTCTCTTCCCTAATGCCTTATTTATGCCTGAGGTCAAGAAGAAATCAAGCAAAATTTTCTTTAGAATCACGGCACGGCTTTCTTTACCTTCGGACACCTTGTTGGGTAATGGCCATTTATTTAGGAGAAACAAGCGAGAGAGCCCCGTTTGGTGTGTTCTATATTAACACTATTACAAACCTCTATTAAAGGCACTCTGCTATGTTCTCGTGAGCCATATAGCTCTGGACGCCCATGGTCCCTAAAACTATTAACCATCCCCTTTGGTTCCTACTATCCGAGTAAATTTAAAATACGCAAAATTCCTTTAGACCTAAGAGCAAAATTTCCTCCATATAAATCCCCCTTTTGGTTATCTTTCTCTTTTTGAAGTACCAGTAGATTATTGTAGAACACATGTTTAAGCTTTCTGTCATTTATTTAAAATAACACGTAACTATCACGAAAAACTTCACATGAATAAACTATGAACGTTCCTCCGTGTGTAACATATACTAAATATTAACTTATTTAGGAATGAAGGGTTTCATTTGATCAACACTATATAATCCTTTAATTACACCTGATGAAGGTTCCATAAGAATTAATGCTTTGGGATGTACAATCTTATGTACAACATATGGACCTTCAAAGATAAAGAAGAATTTTCTACATTCCTTACCGATCTTAGAACTTTTAGGATGAGATCGTACTAACACAAGATCTCCTACCTGAAATGAGGGTTCTATAGCCTGTTGATTATAACTTTTAATTCTCCGTTCGGCATTTTTTACAATCCGATCGCAAACTTTTTCGTCTGGAATGCATTGTTGGATCTCATTTACCGGTGGCCAAGGTAGAGCAGCCAGTAAAGGCTCGCCTATAATTCGTTTGCCTAAAATTACTATAGGTGATAATCCTGTCGTTAGGTGAGGCAATTCATTTAATATCTTTTCGAATTCAGGCATTAGTTTGGCCCACCGAGTATGTTTATGTGCACAATAAGTTCTACATAATCGTCCTAGTTCTTTCATGACTCTTTCTACTAAATTACTTTGAGGGTGATATTTCGAAATTAAGATATGTTTGATTCCATATTGTCTTATCATATCTTGAAATCTTTGACTAATAAAGGTACTACCGTTGTCAGACATAAGTCGTTTAGGAATTTCCTAGTTAACAAAGTAATTTCAGGTGAGGCAGCGTATAACGCTTGCTGTATTCGCTCGTTTCAAAGTATATAGCTTCACATGTTTGGACCAACATTCCATTACAACAAACACATATGTTAATCCTCCTGAACTCCGAGGCAGAGGGCCGAAAAAATCTAATGATAGTAGATCCCACAAACCTCGAGGAATTACAGCATATAATTTATAACACTTAGATTTGTTATTAACTTTAACCTTTTGACAGGTTTCACAAGCCCTAATAATACTTCTCACAATACGGGACATATTTTTGAAATAATAATACTTCATTAGATGTTTAATACATTTATGAATTCCAAAATGCCCGTAACCTTCATGAATATAAGTAATTAACTCGTCCACAACAGTTTTCGGAATGCAGATTTTCCATCTCTGGTGTTCCCTCTGTGCTTTCCAATACAACAAGTCGTTAAAATATAACCACACACCCCGGGTGTTAACTGCTTCGTCCCCATTATTAAGGTTTTGTATAATTCGTAGAATAACATTTTTCTTTCCTTTATGTAATATGGTAACCTACTACTTAGGACTCGTATTAAATGACTTTCAATAATTGGTTCTTCAATTAATTTAGCACGGTTTAAATGCCATTCAAAATAATTCCTATAACCTCCCCACCGTTTAGAATATGGAGGAGGGTCTAACAACTCTAAAGTTAAGTGTTGTTGTTTTCCTCTTGACCAATAATTTTGTTTAAACTGCTTAACAAAATCATCCCAATCCCTGAACTCAGTTCTATGCAGTACTGCCCATTCCGCAGCTTCTGCTTCTAAATGTCCTATTACAAATTGAATGCGTTTTTCATTACCCCATTTAGGAGATAATGATGTTTCAAAAGCTTTTATAAAGATTATAGGGTGAAGTTCGCCTCCTGGTTTGAATACAGGAAATCGACTTGCTACATTTGAATTTGTCGTTATGTCATCCAGACATTCTGCGAAAGAAATAGTCGGATTTTGTTTAGATTGCAGAGACGGAGTTGCATCGGATTGTCTTGCCGTGATTGCTTTATTCATATTGTTGTCGTCCGAGCTAGCAAATTCGATGCGACTGTTGTCTCTGATTATGTTATTACCTCTGCTACCTGAAATGTTCTCGTTATTATCTAATTCCGATAACCGTTTAGTAATTTCCTGTATCCGCATTTCTGTATTGGATACGCGATTAGCTAATATCGATTCTTCACTGTGCTCACGATGTGAACGCTCTGTACCTTCATCAATGTTATTATCTTTGGCAGTCTCAAGGTTACTGCATATTTCAGTAATTAAAAATTTCATGTTTTCGATTTCGGTATGGTCCTTTTCTACTTGATGAGTTAATGTCTCTAGTTCTACATTATCTATTGAAGAAATCTCTACAGGTTTGGTAGAGACCTCTTTAATAGATTTCAATAATTCTCTGCGAACAGTTTCTGTTTGCATAGAAAATTCATCTCGTAACATATCGTTATTTTTCTGTATTTCATTTACAACTAAGATATAGACACTATCTAGTCTCTCGGTTAAGTCAGTGATATCGTTTCGCATGCGAGCTTTTTCCTCGCGCGATTCCTGGATATGTTCTTCTAACCTTTTACAATTATCAGCAATCTTATTACTAAGTCCTACTAATTTTTCCTGCATTTCAACTTTAGAAGACTCTATTTTATCACTTAATTCTCGACTGGTTTCATTAAGATATTCCTGCAACCTGTCTGTTGATTTTGTTAGCTCCCCTTTAAGTCTAGCAGTAGATTCCTCGTTAGACTGTTTTAATTCCTGTTTTAGTTCCTCTTTTAATTTAGCAGTAGATTCCTCGTTAGACTGTTTTAATCTAGCCATAGATTCTTCGTTAGACTGTTTTAATTTCTGTTTTAGTTCCTCTTTTAATCTAGCAGTAGATTCCTCATTAGATTGTTTTACTTTAGCGATCGCCCTAAAAAGGGCTCTCATGCTCCTATCGGACATAGATTGCTCTTCGTCTGACATTTCACTTCCCGACATTATTGTAAGATATTAACTATTTACACACGCAGACTTGTAATCAACAATCCTATAAAAGCACACTCCCTATGTACAACACTCCACTTCCAACTTGAAACAAACTCACCGGACACTAATATTGTAATTTGTAGTTCTCGATGATCAGTGTGCTGCTATGGGCTGCAGATGTAACAGCCGTCGATGCAGCCGCTGAGATGCTGCGACCCCGCTTCCGCAACCGGCAGCACGCTGAGTCGAACTCCGGAAACGTCGCTGGCTGCAACCACGCCCGGCACCGCCGTAGACAGGCGAAGCCCTCAGCAACACCTCTAATACCAGCTGGAGGAATGCCCCGCAGCTGACGTACTGGGCCTATTAGTTTAGGGAGAAAAAAGGTTGTCGGGGTTTGCAGCGTTCAGCTGCTGCCCAACAGATGCGCCTTCTCGTGGAACAACTGCGTGACCGTACTGCTTGGCTGCGGCTCCGTCAGATGCCCACACCCACGAAGTCGCCGCTGGCTGGTGAAGGCTCCACGAAAACTTGCGTTGACTTCCGAAGGACTCTTGATGTTTTGTTTCGTACCTGTGTGCCTTAGTTGCACACAAGTCCTGTTTCTAAGCTCGCCACGGTGTGGTGTAACGACGTATTAGTTTTCGTTTGATATATGTATGACCATGTGCAGACTTCGTCACCTACGTCAGTTACAACCCACTTCAAAATGATTCATATTCTTTTAAATTGTCATAGGATGGTTCTTGAACGAAACTGTAAAACATCCGTTGAGTCGTGTGCAAAGAATTACATCGCTTGGGCCAATTGGTTTTTGTAACTTTTCCCAATTTAAATTTCGTTTGTTTCTCCTCAGAAATTATATTGACACACGTTATCTTGATCTAATCGATATCAGAATCACACATTAAATAAACTTTTTAGATTCAAAGTTTCGGTGAACGACGTAAGAATTACTAATCTTGTCAAATATATTATTAATCCGTTCACACAATTCTTCATAAAGAAATCTTCAAGACACGTGTTTCAACTTTAATAGCATACACTATTTTATTAGCTTCCTACACATACAGATGTGAACTTGAGCGTTGACAGACAGTGACTGACATTTCAATAAGATTAAGCTCTATATGACGTCATTGTTGTACAAAAAGAGTATAAAAATTCATTTTTAATTTTTAGAAACACGACGCAACAACTCGGTTCCAGGATCTTCTGTTGCTCCTTGGCTGTCGACCCGCGACGTATAGCGGCCAGCAATTTCCTCTCTGGTCGCGGCAACGAAGATGCTGTCCCCGTTCGTTGCGCCGATCTCTCCGTACATGAAACACATAAAAAAAATACAAAACTTTTAGATAATTCACATCTATTACAAATAATAAGAAAACACATAAACAAAACTAAATTAAACTTATAGTCACCTGCAAACTGGGCTGACTTTGGTGGATGGGTGACGCTTAATTTCGTCCCACTACACTTGCCTAAGAATCACGAAGGAATAATATATATTTGGAACAGTTTTCGAAACCAGATTTTGAATTGTAAGGCATTTCCTGGTGCAGACGCAAACCTGACTGAAGACTGTCAATAGCAAGAAAAGCGTTCTGAAAAAGAAAATTTGTTCACACCGAATATAAATGCTAATGGTTGGATACTCTTTTACAAAGGTATTTGTGTGGAGTGCAGCCTTGTATGTAAGTGAAACGTGGACGATGAACAGTTCTGTCAAGAAGACAATGGACACTTTCAAAAGGTGGTGATTCATAAGAATGCTGAACATTAGATACGAGGATCGTGTGACTAAAGAAGAGGTACGGAATTAAATAGAGGAGGAAGAGGAAATTACGGCACAACTTTGACAACAATAGGGGTTAGTTGACAGGACGTATTGTGGGGCGTCAAAGAGTGAGGACAAAGGGGTTGGGTGATAGTATTCTGATAATAATCATCTGTTGAAATACTATTCTACTATTTTATCTATTAATGTAAGCAGTGAATTTACTCTTCCATGCACTCCTTAAAACATTTAAACCAAAACTGAAATCAGCTGAACACCAAATCTTTCAACCACTGTCTGACAACTACTGGATTCACTTTCAACTTTCTATAACTATCACTGGCTAGCCACACACACACATACAGATATAAGGAGAACAAAAATAAACAAACATTAGTTTTCAGCATATAATTCTGCAGGTTGGCAACATGTACGTAAACAAACCAGACAGGAAGGGACATGAGGTGAACACACTGTAGTTACGACTTTAAATCAGAGTTTTCGGTAAAACGTCTACTGCTAGTGACAGAAGAAAAAAGAGCGAACATGAAAATGTGCTTATGTTCCATAATCTAAGTTTTAGTTCAACCTCCAGCATGTGACCAGGTGAGGGGAAACGTATATGTCCGCCAAAAACTCAATTCACTGTAAGTAATCAGTCATTCACGTAAAAAAAGATGTGAGCTGTTTTATAATCTGCAAGTATCACAGATCAAAACAAAACTGAGTCATTCTAGATTCCACCGAAGATGCCTTAAAGTAAAAGGCGAAATGCGTCTTGAATCAGTAAAGTACACTGGATAAAGAAAAAAGAAAGGAAATAATCAATAGCTCTACATATTTAGTAAATTACATCTTATGACATACCAGCAAATTAGTTTCGGTTTAACTTCTCATTCGACATGCTATTAATGCCATTTAAAAAAATTCATCTATCCCTTCTGAAAAACTGTAGTTACTTTCATATGTCGGTAGATAATCAGATTTAGGATATTTATCATGCGACGAAATACATGACTTTTCACAAGTTATCGTTTGGAAAAAAAAAAATCGATTTCTTGAACCGTTTACGAAATTTGCGGTTGATACAACCACATGGTTTACGACGAGCAGGACGAAGTACCGGTCGCGTCGCCGAGCAACCCGCGCGCGGTCACGGCATAGCCTGTCCGCCGACATTACAGTCAATATCTCGAGAACGGTGATAGCTATCGATCTGCTCTCAGCTTTAAAAACAATTTCGATATGTTGACTAAATTTCATACGCAATAATGTATTACCTAAAATGAACTCTACGCAATGTCCACGCAATGCGTTTTTACCTCTGCACACTCATTAAAATCTCGTGTCAAGGTTTACGTAAATGCGATACAGCAAGTAACCACGACGAATAACGAAAAGAAATTTGGTCCTTTATCGAGAGAAGATATCAGGCTGTAACATGCCCAAGAATCAAATTTTTCTACTGAATAGTTTCCTTGGAATCGGATGATAAGTATTTCATAGCTGCCGCCGCGTCCGCGCCAGCGGTTCGGCGAAAGTTCGTGTGGCCCGGGGGTCCGTACCTGACGTCACGCTCAGCGCGTTCTGTGATTGGCGGCGCGCACCTGGAGCGCGGCACGCGGCAGCGGAAGCGGTTCGACATGGTCAAACCGCGACGCAGAGCCCGCCGCGCCTTGCCGCTGACGCGCGGTTTTGACGCGCGGCAGCCCTAGTGGGAACCGGCCTTTAGTCAACACTGGAATACGTAAGCGCAAAATTACCGGAATAATGGAACCATCTGCTCCAAAAAAAGGGAAAATTGCCGAAAGTCAGTTTAAACCGGAATGGGAACTCTCCTACTTTTTGTGCGTTGTGACGATAAAGCCAAATGTCTAATCTGCGGTACATTAATTACGTGTGTCAGAAATCGTCTATTGAAAGGCACTACAGCAAATTGCATTCAGAAAAGTATAGTGATATAACAAGGGATGCCAGAGAGGAAGAATTACGGAAGTTGAAAACTCTTGCAGAAGAGAATTCTGTGTCTACAAACGAGGTTTGTTGCAAGTACTTTAGCATGTATATTTTGGTTAAAGGTCATGTGAAACGAAATAACATTTGTTTAGATTCCTTAGTTTTCGCTTTCGCATAAATTATTTCTAACGTACCTTTTTTTCTCTACCTTAGGGTGAAGAAGATGAGGGGTGTTGCGAAAGGACTCTCAGAGCTAGTTACAAAGTTGCTCTACGTTTAGCAAGAGCTGGGAAGCCATTTATGAACGGGCCATTAATAAAAAACATTATGTTGGACGTAGTAGAGACAATGATTCCCACATTAGCTCCCGCGTACAGCAGAATACCACTTTCCAGAATGACAATACATCGGAGAATCAACGACATTGCTGAGAATTTGCATGAACAACTGGCAGCCAAAATTGAAAACTTCCTAGTGTACTCCATCGCACTTGATGAGCCCACGGATATTAACGACACGGCTCAGTTAGCAATATTTTTGCGTGGCGTGGACGACGACCTACATGTAACGGAAGAGCTCCTGGATATGATTTCGTTGAAGGACACTGTTACAGAGGCGGATGTTTTAGCAGCTGTTGAAATGGCAGCTCAAGGAATAGGACTCCCTCGGGAAAAGCTGTTTTCCGTAGCCACAGACGGGGCACCAGCAATGTGCGGTAAAGTAAAAGGGTTTATTGGCCTACTGCGGAAAAACTTAACATGCCGAATTTACCTTCCGTTCATTGTTTTGCACACCAAGAGGCTCTTTGTGCGAAAGTTATCGGTCTTCAAGATGTCATGAAGGTAGTGGTGCGTATCGTGAACTACATTCGTTCTCATGGACTCACTCATTGTCAATTCAAAGAATTCTTGATTTCCTTTGAAGAGGAGTATCCAGATATTCCCTACCACGCTGAGATGCGCTGACTGAGGAAAGGGAAAGTGATTTCCCGAATTTTTCGACTACGCCACACTGTGGCACAGTTTTTGGAGAGCAAAGGACGTCAGGAGCCACTTTTTCATGACCCTGAATGGGTAGCTGATTTAGGATTTTTAGCAGACTTTATGGCTCTCCTAAATGTTTTAAGTCTGAAACTCCAAAAAGAAAACAATCTCATCAACGATATGATCAGCAAAGTAAACTCTTTCCAGTATAAACTGAAGATCCTCAAAAACAACCTTTCAGAGAAAAATACACAACACTTTCCTGAACTAGGTAAGCGAGATATACATTGTACCTTTATTTAAACAGCCTGATTTTTATAACCGCTCTAATCAAAACGGTACTATGTTTTTGTTTGACAGCATCTGTGCAGGAAGGAGCGCGCTTTGAAAAATACGTCGAGGTGCTACAATCCCTTGAAAATGCGTTTAACGACCGATTCCAGGTAATGTGCCGGTATATGACATACAGCTAAATAAAGGAGATTGCGTTACATATGCAAGTGTAACATTACATTAAAACCAATAATACACATTACATGTTTATTAAAATCTATCGCATTTTAGTACTTCGAAACAACGGCTTACATTACTTTCATTTATTAACATTGGCTTTGTTATTGTTTCAGGAAATTACCTACCTACAGCCAATTGTCGATGTTTTTGTGAAACTTTCGATGGATATTGAAAGTGCGCCTTCAGATTTACATTTCGAACTAATTGATTTGCAAACCGATGTTCACCGAAAGGATGTGTTTTACAATACAAAAGGTTTGCTCCAATTCTACCAGAATTTGCCGAAGGAAGAATTTCCCAAGTTACATAGAGAAGCAGCGAAGATTATTTCAATGTTTGGTTCCACTTGTGTATGTGAAACGTTTTTTTCTGTTTTGTCTT
Source organism: Schistocerca piceifrons (assembly GCF_021461385.2). Taxonomy (NCBI): domain Eukaryota; kingdom Metazoa; phylum Arthropoda; class Insecta; order Orthoptera; family Acrididae; genus Schistocerca; species Schistocerca piceifrons. The sequence continues at coordinate 622,682,070 of NC_060140.1, forward strand.
GTACAAAAACTAGATTGCGTGCGAGTATTTCTAATTGTAATTTAGAAAATTCTCTCAGAATTGCTGTCAGCCAATCTCTTGTTCCAGATCTTAGTAGCATAATTGCAAATAAAATGAAGAGCACATAGGAAGATACATTTGTGTTGAAACCGAATTTAAAATTGTTGCCATTACAGTAATTATATAAATCTCTTTTGTACCGGTACACCAAACTAAGCTCTCCACCTAGTGTACATTAGTATTTGGCAATGACGAGGACAACAGGGTAAAAGCTTTGAAACAGGTCGAGACCGGCGGCGCGAGCGACTCAAGCTAAGGAAGTGAGAGGCAGCGCTGTTGCGCAAAGCCGAGGAGTGGAGGTCTGCACCGTCGTCAACATAGCGCAGCCGTCTTCTGCACTCCGCATTGTGCGATGCACCGGTGCATGCACCTTGTGCGGCCGTGCTCTACGGTGTTGGCCCCTTGCTTGCCTTGCATTTATGGCAAATCTTTCGCCCAGCTCAAAGTCCCAAGCTACTATAAGCAAAAACAAGTGACTCCTGTATATAGGAAGGACAAAAGAACGGGCCCGCAAAATAACAGACCAATATCCTTAACATCGGTTTGCTGTAGAGTTCTTGAACATATGCTGAGTTCGAATGTATGATGATAAATTCCCTCTAGGCTGAGAAGCTTCTGTCCATGAATTAGCAAAGATTTAGAAGGCAGCACTCGTGCAAAACTCAGCTTCCCCTTTTCTCATATGATATACTGCGAACTATGGATCAAGAACAAAAAGGAGATTCCATATTTCTAGATTTCTGGGGAATATTTGACACGATGCGCGATTGCAGACTGTTAATGAAGATACGAGCACATGGATTAGGTTCCCAGAAAAGTGAGTGGCCTGAAGACTTCTTTAAGATTTGACACAGAGCGCGACTGTAGACTGTTAATGAAGGTACGAGCACATGGAACAGGTTCCCAGACATGCGAGTGGCCCGAATACTTCTTTAAGTAATAGAACCCAGTATGTTATCCTCGATGGCGAGTCTGCTGTTGTTTACTGATGGCGCTATGGTGTACGGGAAGGTGTCCTCGTTGAGTAACTGCAGGAGGATACAAGATGACTTAGAAAAAATTTCTAATTTGTGTGATGAATGGCAGCTAGGTCTAAACGAAGAAAAATACGAGTTAATGCACGAGAGTATGATTAATGTACCCTTAACGTTCGAATACAGCATTAGCAGTGTGCTGCCTGACACAGTCGTGTCATTTAAATACCTGGGAGTGACGTTGCAGAGTGATAATGAAATGAACAGGTGAGTATGGTGGTAGTGAAGGCGAATGGCTGACTTCGGTTTTCTTGGGACAATTTTGGGAAAAATGTATCTCATCTATGAGGAGACAACATTTAGGACTCTAGTGCACTGCTCAAGTATTTTGGATCCGCACCAGGTCGGATTAAAGGACGACATCGAAACATTTCAGAGGCGGGGTACTAGACTTGTTAACTATAGGTTCCTACAACATGAAAGTGTTACAGCGATGCTTAGAAAATTCAAATGAGAATCCCTGGATGGAAGGCGACGTTCTTTTCTAGGAACTTTATTGAGAAAACGTAGGGAACCGACATTTGAGGCTGATTGCAGAACGGTTCCACTGCCACCAACACACTTCGTAAGGACCACGAAGATAAGATGTGAGAAATTTGAGCCCATACGGAGGCATACAGTTGTTTTTCCATCGCTCTGCTTCTGAGTGGAACAGGAAAGTAGCGGTATAGGTACCCTCCGACAGTCACGATGCAGTGCTTTGCGGATTATGAGTTTAGATGAACTTATGGTTACCAATGACGATGTACATGTTGCTCAACTGCAAACAGCACATACACTGTAAATAAATCGATATGGCACACTTCATAATATTCTTAATATCAGTGTTGAACGTCACAAGTGTGCTGTACAGTCGATGCTTTTGTTTACAATGCAGAGTTTATCCATTAAGCAAACATACAGCCGTATCATTCATTTCATATTGAGCAAGGATGCAGACTGGTAAAAGATGATGTACGGGGAGTGGATTTGATATTAAAGCATCATATGATTCGTTCTTTTCAGCCCTTTCATGTACAGTATGTACTGGGCGGTCAGAAACAGCCTAAAAAGCTTGTAAGGGTCATGAAATGTAGGTTGTGCTGAAATACTGAAAAATAAGTGTTACGAAAAAGTTCGATATGTTTCTCCGTTTCCGAGTTAATTAGCATTGAAGTTAGTCGATCAGGCTGTAACGTGCAAATTGAAGCTGCCCACCAGAGACGGTGTCGCCAAACGCTTTCCGTTTAGTTTCCTAAAATTAAAAAAGACAACGATACAAAAATTGGACATGACACAGTAGTAATGATCGAACCCGGGCCAAAGAGTGAGCAGTCTCGAGCGCTACTACTACGCCGTGAGAACAACTGACACTAATTGTATCTGGCGGGCGGCTTGAATTAGCTCGCGCACTGGCCTGATTGGCTAACTTAATGGCTAATTAACTCGGAAACGGGGCAATGTATCGGATTTTGTTCTTGACAATTATTTCTCAGCACAACCTACCCTGCAGTATCCCTACAATGTTTTCAGACCATCCTGCAGAAATGTCAACGGAAATTGTATCGAAATATTATAAAGGCAGCTGACTGCATACTACGAGTTAGACATATATGTACACACATTTAAAAATACAGAAATTTCGATGATCAGTACAGTTTACAAGTTAGTTAAGGAAATTACAGCCGCGCGCGATTAGCCGAGCGGTCAAAGGCGCTGCAATCATGGACTGTGCGGCTGCTCCCGGCGGAGGTTCGAGTCCTCTCTCGGGCATGGGTGTGTGTTTGTCCTTAGGATAATTTAGGTTACGTAGTGTGTAAGCGTAGCGACTAATGACCTTAGTAGTTAAGTCCCATAAGATTTCACACACATTTGAACATTTTTTGAGGAAATTACAAATTAAGAGAAGAACTTATTTGTGCAAACTGATAGTTTGAACATCATAGAATTTTATACTGACGCCATAAACAGATTCTTTTAAGGTATAAGTTTTTGCGATTCACTGTAGGTCATTTTAACACATTCTAAAAATTAAAAGTATTCGTAATTAGTCCACTCTGAGTGTGTTACTTTTTGTGTCCGTTTCTTTTCTTTTGTTTTATAGCAGTTGTTACGCTGCTATGCATTCCACATATATATAGGGCGTGTCACTAACTATTGCCACCTAGAATAATTCCGAAAGTAGCTGAAAAGTCTGTGTGACACATGTTGCATGAGACAATGGGGGAGATAATATGACGTTGGTTTTCTGTTGCTAGTTGGGGTCGCATCAGAGATATGAAGGTCAACTTCGTTTTTTTTATAGGATGCTATAGTTTGGTACATATTTTCTGATAGCGGCTATTGAGACGAATCCAATGATGTGTGACAGTAAGGTCTTTGAAGGTCAACGAAGGTCAAAAAGGTGGCATGAACGTCCGTTTACTGAAGGTGTTCGAAGTGATGACCATTGGTATCAATGTAGTGCTGCAATCTCCTTATCATGGATTGAGTGGTATTCCTTATCACTTCTGCACTTGTCGAAGCACGTGCTCTGACAATTATGTCTCATACATCTTGCAAATAGTAAATATTCGCTGAATACAGTTTATCTATCTAACGTGCCAATTTACATGTAAACACCATTCGACGCTTTCGCAATACAGCACTAATAAAAACGGTAAGACTACTATGTGAGTGACGCATTCCTTCGAAGAACAAGTCGATATGCTTCTCATTTACGGAGAATGCCAACGAAATTCAGTGAGAGCTAGAGACTTATAGCTGAAAGATATCCTCAGCGTACTCACCCTACACGTCGTACATTTAAATATGTGTATGATAAATTGAGAACAACTGGATCTTTAATGCATCGGAAACATATCCGGCAAAGGAAAGTTACTAACGAGGAAACAGAAATTGGTACTCTTGCCAATGTGGTTCGACATCCTCGTGTTAGTTCACGTCAAATCGCAAGGGAAAAGGGTTGCTCGTGTTCTGCATCGCCATAAATATCATCCTTACCATACCAGTCTCCACCAAGAATTAACTGGTATGGATTGTATGCGTCGCATTGAATTCTGCTGATGGGCTCAACTTCAAATTCAGAGGGATGACACATTTATTAATTTGATTTTATTTACTGACGAGGGTACACTGACGAACCATGGGAATGCTAAATTGCATAACATGCATTATTGGGCAACTGAAAATCGATGTTGGCTTTGGCAAGTTGCACACCAAAAACAATAGTCGGTGAATGTGTGGTATGGGATTCTGGAGGACAGAATTATAGGCCCCTATTTGATAGAAGGAAATCTTAATGGTAGGAAGTACACCACATTCCTGCAAGAAACATTAGGCCTGTTATTGGAAGAAATACCTTTAGGAACAAGGAACAGATGTGGTATCAACCCGATGGGCGTCCGGCACATTTTTCGCTGATGGCTAGAGTAGCAGAGACTATTCCCAAATCGTTGGATTGGATGTGGAGGAGTTGTGTCGTGGTCGGCTAGTTCGCCAGACTTGACGTCCCTGGGTTTTTTCTTGTGGGGATTCGTCAAATATATTGTTTATAAAGACGTTCCAACTACACCTGAAGATATGCGAGAGACAATTGTCAGAGCATGTGCTTTGATAAGTGCCGATGTGATATGGAATAGCATTCAGTTCATGATAACAAGATTGCAGCACTGCATTGATACCAATGTCATCACTTCGAACATCTTCTGTAAATGGACGTTCATGCCACCTTTTTGACGTTCATTGACCTTCGAAGACCTTTCTGTTACACATCGTTGGATTCGTCTTGATACCCGCTATCAGAAAATAATTATCAAACTATAGCAACCCATTTAAAAAAACAAAGTTGACCGTACGTCTGAACTGACCCCACGCATCAATAAAAAACCAACATCATATTATGGCCCTTGTTGTCCCATACAACGCTTGTCTCAAAAACTTTTCAGCTCCTGTCATACTTTTGGAGCTATTCTTGGTGGCAATACATATTCGAATATTATTTATATTCTTGAAGAGATTTGAAGGGATCTCAAGAGCTCAAAGAAATTATTTAGAAATGGTTTATAAGCTAGTTCTAGTTTCACATTTGGAATGCATTGGGGTGTAGTGAGGGTGTGAATATATATATTTCTGGTTCCTCTAAGAAGTCTGTTTTCTTGTCTTTTCTAGTGGTATACATTCTAAACGAGCAGCTGGAGCTACCCAGTAAACAATTTCTAAATAATTTACGTGGGCTGGTCGCTGAAATTAAACATCACATGGATGCCTAATAATCTGAAATTTCTGCAAGAATACGTAACACATGGCATCATAAAACTGATATAGAAGCAGGGGAACAGACCTCAAAATTGAGACACTCAGAGTAGATTAATAATAACTCTTTTAATTCTTATCAGATCCTAAAACAATGAAAGGTGGCTACACTGAGTCACAGCGCCAGAGATTGCGCCAAAGAGTTTTATTCCGCCGCCTCCACTGGCAGTGCTTGTTGAGAAGTGGTAGTGGAGAGTGCTTGTTCAGAAGTTGCTGTGGGATGTCGATTGCTGTACTAGTTGAGGCCATGTTGTGTGTAGTTATTTTGATGGGATAGACACCAGATGTTGTTGGATTGGGGATGTTGTAATGATCAGAATGTACTTTTCGTCAATATATATGAAGGTAAAGAAAATTTTTTTATTTCAAATGTCTTAAACAATAATGCCTCTTGGTCACAGGTTCAGTCAACAAACCATCTGGCTTGTGTTCATGTATTAGACTGTAATTCTGGTTTCTATATGCAATTATTGTATTTCTGTTCTTTTTTAAATTACTTCAGTATAAATGGTGTTTAAAATATCTTGTCTTATTGAGGAAGAACCGTGCTAGATATGTACGTTGAATCACACTTCCACACACAGAACAGTTACACTTGTGCTTTGTTGTTTCGTAGTTTTTGTTGTTTCGTAGCTTTTATAGTTGCTGGGGACATAATTAATTAATTGTGTTAACGGAAATTTCCTTTCATTCTTTGTTGTTATTCTATGCAGTCAGATTGCGTACTAATACTAGTCAGGGCCAACCGGTTACGAGACTGCGTAACCGGACAGACAGCGACTAAAATTAAAATTATTTGCATTCTAAATAATTAAGCCCCCATGCACGTGGCGACCGCTGCTTCGGATCGTCCTTTGGAAATCTTCTGATAGTAAAATAGCAGACAGTAGTATTGTTGTAGTAATTTGTAGTTTAGTAATTGTAGTCTATATTGCATGTGTAGATTTGGTAACTGAACATTTGTAGTTGTCTTGTCATTCTTCTAATGGTATGTTTGCAGAATTTAATTTTTGATGTCTTGTATACGCGTTTGACAATTTTGTGCAATTATGAAGATTTCAATTGTTCGATAGGCGTGTTTGTCGGGAAGCATTTCGTGTGAATGGTATTGTTGGTGATAAAGTGTTATATTCTGTGTAATTTTCGTATTGTGACGAGTTTTGTATGTTTTGTAAATGATTACGCGATCGATGAAAAAGGCAAAAATGATCGGTAGTGAGAATGACGAAATTGTTAACATGGCGAACTTGCCAACACAGGAGAACAGTATGATGAATAATGAAGTAGAAAACAATTTATAAGTTGGGAAAATAGTCCGGAACCAGATCAAAATTTTTCTCAATCAGAAAATTCACAGAATACGAGATTAACGATAGAAGATTCTGAAATAGTATCGAACACAAATAGCTTTACAGCTATGGCGAAAGAAGTTGGTTTTGCGGGAAATGTTAGGGGTGAAAAGAGTTTCGAACCAGTTAATATGGAGCAGCTGATGAGTGCAATATTAAATTTGGGATCACAAATAGGAACAATTATAACTGGTATGGGAACAACGGAAACACGGTTAGACTCACTGGGATCACAGTTAGGATCTGAATTAAAAACAGTGGCAACACGGTTAGAAACTGATATGGGAACAATGGAAACACGGTTAGATTCACTGGGATCACAGTTAGGATCTGAATTAAAAACAGTGGCAACACGGTTAGAAACTGATATGGGAACAATGGAAACACAGTTAAGATCTGAATTAAAAACAGAGATGGGAACACTGGCAACACGGTTAGACTCACGAATAGGGACATGTTTCAAAAACATGAAAGATGAATTAAAGAAAGAAATTAGAGAAGAAGTACAACCGATTTTGAATTCTCACAATAATAGATTAATTTCAATAGAAATAAGACAAAAGGAACAGGATAGAGAAGAGGAAGAAAGAGATCGCGTGATAGTACAAAAATTTTCAGAGTTAAATTTACAACGTGCACACGATAAGGAAGAAATATTTGAAAGAATCGAGGAATCCGTACCAAATGACAGATTAAATAACCTAACACAACAGTATGAACAGTTAACTACTAAATGTGTCAATACTGAAACCCGAGTCGCGACACTTACGGAAGACGTAAATAAACAGAAAGAAAAAATAGGTGACTTATCGGAAAGAGTTGAGGAGATTTCAGATAAATTGACAAATCTTAGTTTACATGGGGACAGAGATTCAGATGATACAGCTCCATTGCCATTTGCAGAAACAGAAGAGTACCAGAGCATAAACAAACATGTTGAAAATCAGGAAAAATTTAATGAACGCGTTAAAAGGGAATTTGAGGCATTACGAATGCAAGTCAAACAAATTGAAGGCGAAATCGTAGGAAAAGACAGCAGAAGAAATTTAGAATCACAGATAGCAGAGGGCTTTGAAGAAAATAATTTATTTCATTTACGAGATGCAAGAAGAGAGCGCCAGGCGCGCGAACTTGACAATAATCGACATTCGGACTGGGACAGACGCGGTAGGTCTTTGTCGCCACGAGGCGAAAACTTTGACTGTAAACACTTTTTAACTGTTCGGAAATTTAAGATCTTTCGCAATTCTAAGAATGACATACACCCATGTTCATGGTTAGATCAATTTATGTACGCACTTCCACCAAATTGGCCACTAAGTCACAAATTGGAATTTATGTGTGGATGTTTAGAAAACGAACCGGCGCACTTATTACAGATTGTAATAATTTAAATGATTTTTATCATGCATTTCTATCGGCATATTGGTCCGAAAACACGCAAGATAGAGTCAAACACAGTCTTATTATGCAGCGTAATTTTAAACAGTCTGAGTTCCGCACGCCAGCAGAATACTTTGAAGACATGATTCGAAAGAATCAGTTCCTTTCCAGCCCTTATAGCCCGACTGAATTAATTCGCATTTGTTTAACTAAGCTGCCACAATCCATAAGACAAATTGCTTTAGCCGGAAGATGTAAAGACGACATTGAGACACTTAAGACTTTCCTACAAGAACTTGAGTATGACAACGATGACGGGACTTCTTGTAATTTTTTCAGTAACGGTAATCACAACAGATTTTCAGAGAGAAGGGATAGTGATCGGAACGGACGTTATATGGGTAATTTTGAGAATGACAGACGAAACAGACAGGACAATAGATACCAGCCTTATGACAATAACAGACGTTCTAATAGAAATTACACAGACAATTATACTAACGGAAATTCCTACCGGAATGATCAATCATACGGAAACAGTAATCGGTATCATCAAGACAGAAATTATTCATACAATAATAGAAATTCTTACTACAGAAATAACCAGGGTAGTAAATATAACAATAATTTCAGAAGTGACAGTCGAAATTACACAAGAAGTGGTCATGCAGATAGCCAGGAAAATAGAAATTTTAATAACAGACGCAACCAAGAATTTACATGTAACAGACAGGAGGGACCTAATTGGCATCCTCCACGTTACAGAAATTCAGAGAGACAAGTGCAAATAGTAGAAATTGATCCGCGAAATGACGGGAATAATCAAAGACGTGACGCGAACAATCGACAGTGACTTGTAGCTTCGGCTTCTGGCAACAATATAGACGGTTCAGAACGTAATGACACTACGACTTTACACTACGTACGCCTGGAAGACATGAGACATTTTGCTAGACGAAAAGGAAAATAATGTAGACGCATTTTTACATCCTGTTATTGAAGTATGTGTGGGTAAGAATAAGTTCACTGCAGTTTTAGATTCTGGGAGCCCATTGAATGTCATTAGTGAATTAGTTTGTCGTATACGTGTAAGAACTATTGCTTGTCCTGTGTTACCTGTTTCTAAAACTACAATTCGAGGAGCTCTTTGTGGAAAAAGTGTGGAAGTCAAACAACAGACCAACTTAAATTTCATTTGTCAAGGATATGAATTTTCTGCTAATTTTATTATTGTTCCATTACTCAGTACACAAATTATATTAGGTATGGAGCTTCTTAACGCACATAAGGCAATTTTAAACTTTCAAGAAGGAAGTGTGAATTTGACTGTTGCCGGAATGCCGAAAAGTTTGAAATTTTTCGAGTGTTTAACAAAATCTGAATCAGACACAAAATGTTTAAGGTTTCTTACTTCTGATGTTTTCGCTGAGCATTATGACGACAATGTGTTCATTCATGACAATGACAATAGATACAGAGAGGCGAAGGATGATATAATTAATAGCGAAGAATTAATTAATGAAAAGGTTAAGAAAGCCGAAGTGCCAGATGACGTTGCAAGAGAAGAACTGCACCAAATTTTGACTTCACATGCTACAGTATTTAGCCATCACACAGGAACTATACAAGGCTTACAATATTTATTTAAAGTAAAAGAACACACACCATTTCGGGGGAAGACGTACGCTATTCCTTTGGCTTACAGAGACAAGGTTAAGAGTGAACTTCAATACATGTTAGATCAAGGCATTATTGAGCCAGCAGTCAGTCCTTATACCAGCCCATTACACGTCGTTCTTAAAAAGGATGCGTCAATTCGTTTGGTTCTGGATTCCAGACAGATAAATAATATCATCATTCCTGAAACTGACCGTCCACAAAATTTAGATGAACTTCTTCAACATTTCCATGGAACTAAAGTTTTATCCACGACTGATACGCGCGCAAGTTTTTGGCAAATAGAACTCCACCCTGATTGTAGAAAATACACTGCCTTTTTAGCCTTTGGTAACTGTTACCAATTTCGGAAATTACCGTTTGGACTTACTGTATCTTCAGCAGCATTCATTCGTAGTTTAAACGAAATTTTACTTGTTTATCTTCGTGATAATATTACTTCATATGTTGACGATGTTCTTATTGCTAAACGTTCTTGGAGTGAGCACAACAAAATTTTGGATTCATTATTACGTATTTTTGCAAGAGTTGGCATTACAGTGAACTTGGAAAAATCTGAATTTGGTCGTTCTCAGGTGAAATTTCTTGGTTACATTATTTCTACAGAAGGTATTCTCCCAGATCCAGAGAAACTAGATGCTATTCGTAATTATGCTGTTCCTACTACAAAACGTGATGTTCGTAGTTTCCTTGCTGTCTGTAATTTTGTTAGACGCTTTGTTAGATTGGACAATTTGGCCACACCTCGTTTATGTGAACTATCTGGAAAGAATTCTAATTGATGTTGGGATCAGGAAGCTCAAGCAGAATTTGAACAACTTCGTGATGCTTTAGTTGCTGCTCCACTTTTTTCACATCCGGATTTATCTAAAGATTTTTGTTTGGCGAGGACTCATCATACAAAGGCCTAGGTGCACATTTATTTCAAGACATAGAAGAAAACAACGTTGTAGTACAGAAAACTATTGCATTTGGAAGTCGTGTTCTCTCTAAATCAGAAAAGAATTATTCGATTACGGAACTTGAAGCCTTGGCTGTTGTTTGGGCCTTCACAAAATTTCGCATATTTTTGTATGGTAGACATACTAAGGTTTACACCGATCATTGAGCTCTGGAATTTCTTATGTCAACAAAATTAACACATGGAAGATTGTCACGTTGGGCGCTGTATCTACAGGAATTTGAAATTAGTTTACATACAGGGTTCTTCAAATATTATTGCTGATGCTTTATCGCGTGCACCAAAGGGTTTGAAACAAAGTGCTGAAGAGGACTGCAAAGAAAACAATTATTGTTTGATGTATATTCAAGGTGTTGCGTTTGAGAACTTTATTTCGTCTTCGCTCCAGGACATCGCTTAGGAGCAAAATAAGGATCCAATCTGGAAGGACATTAAGGAGAAGTGGAGGAGAAAGGAAAGCATAGCGATTAGACAGTATTATTTAGTTTGCAATGATATTCTTTTAAAACGAAAATCGGTCGACAACTCTGTTTGGTTAGTTTGCATTCCTGATGAGTGGGTTAATAAATTGATTTGGTATTCACATTTCAGTTGTGCACACTTTGGTCCCAGAAAATGCTTTCATAAATTACGAGAAAATTGCTACTTCAGTAATATGGAAAAACGTATTCGATCTGTTCTTGCCAAATGCAAATTATGTCAAAAGGCTAAGCCACCAACTATTTCTCACAGAGCACCGTTGTTTCCTATCATTCCAGCAAAATTAAAGGAGATGGCTGCAGTCGATTTGTTCGGTCCAGTGGTTCGTTCTACTAATGGTTTTGAGTACATTTTGGTAGCAGTGGAACTGACATCAAAATATGTGTGTTTTACACCTCTACGCAAAGCAACAGCTCGCTCAGTATCTAACGCTTTCATCAAACATTTTCTTAAAGAAGTGGGTCATGTTGATAAGGTTATATCAGATAATGGATCACAGTTTCGCTCTAAAATTTGGCTTCGTACTCCACGGCGTCGTAAGATTAAACCAATTTTCATTTCACTTTTTCACCCTCAATCTAACGCTTCAGAGAGATGGATGAAGGAAATCAATAAATTGTGTCGACTTTATTGTCATCAGAATCACAGAACGTGGGATCAGTATCTTCATACTTCTCAAAACATTCTGAATGAACTCCCTAATGATTCAACTTCTTTACCGCCGATATTGGTATTAAAAAATAAAGCGCCGACAAATCGCATTTTTGAAATCGTTCCTTTTCTGCCTACACGGAAACTGCGGCATTCTGAAGTTGTCAACCTGGCTCTACGAAATATTGCATCTGCGGCTGTTAGAAGAGAGAAATCAGCTAAACGTCCTGGTCGTTTAAAAACCATGTCAGTTGGTCAAAAGGTGTTAATTAAATCTCACCGTTTGTCTCACAAAGGAAAAGGGTTGTGTCGCAAATTTTTTCTGCTTTATAACGGTCCATATAGAGTTCGCAAAATTATTCATGATAACACTGTCGAAGTAGAAACTCTTAAATCTCGGCGCTCTAAGGGAGTACATCATATATCAAACGTTAAAATTTTTGTGGAATGACATACTTTTGAGAAACTAACAGTTATACGTAAACACACGGAGAATGCAAGGATACCGCGCCATGTTCCGGCGGCGGCACATACTCAAAGCAACAGTCAAGTCTGCGCGCCGCACAAGGCAGTCGTTGACCGCAAACAATTACTACCTACGTCACGCGTATCTACAGCTGATCGAGCGCTCAGTGCGAATGCACTGACAGCCGTAAACAAATACACAGTCTAATTTCTCTGATTAAATTCAGTATAAAGCTATAGTGACTTGATAAATTATGTTATTAACGTTCAGTATTTTTCAGGATACTGTTGTATAAAATATTTAAGACCTTCAGGTAAATTCTGTGTGTGTCCCACGTTAAGAGGACTTGCTATCGAGAAATTTTCAGGAAGAATGTAATTTCGAAGAAGAAACTAATAAACTAAAACGGTAACTATTAATTGAGTTTATTTTTCAGGTAACATATTTCCACTTAGGTACGTACTTTAGACGTAATTTGCTGCTCCCGATTACGTGATTCATACTTTGTGCTAAATTTAATGTTCTATGAATTTACTTGTGAAGCGACATGCTTGCGTACATTAACTGATTTTGACAATGATTGATTAATGAACAGGGTTGTTACTTATGTATATTATACATCGCTTGGCTGCTATGCTTTTTCACTGACGTCATATTTCTTTTATTATGTGCCTGCTGTGCTTATTTATTTAAATTATAATTGTCACCTGATTAATTGTGCTGACTATGGTTATGTATGTAGGTTATACTGTGTGATTTATCTGCTTGCGCCTTCATGTTTTCTTATTAAGATTACATATGAACATTTATTTGCTTATGCTGATGACCTGTTTATTACATAAGATATATACTTGCTGCTTGCGTATGGATTGCATATTTACACATTTCTGTTTTGTTGTCATAACTACTCTTTAATTTGGTATATAGAATTCTGATATACGGTGTACGAACATGGAGTTTGGGTCACACCATGGTATTAATTACAGATTGTTTGCTTGGCAGAGCCTCGTTGTAGGGATTGTGCTGCATCCACTTGTTGACATTCTGTTCTCTACTGGTATATTTACTCGCTGTTGCATGTTTTGCTTACGCTCAGTGCCTTATATTTTAAGATAAGAAAATGAACCACTATAATGCTACGAACGACAGTAGTACAAGAAATTTGATTGAAGTCACATGAGCTGGAGGTTTTATGGAAGCTGTATAAATTAATGCTAATAGGAAGGAAGCTAACGACATGACATACCAACACTAGGTTTAGACTATTGACAGTTATTACACTGCATTCTTCGTGAGCAATTGAAATAGCAAGTGACACTTGACACAAGAAATACTCCACATGTTTGCTTCTGTTTTGCCATGATTCTTGAAGTGGTGTACACACTGTGAAACATTACGATCATTAACACTCCGTACTCGTACTTACTTACTGAGAGTTATCCAAACTAAAGGCTGTTAGAGGTCATGTATGCATTTCTTTTATTTAATGATAGACAAGGTAACCAAAATGTATTTTATGATTCATAATGAGTAGAAGATTTGGATCAGATGGATTACACAGAGGTTGTGTGTGGACATTGTGTCTTCGGATTGTATGGGATGATGAAGTTTGCACTAGGATTTTGTCTGTACTTGTTCAAGGAGACTGACTAGAGGAAAGAGTTGTTATGGAAGTGAAATGGTATTGGCGATAGGATTTATATGTATCGACGTATTGAAGAGGTATTATTGAGGTACTAAGATTATGTGAAGTTGATGATTATTGGAGGTTTGGTGGACAAGAGGTAAGGTAAATGATATTGATGATAAGGTTTATATGTTTAGACGTAAGAGGTATTATTGAAGTATTAAGATTATGTGATGCTGATGATTATTGGAGTTTTGGTGAATAAGAGGTAAAGTAAGTGAGGAGCATATTTTTTTTTGTTGGTTTATATGGAACAAGGAGGATGAAGATGGCAGACTAGAACACTCAAGTGGAAGGAAGATTGTCTACATACACACTTTGTTAAATCACTAAGCAGTATACACTTTTTTTGGAGAGAGGAAGTATTTGCATATCTTGGCACACTGACAGTTGTTCAGCAACAGTACATTTGATTTGGCTTGGCAAACATTGGTCTTGACATGATGACTATGACGTTGACTAACTATTATCGACTGTTATATATTGCTGCCACTACTATTTGATACACATGTCGAACATCAAATCTTTGACAGAATTGCATTTACACAGTTAACACTATTCAATTACACAGTAGCACTTAATGTGGATGAAAGATGAGTTAGTGTGTCTTGTGTGTTTTCCTTTCCTAATCCCAAATTATTGGTACCGACCTATCTCCTAAATATTATTTTACTTGTTTGTTGCGGCTTGCACTGACACCCATAAATATTATAGGTTTACTGATGTTTGTGTATGTGTAATATTTAATATGACAATTATCTGATATCATTTGTGTGTTTATTATAATTTGTATGTTTAGTGTAAGAGCATTGATAATAATTTTGTAAAAGCAATTGTGTGTGCATTCAAACTGTTGTTAGTGCTTGCACCTGTTCAGCATTGATGGGTGCCACTTGGAAATGTTTTACTTGTGCTAATGAACTCTGATGAACTGTCTGATTAGTGATAGTGAATATTATGGACTGTTACCTGCACTTGCTCATTATTACTGGGTGCCACTGATGGAACTGCTTCTACTGAGATAATGTCACTTGTTGATGTCTGCACCCGTTCAACATTACTGGGTGCCACTGTTGGAACTGCTTCTACTGAGATATGTTACTTCTTGCTGTCTGTACCTGTTCAACATTACTGGGTGCGACTGTTGGAACTGCTTCTACTGAGATGTGTTACTTCTTGCTGTCTGCACCTGTTCAACATTACTGGGTGCCACTGTTGGAACTGCTTCTACTGAAATGATGTTACTTCTTGCTGTCTGCACCTGTTCAACATTGCTGGGTGCCACTGATGGAACTGCTTCTACTCACATAATGTCACTTGTTGGTGTCTGCACCTGTTCAACATTACTGGGTGCAACTGTCGGAAATGCTTCTACTGAGATATATTACTTCTTGCTGTCTGCACCTGTTCAACATTACTGGGTGCCACTGTTGGAACTGCTTCTACTGAAATGATGTTACTTCTTGCTGTCTGCACCTGTTCAACATTGCTGGGTGCCACTGATGGAACTGCTTCTACTGACATAATGTCACTTGTTGATGTCTGCACCTGTTGAACATTGCTGGGTGCCACTGATGGAACTGCTTCTACTCACATAATGTCACTTGTTGGTGTCTGCACCTGTTCAACATTACTGGGTGCTACTGTCGGAACTGCTTCTACTGAGATATATTACTTCTTGCTGTCTGCACCTGTTCAACATTACTGGGTGCCACTGTTGGAACTGCTTCTACTGAAATGATGTTACTTCTTGCTGTCTGCACCTGTTCAACATTGCTGGGTGCCACTGATGGAACTGCTTCTACTGATATAATGTCACTTGTTAATGTCTGCACCTGTTGAACATTGCTGGGTGCCACTGATGGAACTGCTTCTACTGACATAATGTCACTTGTTGGTGTCTGCACCTGTTGAACATTGCTGGGTGCCACTGTTGGAGCTGTTTAATTAATGCTGATGAAATGTTATGAGACTGCTATTTGCACCTGTTGACCATTGTTGGGTGCTACTGCTGCAACTGTTAACTACTTGTTTATTGAACTATTGACAAGATTTTATGTGAATATTTGTATGAACTGATTTTTTGTGTATTTACTGTTTATGAAATGTTATGAGACTCCTACCTACATCTATTCGTCATTGCTGGTGCTATTGATTGAATGATACTTGTGTAAACTATTATGTAAAATCACATGTATGCAAGAATTTGTATTCCTTACTGTATTATATATATTAGGTTATTGAAGGGTCAGTGCAAAGCCAAAATTTATCTAGTTATGTGACATTTACTTATTAATATTATCTTTTATTTTTATCTGTATTTTTTTGGACTAATTTGATGGTATTTTCACCACCAATGCTGGCAAAAATACCATCAAATTCTAGCCCGTGGAGGAGGGGCATATGAAAGGTGGCTACACTGAGTCACAGCGCCAGAGACTGCGCCAAAGAGTTTTATTCCGCCGCCTCCACTGGCAGTGCTTGTTGAGAAGTGGTAGTGGAGAGTGCTTGTTCAGAAGTTGCTGTGGGATGTCGATTGCTGTACTAGTTGAGGCCATGTTGTGTGTAGTTGTTTTGATGGGCTAGACACCAGATGTTGTTGGATTGGGGATGTTGTAATGATCAGAGTGTCCTTTTCGTCAATATATATGAAGGTAAAGAAAATTTTTTTATTTCAAATGTCTTAAACAATAATGCCTCTTGTTCACAGGTTCAGTCAACAAAGCATCTGGCTTGTGTTCATGTATTAGACTGTAATTCTGGTTTCTATATGCAATAATTGTATTTCTGTTTTTTTAAATTACTTCAGTATAAATTGTGTTTAAAATATCTTGTCTTATTGAGGAAGAACCGTGCCAGTTGTGTACGTTGAATCACACTTCCACACACAGAACAGTTACACTTGTGCTTTGTTGTTTCGTAGTTTTTGTTGTTTCGTACCTTTTATAGTTGCTGGGGACTTAATTAATTAATTGTGTTAACGGAAATATCCTTTCATTCTTCTTTGGACGAATTTGGTGGTATTTTCACCACCAATGCTGGCAAGAATACCATCAAATTCTAGCCCGTGGAGGAAGGGCATATGAAAGGTGGCTACACTGAGTCACAGCGCCAGAGATTGCGCCAAAGAGTTTTATTCCGCCGCCTCCACTGGCAGTGCTTGTTGAGAAGTCGTCGTGGAGAGTGCTTGTTCAGAAGTTGTGGTGGTTAGTGCCTTGCTGAGAGGATGATGATAGCTGTACTATTTGAGGCCATGTTGTGTGCAGTTGTTTTGATGGGCTAGACACCAGATGTTGTTAGATTGGGGATGTTGTAATGATCAGAGTGTACTTTTCGTCAATACATATGAAGGTAAAGAAAATTTCTTTTATTTCAGATGTCTTAAACAATAATGCCTCTTAGTCACAGGTTCAGTCAACAAAGAATCTGGCTTGTGTTCATGTATTAGAGTGTAATTCTGGTTTCTATGTGCAATTATAGTATTTCTGGTTTTTTTTTTAATTTCTTCATTGTAAATGGCGTTTTAAGTATCTTGTCGTATTGAGGAAGAACCGTGCCAGATGTGTACATTGAATCACACTTCCACTCACAGAACAGCTACACTTGTGTCTTGTTGTTTTGTAGCTTTCATAGTTGCTGGGGACTTAATTAATTAATTGTGTTAACGGAAATTTCGTTCCATTCTTTGTTGTTGTTCTATGCAGTCAGATTGCGTACTAATACTAGTCAGGGTCAACCGTTTACGAGACTGCGTAACCGGACAGTCAGCGACTAAAAAATTAAAAATATTTGCATTCAAAATAATTAAGTCCCCATGCAACAATACAAAACAACTTACAAAAGTTTATATTAAAAAACTATTTCTGATGTCAGTATAATATTGTATCAATACAAACTATTATGATGAGTGAATGTGTTGCTCAAGTTGTATACCATCACCTTTCTAATTCTGTTTTTCCATCAACTTACTTACAAACTTTAATGATCACCAAAAGTTCTGTATGTATAAATGTGTGTATATAAGTGTCCAATATATAGTATGCAGTCAGTTGGCTTCATAATATTTCGATAAAATTTCCACTGATGTTTGTATACACTCTGTACAGAAGGAAACGATGACAAAAGTTTGTCCTATAGTCTTTCAATAGTAACTTCACTCTTAGAGTACAAGCATTTTCCTGTAGTTAAAGTGTTGCATTTTGTACATGCGGCACATCATCTTTGGCGTTTAGATCCTTCTGCTCAACAGTAAATACATGATATTTTGCACTGCAAACAAAAGCATCAAGTGTACAGCAAACGTGTTACACTGACTTTAGGAATGTTATGAAATGTGTCACAGTGATTTATTTACAATATGTGTACATGTTCTACTTAACAACATATATTTATTCCTGGAAAAGCATATGGATCACAATAAAACAAGTGGCCATCTGATGGAACTTATGTAAGTGAATCCAACTATTCCACTTTACATCTAAATAAATGTGAGCCATTTAGCACGTTTTTATTAATGAAATAAGTTATGAAGTGGCACTAAATATTCAAATATTCTTGTGTAGCGCAGGACCAGACGACATGCTGCTGACCAAAACAACTATGTAATTGAAAATAAAAGCTGTCAGAGGACTTACATGATAGACTGAATCCAGTTATGGTATTGAGATGAAACATTTGAAAAGTATTTGTGGCTGGTTGTGTCATTCTCCATCTATCATTAACGGCCGCGGAGATCATAAGATCCAAAATGGTAGAATAATATTTAAATATTGTTACACACTATCTTGTATGTGGGAAAACGCAACCATAGGTAGACAACTTGAATAACAACCGCTTGGCTGCTCTTGTAAATAGTTTATATAGCGACCGATTTCGTGGTCCAGAAGCCACATCATCAGGTTAAACAAGATGAATCATGACAACAAATTTGCAACATGGATGCTACCGAACATTCCTTGTCTATGAATAAATGACGCAATTAGCGGATCGTCAGGTAAGCCGAAAGTATGGTCCACAGTTCCTCAAGCGTGTGCGGCCTACTATCGTCCGTATGCGTTCATGGCATATGGACATATACGTTTCGCTTACTTTGCACATGGTTGACGACATACGGAAGTGTGGCTGTAAATCGTGCACAGGTAGCGAAATGTTACGGCAACCGCTGTCCAGAAGCGGTAGATCCGGCTTTGAGTTCCGTCCGGCTAAATTTTTTACTGTTGTCACTCCATTCTACAGCTGATAGATGTTCATATTGGCAACTGCAAATACATTTAAGTAAACTCTACTTCAGTTGACAAGCTATGAGGCTTTAATGTCGAAGTTACGCTAAAGTTGGGAATCAGAATGAAAATAGCCCCTGTCATAGCACGAAAAAGGCGAATAAACCCTGGGCAGATATAGGGATATAAAAGAAGAGATCTAGCATTTAGACTTATGCGGCAGCTTCAAAAGACATTTAAAGTGAAACCTCTTGACATATTATCGAGCATTTTTCGAGTTTAGCCTACTTCCCTAGCGCAGTGAGTGCTCTTAGTTCCAGAGTGTCAGCACAACTGCATCATGTATCAAAAACCCAGAAGTTTTGCCAGTAATAGTAAAAAATATATAATGTCATATGGCTGAAAGCATAAAATTTCTGGGGGAGGTTTTGTTCCATAGGAGGAGAGATACTAAAACAAAATTTTGATTTCTGTGTGGGGGCATGAGTTTTTCACCGAGAGGCTATTTCTCCCCCAAACCCACCTACTTTTACATGCATGGTGAGGGGTGTGAGAACAGACTCCAGTTTAAGTGCTTCTAGAGAGCGGTTGCATCCACAATAGGAAGTATCTGAGAGTATGGGCGCATCTATAACATGAACTATCCAGACTGGGGATGCATGCATACTAAACTTTAATGACATGTTGTGTCATATTGCTCAACATGACAAATGCTATGTTGGAGGATACGATGGCATGTGTCATGTTACTGCTTGATGGTATGCATTATGCTACTTTACTTGTCATGATGCATTATGTTACATGACATAGCTACTAATACTAACAAATAAAAATGAGAGGACTTGTCAAAATGTTTTGATTTAAATGTGTTTGGAGCGGCCAGGTAAGTCGAAAAACTAGTTTGCTAAATCCCTATCTCTGCCCAGGACATGTTCACTCTCTTTATGCTATGACAGGAGCATTTTCCAATCCTGACTTTATTTGTAAGATAAAAATACATATCTGGTTTCCTCCATAAAATGTTGTAAAATTGACCTTAAAGTTCAGGAAAAAGATATCATTTTTCATTGAAATCTGGCCCCTAGTAATATGTCCAGTAAAACAAGAATGGCGAACGTACAACACTGCCTGCTTACTTCTATATCTAAATAATGGTGGCTTACTGAAAAAGGTTGATTAGCATGCTATTAGACTGTTGATCGTAATGTTTTGGCTCCTCAGTGTATAGCCGAATACTGAGCAATGACTTTACGAAAATGATGTCGCAGTTTTCTCCATTAGCTGCTCACTTCAAAATTCATATTGTTTTATGTAAGGGTTACAGATATTAGATAATTTTCCTGCTACTGTCTGCTTCAGCTTATCCATCGCTAGCTACGTTAACACGATTCTCTGTTTGTTCACTGCTGACGATGCCAAACTGACTTCACTGTTCAGTGGTTCAGTACCACTGAATTTCTACACATTCATTTACATCTATGCAAACCACTGCGAAGTGCGTGGCAGGGAATACGTCCCACTTTGTACTAGTTATTAGTGCTATCTCCATTCCATTCACTTATGGAGTGAAAAAAATTCTCTTTGCGCGCTGTACTTAATCTAATCTTACCCTCGTGACTGCAACGGGAGCGATGTATAGGGGCTGTAGTAAATTCAGAGTCATCATTTAAAGCCGATTTTCGAAGACTTTCTCGGGCTACGTTCCTTCTAACTGCCAGTTCAATTCTTTCAGCATCTCAACACTTACCCACCTGTGACCATTCGTGCTGCCCCTTCCCTATATACGTTCAATATCCCCTGTTACTTGTATCTGGTACGGGTACCACACACTTGAGTAGTGTTCTAGGATGAATAACATGAGTGATTTAGCCGTCAAACCATCAAATTTTCATTATGTAAGATATTGTTATCTGATTATGATTCTGAATCACGAACACTTCTTGACTTTAGTATGCATTAGTCAAAATATTATAACTCAACGAAAACCGTTCTCTACTGAGAGTTAATAGGTTGGAAGAAAAAGACACAGAAAGCTGTCACACATTTACACTGAGTAGTGGTGTTGAATAACATGTGCATTTCTGCTTTCGTTCGATTCCTCCCATCTGCCTTGGGCTGACAGAGATATCATGGTTTTCTAGAAATGATAGTCAAGTATCTTCGGAATTGTTTTGCTTACACAGCTTTTTGCTCTGATGGTATTGTGTGTGTTTCCGTACAGCGGATAACCTGGAGTACTTGGTCATTAAAATGAATTATTTTGAACAATTTACAGCAAGCGAAATTCATGCCGATTCTGTGAAAGTTCACAGAAGTCTAATCTTTTATTCAGAATTTTAAGGAACGGATGGGTAAGTTCAAGTAGTACCTGTTTCGAAAAGGATACAGGCGAAGGACTCATGAAAACTGCCGCCACAAACAGATACATCAGTAAATGCACAATATGATTTTGAGTGATTGGGTTTAATGAGAAAGCTGACGGCACTGGGATTACGGAGGGAGTTCAATTTATAACCAAGCTTTTCACAATGTGGCGTCGTCATTTGTCGAATTGTCGAATGCTGACCAAATACAAATGTAAACACAAATTTATGACAAAAATTTGCTTTATCTAAAAGGATTGTAACTTATTTCTCAGGTTGATTTATTGCTGTGGATGTGCTTGGGTTAAACGTTTGAGGTCAGACAAGAAACAGCAATCAATAAAACTAGCGGAAACTCGTTGCGTGATACGAGAAAAGATGATGCCAAATTCATCTGCCCGAAATGCAGTTCTGCAGGCCTTTTCATTTTAGAAACAGGCGCATCAGGTGATAATAATAATCGGTTTCCACTATATATTGGTCGTCTTCAGAATCTATAATAGAAAAAGAAAAGAAAAATATCTCTATTGAAATTTACAATATTTTGCAGCTTCTGTAAGTAAAGTAAAGTAAAACATGTGGTTGAACCCTTATGGGCCCTTGAGTTTTGCATTAGGTTTTTATAAATAACTATGGAAAAAGTTTTGTAGATTTTCAGAACTGAAGATGGACTTTTATGTTTCCTTTCACTATTGTAGTATCCGAAGAAGCCGTAGGTATAGAGGAAAGCGGTTATGATCATCATCATGCAATGTGATTGTGTCCGAAATTTTATGACATTCTTTTCCGCAGAAAGAATGTCATATTTTCAGCAATGTATTTGCGGTACTTCCTGGAACGGGAAAGGAATTCCACTAAAAGGGTAAACCACAGAGTGGTGAGTGCGTGTACCATGTGGACGAACCGGATTATTTAAAGCATGGTTGCACTGATTACAAAATTGTAAAAAAGAAAGGAAAACGCAGCTGCCGACAGTGTGTTGGGGATGTAAAAAATGGATTTCATGTACGAATGGTTGAGCTATCAGCGATATTCCTTTGATTTTCACCTTCCCAATTCCGACTGTTTTCACATGAAAGGAAACTGGGGGTTTCAAAGAAACATATTTTGCTTTATTGTGTAGTTGTTAGGAATTTCCATTTCTTCACCATAGATATGGAATCTGTTCATTGACGAAACGTTGGACAAAGTATGTTTTACCCGAGGGGGTTACGTGGAAAGACAGTTTTCCACGTCATTAACAATCTTTCATTGCCAGCGAAGAAGTTGAGCAGCGAGGTTCGTCGACGTGACGTGCCTCTTAAAAGCTGTTGCTGCAGCGGTGTGCAGCTATTGCCATCCTCTTGCTTCTATGAAGGTAGAAATGTCCTGTATGAAGGCATGTATTAAAATGGGAAAGCAGTGAAATTGCAGTCTTGTTTATTATCACGTAAAACTAAGTGTATGAGTATTATCTCACGATGTTGAAAATTCTTGTGATTTTTGTATGCAGTAAGAATAGCATTTGTACAACGTGCTGCTGTGTGTTTCTGATTCCTTACAGGATCCTGTTCTATACAGTCTCTAAGATTTTTCATTGACTTAATGACTCAATTTTTAAGTTTGAAGGCAAAGTAACAGACAATTAGTGCCTGGGATAGAACTTCACACAAGAACCCAAATCTGGGATTGTACTTCACTATGGAATATTTGTGTTACATCAAAAACAGTTGATGAGAGAGAGTGCCTTTCCGAAAACTCAAATCCAACTTCGTGTATAAATAAAATCTTTATTATCTAAATCTTCTACTATCTCAGTACATTTCGCACATCTTCTTTAATAGGTATAAGGAAAAAAATGTGTTTCTCGACCGCTGTGAAATTGAATTAATCATCTCGCGCTTTACGCCAGCCAAATTCACAGACTTGCCTCAGAATTTTGCTGTTATTTCTTTTCAATAATAAAAAGAAAATATAATCATAATGTGAGAAAATTTATCTCAAATATTAGAAATAATTTATTTAAAAAGTAGCTGAACAGCCGGACATTGCCTGGGTAATGTTTGTGGCGATTTTTTATTACGAACGGAGAAAAATGAAATGTGTTTTTAGTGTAGAGGCGGGTCCACATAGAGAGCGCCGCGCTCAGCTGTAGTGAACCGCTTGCAGATTTTCAGTGGACAATTCGAAAGCTTTTATCGAATGGTTACCGAAGACTTCGAACATCTTTGAATGTGATCGAACTACACGTAATGAAGTATGACACAAGTTGTAAACGTGCTGTATCTAGCAAAGAGAGACTAGCAATAAATTTGCGCTTTCTGGCACCTGTTGACTCCTTTACGAGTTTGATGTCTCTGTTAAGAATATATAATCAAAGTATATCAACGACTGTCATCAAAGTTTGCACAGATTTCAGTGAGCCACTGAAATTCTTTGGTGAGGTAAGAAGTTATTACTCTTCGTTCTCTTTAAATGACCATGCATTTTGCATTGAATTTTCATTCCATATACGAAATGCATACCGCACTACTTTATACTCAGAACAAGTATATGCCAGTTACAGCGATATAAATTAACATAGTATGAAATTCAACTTGACAATGGGTTAAGGCCGAAACTGCAGTCGGGGCATTACATTAAAAATTGTTAACAGTCAATGGCATCATGATTTGCTTCAGAAAAAATGCGATAACAATCCATCCACCGTTGTTCACAACTTCAACCGTAATTGTCACACTAGTGGGAATTACGAGTTCGCCAAGTAACACAATTGTTTATTTCACTTCTAAAAGAAATTAATTCATACTGTACCAAAATGAAATACTATTCTGGCTCTGGCATTTACTGTCAAAATTAATTCAGTGTAGCCTAATGTTTCATATCAGGGTTCTGATGATGAAGGATCCTACAGGATTCTATACTAAAAGTCGTGGAAGAAGCATTAAATGTGACACTTCTCATGAGAGTCTTCTAGAGTAAGCTTCTACTAACGAAGAAGGAAGAATGACAGACAAAGGAAAGGCTTTCCTACCTCCCCCCACCCCACCCGGCCGATGAAAGTAACAAGGAAGAAGATCCGACGGTGATTAAAGCTTACGGCCTTTTGGAAAATGTGGGAAACATACGTCCTTGTGAGTGTTCTACTTTCGGGGAGCATACTTCAAATGAACTCCGCAAATTTGACAACCTAAGGAGATCTGTTCAAATACACAAGATAAACAATTTGATCTTCGATGGTAAAACTTATTTGTATTCACAGAATTTACTATCATATAGTTCTTCTTCCTCTGTCGTCATTTCTCCCTAGAGCATTCCTGTTCCCGAACAGCTCCCCTCTCCATTGCGGAGCTATTCTGCAACTTCTCCCTCGAGTCACTCCCAGTTACCTCTGCTCCTGTCACATCAAACAGTTATCCCTAATCAACCATGCAGTAGCAATGAGCAGCATCACTCTATCTTGGCCCGTCTACCTCATTCAGCTCTACTCCAAGAACCTCCATTATATTCCGTTTTGCAGCCATACGCAAATACGTTTGATTGATACGTAATTCTATTAACAGTAACGTGTTTCTATGATCTGAGTGAAATTTTTGTTAGTATGTTGATATTTATGTACATAAGCTTGCAACTAATAACAGAACTGTATTTAATGACTATTGTTTGTGAAGAATTGATAAGCCACTGTAGTGCGCTTAATAACCTAGATTTAAAAACCTAAAGTCACAGAATTGTTTTAACTGTATACTTCTTCTTGATTGTTGTTTACCAACGTCAGTTCAATTTGGGTATTTTCATTGTGCATTTGAGTGTAATTGATATCCCTGGCCCCAATTGTATTTAATTTTTTTGTATTTTTATCGACTCCCAGACATGGTCATCAACCATCTTACCGTTAAAGAACCTTATAATAGTTAGGAATTTCACTTCACAATTGTGAACACCCAGTATAAATATTTTACCATCCTGTACATAATTTTGCTATGACATGAAGTCGTACTTAGAGTAAAAAGAACCTTAATAACGAAAATCTAAGATTTTCATTTTTGCTAATATTTAGTTATGCTTGAAGCCATGCACTAATTTCTGTTAGTGACAACGTTTCCTTTACAGGGAGTGTAGTGTAACGGACATTGAGATCATTGTTTAATTGCATCACATCTGAAATCTGAATGCGTGAGGTGGTATCTTCGTATCTTGCAGGCCACAGGTTCAACATCAAATTCCTAAAACACTCACAGAGCGACCTTGTGCAACTGTTGTAGAAAGTTAGATTGGAACCAGTCTCACATATGTTAGATAATGGCGACCCTGCCAGGATGGTAAAATACCATGCTAGGGTGGTCAACCACATGTAATTACCAGGGCAAAAAATATATCCTCTTCAAAAAATTTGCGTAATACATTTTTGTGATGTGTCAATCAATGGTAAATATTAGGGGCTGCTGAGAAGTCAGTAGGGAGACAGAGACGTGAAGTGCACTGAGAGATGTAAGAAGTATCCTCATAGTACAGTTGTGACGCCATTGATAGCTTTAAGTTTTTCTTGCAAGGGCACAGGTGGCTGACACAGCATTGATAAGTTGGTTCTGTCCCAACTAGTAAGTGACGGGCATACAGTCTTGTTATTGTGTCAAGGGAACAAGGAACACTGGAGAAAGGGTGATGGTAGTAACTTTATGAAGCGAATAAGGTCTATGATCGCATGATTACGCGAAGTAGGGCGCATCAGTTAAAATTGCAAAGACGGGAATCGGAGAGATTAGCCATGGCAGATCGAGACCTTGACCGAATTGAGATTGACACCCAGTAAGGTAACGTACAGAAACCTCAGGACAGATCAACACACGACACAGTCCCGCTAGAAATGGATCAAGGGATGCAGCAGGACGTAAATACCGAGCAACAAGGCGCCGTAAGCGGCGACCAACATAACGCAGACGTGCAGTAAGACTGAGAACGTCTTGAATACCTAGAACCCATAGTATATGTAATAACACCTTCTTCACAACCGAGTACAGGCAATGCAGACCGTAATGTGTCACTGTATGGTTCTCTGCAGAGAGTTGCAGACTGACATAAGAATGTAAACGCAGAGCGAAGCGCGTTGGAAGAAGTGGTTGTAGGACCCGTTAATTTCTCGGAAATTCTCCAGCAAAACAGAGAGCTCAAACAACAGACGAAAAAACTGCAACAACAGATACATGAGCAGAGTGAACAGAGTGCGGGAACAGCGAGATATCTGAAACAACAGATATACGATCAGAATGCAGAAACACCGAAACAACTCCGTGAAATTAGGAAACAAACATAGAGGTCAAAGAACAACTACGTTACATTGAAGAAGAGGCAAAAGAAACCCGAGATGTGATTGTAAATTTAATAGTAGGTCACACGCAATTAAGAACAGATATTGACAAGGTCCAATTGGTTCAAATGGTTCAAATGGCTCTGAACACTATGGGACTTAACTTCTGAGGTCATCAGTCGCCTAGAACTTAGAACTACTTAACCCTAACTAACCTAAGGACATCACACACATCCATGCCCGATGCAGGATTCGAACCTGCGACCGTAGCGGTCGCGCGGTTCCAGTCTGTAGTGCCTAAGCCTCGCGGGATTAGCCGAGCGGTCTAAGGCGCTGCAGTCATGGACTGTGCGGCTAGTCCCGGCGGAGGTTCGTGTCCTCCCTCGGGAATGGGTGTGTGTGTTTGCCCTTAGGATAATTTAGGTTAAGTAGTGTGTAAGCTTAGGGACTGATGACCTTAACAGTTAAGTCCCATAAGATTTCACACACATTTCAGCATTTTTTTTGTAGTGCCTAGAACCGCTCGGCCACCACAGCCGGCGGTCCAGTTGGACGCGCAAACATTCCTTGACGACACACAGATCGAAATTAAAACATTACATGATGATACTCACGGTGAAATTGCAAAGATAACCAAACAGGTTAATTCAATTACATGCCAAACAGCGGGCACAGCAAGACAAATAGCTGAAGACAGTGTGTTGCCAAAACGCATCACGAAAACGGTTCTCAAGGGGTGCGATACTCGCTTAGTGAAAATAGGACTGAAACGAAGAATCAGTTCGAAAAGCTCAGAGAAGAAGTGATTAAGAGCATACGAACTTTGAATCCGTCACACGTTCCGAGTCAACAACGCCACCAGAAAGGAGAGCAGTTTCACTAGGAGCGAAAAAGATTTCACGCAAATATAATTCCAATCACAGGTGGAAAAGAAGTTACGTGATAGCCGGCCACCTGCGATGCCACAGGCACGTTTCGAAAGTTACGAAAAGCAGACGGCACCACGAAGACACCGGGTACCACAAGCATACTTTTCGGAACAATTCGTACGACATGACGAAGCGACGAGATTAGTCAGGAAAGATACCGACCCAATATGTCACTGGAAAATGCAAGGATGCGAAGTTTATAGCGTCAAGTTTACCGACACCCGCGCACAGCCGATGGAAAAAAGTCATTGCGTTCCATTACAATGATATCATGTAAGATTAGGCGAAAGGTACAGTGCGCAATATTCAATGGACTTACCACATCCTGAAAGACTGACACGTGAAATGATTGGAAACATAAGCGGTGAGGACTCTCAAATTTCGTACGGTACCATGACGAGGAATGACAAAAGTCATTTCCAAACTGTAAGGAAGTTTCAGCATTTCCGTGAAGGAAACTCATTGCATCCATGAACCTACACTGATCAATTCAGAACACTGGACATTAGCACACAAACAAGACTTTATTTGTGCCCATATGTCTGGAACAGTAGCAGATACGATGCAAAACGTAGCAGCTATATGTGGATCATACGAATATTTCAGAGACAAGTTTCTCTCACGCTACTGGTCGAGCGAACCGCAAAATAGAGTGAAGTATGACCTACTGCAAAATCCATACTTCGAGAAGAGCCCTGTAAAATTTTTCGATGCAGTGACAAATTGTGTATCATGAAGCTGCCAACAGTCATTGGTAGGGCGTGGAGGCAATGGAACGGAAGCCTTCAAAAGAATTTTGAGAGAATTAGAAATCATATTCTCGGAAGATGAGGCAAGAAAACAGCGAAACCCGAGTGAAAACTTGGATGAAAGACAGCGAAATGCGCCAGAGGTTGCACGAAGGAATGTCAGCTATTGCGAACCGCTGATAACTTCGTGCCGAGAAATGACGATCGAGTCCAACAGAGAAATGGGTACGGATACGGAACAAGAAATGGCAGTGGTTATCCACCAGAGAATGGCAATGATTGCTACAAGGGAAATAACTGTAATCGCCATGGGTATTGGAGGACAAACAGGCCGACAAACTACCAGCAACGAAACCCGTGTCACCAAGTCGGGAAAAGACAGGAAGGACCGAAAGAAGACATGGAGATAAGGCCACCAATTCCCGATAAACGTTAGAATTGAGGAGAGAGGGCCCAAGTCAAGGAGAGCAGGGCACCTACCCAAGTAAGCAGCAGCAACGTAAAGAGAAAAATAGATAACCTATCACGAGAGGTGAAAGATGAAGGAACAGAACCGCAGAGACCGAAAGAAGTCGAGATACCACGGACATCAGGTTGGACAGGAATTTGTTTGGAGGATTTCACAAAAAAACGGTCCACTGGAACAAAGTGAAGCAGACATAACATAAGTCAAGTTAAAGGGCAAAGTAATTAGCATTGCAGTGTTATTTAATACTGACACTAGAGAGAGCCGATTCCATGAGGGTAACGTACCGTCGAGAGAAATAAACATTTAGTTATGACAGGTAATAAATGAGGAAATAGGATCGCAGGGATCAAATAAAGGCAGTGAAACAACATTTTGTTGTGAAGAAATTAATTGGGAGGATTCCGAGGAAGAAATCGAACTACCAGAGGCAGGCACAATGGGACAAGAGAATAGTGGCGAAGTAATTAGAATTGCAGAGTTATTTCAGGTTTAGACCAGGGAAAACAAACGCAAGGAGGATAATGCACACTCGATGGAAATTGAAAATAAATTACAATTGGGCACAGGTCCCAATGTATACAATGATTTAAGTTACAGAGATATAATAAGGGCATTTAGATGCGATTATTTTGGAGTTTCCACGACGAAAGACGATGCAGATGTAGCTGAGCTGAGGGAAGACGAAGTTAAATGTGGAGATGTTGTAGAAGAGAGAAAGATAGTGGTCGAGGCATACCTGACCGAAGGTCGAGGAGATGAGGAAGATCAGAGCAAACCGGTCGAGATTCAGCTAGTTGTAAAGACCGTGGGAGGAAAAGTCCCAATTAATGTAGTCATAGACAACGGAAGCGAGCTAACAGCGAGTTTGGAGAACTTATTTATCCAATGCAGTGCTAATGAAGAATTACCGATCTTGAAGATGAAGAAGATTTAAGCGTGGGGTCCCATAAAATATTATGCTGCAGTTGGCAGTAAACAAACAAGGTTAACTCTTTCGTTCCAAGGTCAAAAGATAGAAGCCAATTTAGTTATAATACCGAAATTAACGGTGAACATGATAATAGGTGCGGGTTTTCTGAATGAAATACGAGCTGTGATAGACATGGGAAAGGGTAGAGTGAGACGTGGGAGCATTACACTTCTCTTTGAGCCACGTCAGTACAGTGTCAAAGATAGGTAGAAGAGCAAGAGCCTTTCAGACCTGAGGAACGATGTTCCACCACTCAAACAAAATGGCGTAGACAGAATGAACCGAGCATAGAATGAGATGGATAAAAGTTAAGGACTTCGTGACGTAAGCCATATTAAAAGATATTATGAATTATCACTAATAGGCATCAGTAAAAAATATCAAAGAAGCCATCAAGTATGTTTCAGACAGGATGTGATAAAGAATCTGAAGAAAAGAAGAGGCAGAGGAGGAAAAACGAGAAGTACCTTTAATTTTTATATGTAAAAACAAACATGATATGTAGAGTTTGCAAAGGTGATGATCTATGAGTAATAGCATGACATACTAACATGCCACACCACAACACACATAACGAACATAAGGAGTCTCATTAGTTTAAGATATCAGGAACGAATTGGAACCTGAGGAGTCTCATTAGTTTAAGATATCAGGAACGAATTGGAACCTGATAGAAAAACTAGAAATGTAACGAGGCCTTAGGCGTAAGGTAGATTTAAGGTAACTTATAAGATATCTCCTGCAAGAAACAATCGTCAACTGCCCCTGACGATGCGGCAGATGACAACTGAAAATGTATGTGGGAACATGAATGGACGAGATCAACGATTTTCTACGATGCGGAGGCGCCGGAAAGGGCATGAGAAGGATGGCGATTTGTAACCAAAACAACTCCACTCAAGGTGGAAGGACTGCAGGGAACGGCGGACCACAAAAAACGAAACAACAGCCAGCATGGAGTAAAACCAGAACACCTCGGCGAAAACCCGACTTGGCTGAAGCGCAATTCGGCAAAAATTACGTGTATAATAGTACTGTTGGTACCAGAGCTGAAGGAAAATCAGCAATCAATGCTGAATGTCACGTCCTAATCAATGATTGAAACACTAACGAATGTAAAACTTCAAAGCAACTAGTAGTCAGTAATTTCCTATATCCTGCAGAGAGAAGAGATGAGGTTCAAATCTGAAGAAAGGAATGTGCCTGGAAGAACAGAAGATGAAGAGTCGCAAGACAGATGTTGAAGAAGAAAGATGTGCGAAAATATTTCAAGATACCCTTCTCCAAATACCCATCCTATTGTAAACTGGTTGTCTACGAAGTGCTACAAAAATATAAATACCTTCAACAATGTCTTGAGAATAAAAATGTCATACGGCTAGGCCCTCCCGTTGGGTAGACCATTCGCTGGGTCCAGGTCTTTCGAGTTGACGCCACTCTGGCGACCTGCGTGTCGATGGGGATGAAATGATGATGATTAGGTCAACCCAACACCCAGTCCCTGAGTGGAGAAAGTCTCCGACCCAGCCGGGAATAGAACCCGGGCCCTTAGGATTGACATTCTGTCGCACTGACTACTCAGCTACTGGGGGCGGACGTCTTGAGAAGAAAATTACATATTTTTAATTAATATTCCAGGAGTCTCCACAGTAAAAGGTCCACATTACTATGAGAGACCACACCAAACTACAGCAACATCCTGCTGCGAAATCCGATGAAGAACGACGCTCTCCACCCAAAGATTTGTCGACAAACACATCATGAAAGTCCTTCAGCTTTGTGCAAAGACATCCGTCGCCAGTCTTATGCAACAACAATCATAGGTATACATGTGAAAATAGTGGTCGAAAT
Organism: Schistocerca piceifrons; assembly: GCF_021461385.2. Classification (NCBI taxonomy): domain Eukaryota; kingdom Metazoa; phylum Arthropoda; class Insecta; order Orthoptera; family Acrididae; genus Schistocerca; species Schistocerca piceifrons. The sequence continues at coordinate 622,713,948 of NC_060140.1, forward strand.
TAGGTAAAGATCAGTATCAGACAGTGAAAAATTTACAAAAATTAACATAGGACTTAGACGTATTAATATCGATTCATCTCTCTGTACAATATGTGTAACTGTCTGAATAACTGTGTAACAGACTTTTCATAATCTTTGTTTCAGGAATAATGCAGGAGAAACCTTTTGTAAGGAAATGTTTTCAAATGGTTCAAATGGCTCTGAGCACTAAGAAACTTAACATCTGAGGTCATCAGTCCCCTAGAACTTAGAACTACTTAAAACTAACTAACCTAAGGACATCACACACATCCATGCCCGAGGCAGGATTCAACTTACGACCATAGCGCTTAGAACCGCTCCGGCACACCAGCCGGCAGAAATGTTTTATATACATATAATGTTAATTAGAATAATATGTTAGAAAGACAACCTATTCATGTACATTGCGTCTTGTATAATGTGTCTTAAAGATACAATTTGTGTAAAGTTAATTTACTGTCTATGAGTGTAATATTTTCAAATTTTTACTTATTCATAATCATCAACGCAATTTAAAAAACCACATTGTCTGCCAGAGCAATATTTTTTTAGAATAATATGTGTTTATGAACATTGTTTGTGAGTATAATATTTTCGATTTTACATAAAGCAATACGAAAAACATCTAAAATTTTGGAGTGATTAGGTTTTGCCAAAGAATTATTTTGACCTTACATTAGTGGTTAGAATGATAATTTTTGTAAAACAAACAGCAGAATGTAACATTGTATTTTTGTCAAACTTCCTGGCAGATTAAAACTGTGTGCTGGAGCGAGACTCGAATTCGGGACCCTTGCCTTTCGCGGGCAAGTGCTCTACAAACTTTTTTTTTTTTAATCTCGTTTTTTTTGTTCGTTTTCGTTCGTTGTATCTGCTCGGGACGGACGTCGCAAGACACCCATTTCAGTTCGTCGTTGTTCCATTAACTCATTTTTTTTATTATAGAAGGCAGCTAACCCTCTGACCGAACACGCTCAGTTACCGTGCCGGCTACCAACCGAGCTACCCAAGCAGAACTCACGTCCCGTCCTCAGAGCTTTACTTCTGCCAGTACCTCGTTTCCATTCGCCAGGAAGTTTCATGTTAGCGCACACTACGCTGCAGAGTGAAAAATCTCATTCTGGATTGTATTTTTGTATAATCTGTAAAGTCGTTTACCTTTAGAGCTGATGTAAATTGTAGGTGTTTGAGAAAATAGCACTCAAAGATCGACGTGAAAAGCTCCTCATCTTCGATATAAAATCTAAAATACACACAACACATTTAAATAAATAAGAAAAAGACACTGACATCAGTATTGGAATTTATATTCTGCACTTAAGGGAGACAATTAAATCATTAACAAAGTTAACCATGTTTAAAATTAAATTATATAAACCAATAGAATTAAACAGAATAAGGTCTAGACTAAGTGGCACACCAATATTCAATACCTCAGAAAAGAATAATTTTTGCCTGACTTAGAGAACACCTCAACCATTGTCTACTCCAGTAAAATAATTATCTCAGAAAGGTGTCAAACATATCACGAACGTTACACAGAATTCCCGAAACAATCCTGGTTAACTCAATGTGTCACACGACATAGTTACGTGAAATTATACGAATTTAATTGATATGCAGATCCAATGAACAGGTCATCATTTCATGACTATAAACCACTAACATTCACACTAGTAATTACATGCAAGTAATTTCCCCGACCTGAGCTACAACACGCAGTTATGAGGAAAGGACAATTTTATTATGGCAATGCCAGTCCCATGTAGGCTGAAACCCTCGCCACGCCATGGCATACTTAGCAGACACAGTGAGTTGGTGGAGCCACTACGTAGGCCATCCCTTGTTCCTGCTTTTAACAGTGACAGTTCTGGAAGCCTTTCTACAGGAACGCAGCTAGAGATGTAAGATAAACGTTCAGAGGAACCGACTCAAAACATTGGTGACTCACTGGAGCCTCCTGTGTTAAAACTCCTATGATAGGCTACAAAAATTTCAGTAGGTGGAGTTATAACAAGTACAAATGCTCTGATTGGCCAGAAAGAAAATGTGTGGCCACCAGCTTTGATATAGACAAATGCAAACAGAATAATTCCCTTCTTCTCTTGCAGGAAATTGTCGAGTGTTTCAGGTAGCAAACTCATGCTATGCTGAGATGATTGCTAGAATCATGATGTGAACACTTGTTCACAGGCTCACTAACTCGTAAGGAGTTGAACTGCAAAGTATCCCAGTATGGAGAAGCGCACCGAGTACTGACAGTTAATGCTTGCAAGCGATTTGAGGGCAATGATGTACATGCTATTCCAGACAAATGGCGTGTACCATGCCATTTAACTTACCTAGGGAATAACTAGGAATCTCAGCTTTACCAAAGACGAAGAACTTTATCAGATTGTGTTTGACAGTTGCGAGAGATTTATAATAATTTCTCAGGTACACAGCTGATGCCGACAGCTGCCACTGCCGCCACCGATGCAGGGTAATCAATCGCGCGCATGCTACACCAGCAAATGATATTCAATTGACACTCAGAACTGCGGATGTCTCCGTCTCTCCGAAGTTTCGTACATTCAACCATGACCTGTAGTTGAACATATTCACGATTGTTGGGCTTAATTGAAGCAGAAACGCGAGATATCTGATTTATTGAAAAATTTGTAAGCCAATGTAGTGTGCTTTATAACCTAAAGTCACTGAATTGTTTTAACTGTGTACTTCTTTTGATTGTTGTTCACCAACGCCCATTCAATGTGGGTATTTCCATTGAGTATTTGAGTGTAACCGATATCTTTGGCCCCAATTGTATTAAACATTTTTGTATTTTTATCGGCTCCCAGACATGGTCATCTGCTTAACACTAGAGAAGGAAAAAGAAAACGACAGAAATTTACTTGATGAGAGTCTCTCGAAAAATAAGGCGCAAATCTTGGTTATAACAATAGTGTTCCGTAGAAGTAACGGCGTGAACCCTCTTTAGGAGCTCCTCCTCTAAGGGAAACTTACCGTGATTGTATTTCAGTTCATCGTCTATGGTCTGAAATACCTGTGCGCAGTAATATCAATTACTTATTCATATTTTCAACAGAAAAAAGAGAATGAAGATCACTGACTCAAGTACGTTCGTACTGAGCAGTTTTCGTGACCTTTAACCCAGTATGTTCTCCATCATCCGGTGGTCCCGTCCGCATTTAATCAGCTGCATATCTCCAAGATCTTTATTTTGATTATTGGAATCCACTGTGCATCTCCTTTAACACTCGTAGTTGATTCTCTTTTCAGGCATATCTTTCCGTAGACTGGGGCGCGAAAACAGTGTCAATTCTGATTAGGCGCTGAATTCTCCATCTGCGTCAAAGTGCATTGTTTCCCCTGCTCTTTTCAGTTTAAGTGATAGGAGTCTCTTTGGCTCTCATTCACTACAAGCCATCATCTGCCCTCCCCCTCCCCCCTACCCCACGTGTATCGACAATGTCGCAAAACATTGGCGAGCCACAACATTATGACCATCTGCTTGTAGGCTATTCGTCCAAATTTGTGATGCAATATAGCAGCGATTTTGCATTTTTTGAACTAAAGTTTTTCGTACTGTTAAAGAACCTTATAATAGGAATTTCGCTTCACAGTTGTGAACATCCAATATCAATATTTTACCATCCTGTACATAATATTTCTATGACATCAAGTCATATTTAGAGTAAAAATAAACCTTCATAACGAAAATCAAAGATTTTTATTTTTGATAACATATAGCTATGCTTGAAACTGTACACTAATTTCTATTAGTGATAACGTTTCCTTTACAGGGTGTGTAGTGGAACCGACATTGAGATCATTGTCTGATTACATCACTGTATGTAATGCTGCACTCTTCCAAATTCTGCATGCGTGAGATGGTATCTTACTGTCTTGCGGCTGTAGGCTCAAAACCAAATTCTTAAAACACTCACAGACTGTCCTTATGCAACTATGATAGGAAGTTACATCAGAACCAGATTCACCCATGTTACAATTTGATTGAGAAGTAGTGGCTCTGGTTTCATAAGTGACATGAGGTCAGGAGGGAGGTGAGCTGACCACATGCCACTCCGTATCCGCATCCAGTGACGCCCGTGGACTGAGAATGACACGGCGGCTGGTCGATACTGTTGCGCCTTCATGGCCTGATCGGCAGGTGTTTAGATTTTTACAGTCTTGTCTCACTCCATCTGGAACTGTGCACGCGCTCCAAGTGGAACCATACACTGTCTGAGCCTAGGAGAGCCATGGTATATTGAGCTCAGTGTGGACCTGCCTTAACAACACAAAAATTTCGTTTCTATGTATTCCTGATGATTCTGTTCAGTAAGTCTTCATTAGTTACATAATCTACCCACCTAACATTCTCCATTCTTCTGTAGCAACATATTTCATTCGATTCTCTTCTCTCCTTGTCTAAACTGTTTATTGTTGATGTTTCACTTCCATATGTGGCGACACTTCAAATAAATTCTATGAGAAAAGTCTTCCTTGCACCTAAATCTATATTCGATGTTAACAAAATCCTCTACATCATAAACATTTTTCTGACCATGGCCAGTCTACAATTAATATCCTGTCTTCTTTGGCCTTCATCAGTTATTTTGGTGCTCCAGTAGCAAAACTCATTTACTACTTTAAGTTTCTCGTTTCGTAATCTAATTCCCTCAGCATTACCTAACATATTTAGATCCCATTCCATTATCCTTGTTTTGCTTTTGTTGATGTGCATTTTATAATCTCCATTCAAGAGTCGTCCACTCCATTCAGCTGCTCTTCCAGGTCATTTACTATCTCTGAGAGATCTACAATCTCATCAGCAAGCCTTAAAGATTTTATTTCTTCTCACTGGACTTAAATTTCTACTTTACATTCTTCTTTGGTTTTCTTTACTGCTATGTACAGATTGAATAACATCGGCGATATGCTAGAACCCTGTCTCACTTCCTTCTCAACCACTGCTTCTCTTTCATATACATTGACTCTTATAGCTGCCATCTGCTTCCTACACAAGCTATAAATAGCCTTTCACTCCCTGTATTTTACTTAAGGTACCTTCAAAATTTTGATGAAAATAGAACCTTTGAAATTAAACAGTCGTACAGAGAAATATGCATAATGTTCAAATGTATAAGTACAGCTGTTTCTCATGTCTACAACGCGATTCTGTAAGCGTCTCTGTGACAAGGCATCGTTGTAGCTCTATAGATGGTCATTGATTTCGCCTGTAGCCGTTAGCACTTCGCAAATGAAAGCTGCCAAAAGTGCTGCCAGGTGTCAGGGATTTCCTTAAGTTGACTAGAGTGTAAGAGTGTCTTAGTAGTAAAGAATAAATGTATTAGAACATATGCATGATGAAGCATATTTTCACGCAGAAATCATATATCTTGAACATGTGTCGCACGATGATGTATTTGTGAGTAGGAGGACAACAGGGGCAAGAGCGCATTTTGCAGGAATGTAGCTGACATAACCGTGTTATCCTCTAGATGGCTGAATAGCGATCTAATACTTAGTATGTGTTGGACAGCTTTCGTGATCGAGTGGAAATTTGAGAAGATCCAATGTAGACATGTGTTCGTGCTGGACCATTATTCCCTCCCATGTAAATTGTCTGATTGACTGCTTCTTCACATTTCCCATCTTTATTTGGTTGAGAGAACATCGATTGTGGTGTGTGCTGAGTGCATCTAGCAGGTGAAAGGCAGGTGGAAGACACGTTTGCTCGTTCTCTAGATATGACACATCAGTTGACTTTGTAAATTATAAGCATGATTTGGAATCTGTTATATCACCGACATGTATCTGCAAGTGGAAATATCAGTTTCCTCTATTTTTTCGATGTTTCACATAAAGGTTTTTGCAGAAGAGATTGGTTTCTAGTTACTCAGTGCTTTGCAGCCTCGTTAAGGTTTTGGGGTTCGAGAGAAATAATTTCCGGACTATATCTTCGAAATTATACTGCGCAAGCAATACTGCTAAGCAAGCTATATTGAGATATTGAGAAGTACGATCGTATCGCGAGAATTGTATGATATTCTGGCAAACCATGCGAAATTACATATAATCCCAGAGTCTGGAGATGGGCGTGGAAAACCAGAAAGCAAGCAGGTTGAAGTCAGAAACAGTAACGCCTTTGCGCTGAGGGGAACCGACCCCGACTTTGTGCAACAGTTCTGAGAGTGGCTTCGGTCCACTGAGGGCGCTCTGGTTACACATCTAGGGTGGATTACTTGTGACCATTGGTTGTGGTGGATGACTACCGACCTTGTGGGAAAATATCTTGTGCTGTGAGGATTATATACGAGGCATATGCTTATGCTGCCTGTCTTCGTGGTATATGTATGAGTGACTGGCGGTCAATAGCTATATAAAAGATGTCAAGGAGGCGATTTTATATGGTGCAGGATAGGAATTGTATGTGTACTACATCGACACGGCACGTGGTGATATATTGGTGAGTTGGAGATCAGTTTATTGGTCTAATATTCAAGCTTCCATCCTCAGTGGCAGAGCAGTGTAATTGAGCAAGAGTCTTTGTATTTGACAATCTGTAGGCCACTTTGCAGGGTTGAAATGTCAGTGCAATATGGTTATCTGTACGAAATAGTTTTGGTGCTGAAAGTCTCATGTCCAGAAAGATAAAGGGAGACAGTTCCTCCACACTGGCAGCATCAGTGATTTGGCGGGTAAATTCAGTAAGAGCCAATTAGAATGCTCCATTCATTCGCAAAACATCCTTTGTGCTGGGACACAGGAGTCTCTACATAGCAGTGAGAATGTGTGCGTTTAGGAGACGTTTATTGAAAGCACGACTTAAAGATTTCCAGGAAGGATATGAGGTGACGGATAGGGTGCCTTGTTAGGACCATCAGGAAAAATGCAATCGGTGTTATTTTCGTAAACAGGTCCTGTTAGGACAAGAATTTCCATGCAGACAAGCTGAGACATCACGAAAGCTCCTACAAAAGCGACTGTTAACTATTTCTGTGACACTATGATTTTCGTGAGGTAGACTTGATTCTTATTTACATAGCCATGTGATGTCTGTATAGCACTAACACCCTTTTAACTGCACCTGCAATGGTGAGTAGCTAGTTAGACGTCTCTCACTTGATGGTGGACTTGCAGCTGTGTGTCAGCCACTGTAAACATGTGCGCCACCAGATGTGTCCCACATGTGCTGTTAGGATTGCTAGGAACAATGCACCCTGTGCTATTCTGGGAATCATTGCAACAGATTTCTATAGGGCGACCTGTGACGTCAGAATGACACTGACAACCTTATATTTGCACCTATGATGGTGAGTCGCTCGGCAATTAGCAGGTAGAAAGGCATTGCGCCAGCAATGGTAAACACAAAATAAATAAATCGATCCAGTGGTTTAGCAGATATAGAACATACACAAATACTCACATACATAGATTTTTATAATATGCATGCATTGGGATGTTGCCATTTGTTTTGTTGTTGCAGGATTGTAAATAACTTTTTGGTAACGAGAAGACTGCAAATGGAGCTGGCTCTTAGGAAGAAATTTCATATTCAGATTTGAGATGACCAGGAACAGGTTAAGGATTTTAAAAAGTGGTATACATAGCATGTAGTTATTTATAGCGTAAGGTGCACATAAAATCCAATGCTTGTAGAAGTTATGTTTTGAACATAATGCAACTGAGATGGGCTTCACAGAAACATGCCTGTACACATCACAGTACATCAGCGAAGAATTTATAGAGGGTCTACCACGAAATGCGCCGTATTGGATCCTCGCCACTTTTTCGAGGAAAGAGGTCTGCTTTAAGCAGCTCCATAAAAATGAGTCACGAGCGGATACGTTCTGTGAGCGTAAAGGCGACGGCAGATTGTCGCTGCGAGACGTGAGTCTCGTAGAAAACACGCCAATCAACGTCTTCTCCGAATCCCCTACTGCGCGCGCCGTGGCTCAATCTCGTTGGAACCACAGTTGCCACTTTCGAAGTCGTCACCCACGCTGTTCGATAACCAGGAAGGTGTACATTACAGCCACATACCGTCGATGGCTCACAGATATGGTACATCCCGCATCATTTTGGAAAATGCACGGACTCATAATCTCAAAACCAGTAACGTCACACATGAGACACGATCGCCATTTTATCCGTAGCTTTATCGAACAAGTAGCACATGCGTAAGTACTGGCGCTGTCGGGGACCCCACAGACGGAGTGACCGGTTTTTCGGGGAAATTTAAGGGTCCATAGTATTTAGTTTAAAACAAGACCATTTAGAATTAAGTGCGCATGATTCTGCAGTAATTTGTAACCACTGGTAGTGAGAATTAAATGAGATAAATCTGCGTGTATTGTCAGTCAGTTCAAGAATATAGTCGTCGCAGTTCTACTTTATTAAACGTAATACAAATGGTTTACATGTTTTATTATATTGCTGTCGAATGTGTGTTGTAACAAATTTCCGCGACAGTATTGTCGTCAAGAGCTGCTAGCTTTAAATTGTTAACAAAACTTGCCTAAAACTCGTTTTTTGATTTTCCTTCGCATCGAACGACGTAGACTCCTAGGCGAAAACGCCATATGGTTCATAGTGACATATGTTTAATAGCTTTTACGCTCTTTACAAAAAGGTCCTACTTACGTATTACATATCTTATTACAATGTTACGGCAAGTGAAACTTTACGATATTGTAATGTATCAACAGCCGTCTGCACCTACATAGATAATCTGCAAGCCAACGTACAGTGCGTGGCGGAGGGGACCCTGTACCTATCACTTGTCATTTCCTTTCCTGTTCCACTCGCAACGTTACTCCAAGATACTTAAAGGACTTGACTGAATCAAGCAGGACGCTACTAATACTGTACACGAACATTACAAGTTTGATCTTCCTACTCATCGGCATTAACTTACATTTTTCCATATTTAGAGCTAGCTGCCATTCATGACACCAACTGGAAATTTTGTCTAAGTCTTCTTGTATCAGCCTACAGTCACTCAACTTCGACACCTTACCGAACAGATAGCATGACCAGCAAAGAATCGCAGATTGCTGCGCACCCTGTAAGCCAAAGCATTTATGCATATAGCGAACAACAGCGGTTCTGTCATACTTTCGTGGGGCACTCCTGACCATACCCATGTCTCTTATGAACACATACTGGGTGCTACCTTTTAAGAAGTCTTCGAGCCACTCACATATTCCATATGCTCTTACCTTCACTAACAGCCTGCAATGGGGTACCTTGTCAAATGCTTTCTGTAAATCCAGAAATATGCAATCTGCCTGTTGTCCTTCATCCTTAGTTCGCACTATATCGTGTGAGAAAAGGACAAGCTGAGTCGCACAAGTTCGATGCTTTTTAAAACCTTGCTTATTCGTGGACGTAAACTTCTTAATCTCATGAAAGTTTATTATATTCGAACTGAGAATATGTTCAAGGGGTATGCAGCAAACAGAAGTTAGGGGTATTGGTCTGTAATTTTGCGGTTCCGTTCTTTTACCCCTCTTATATTCCGGAGTCACTTGCTCCTTTTTCCAGCCACTTGGGATTTTGTGTTGGGCGACGGATTCGCGATAAATGCATTTGACATTTGAGGTCATCAGCGTACGATGGTCAAATGTAGGCTTAGAACTACTTAAGGTAAGGAGCCAATGCCGTAGGGTATCCGTTGTAAAATCGAACTGGGATTCCATCAGAGCATGGTGATTGATTTACTTACAAATCTTCAGTCGTTTCTCTACGCCAGGGTTGCTTATTTCTATGTCGTCTATAGGGGACCGTGTACGATGGTCAAATGTTAGTACGAGTCTCCTGTGTGAACGATTTCTTGAACGTGAAATTTAAAACTTCGGCTTTCGGTTTGGTATCTTCAATTGTCATACCAAACTGGTCAAAGAACGACTGAGTGAAAGCCTTAGACCCACTTAGCGATCTTTTACTAAGGTGTGACAGTGGTAGTTATTGTATTCTTCTCGCATATGTCTTTTCACAGACGCTCGAACCTCTACTAAATTTCGCTTGTCGTCGTTTGTGCGTTCCCTTTTGATTCGAAAGTGCAATAGCCTCCTACTTCTTCACTATCGTCCGAATTTCGTTATTAAACCACGGTAGGTCTTTTCCATCCTTTATCCACTTACTAGGCACATAACTATACAGACCATGATTTACAGTCTGCTTAAACTCTGCCCATAATTCTTCTACATCTATCTTACTGGAACTAATTGATGCTAATTCACTGTCTAACTGAGATTCTAATAACTGCTTATCTGTTCTATCCAGCAGAAATACTCTCCTAGACTTCTTGACTGGCTTATTATCTTTGTAGTGGCTCTAAGCGCTATGGGACTTAACATTTGAGGTCATAAGTGTACGATGGTCAAATGTAGACTTAGAACTACTTAAACCTAACTAACCTAAGGACATCACACACATCCATGTCCGAGGCACGATTCGAACCCGGGACCGTAGCAGCAGCCCGGTTCCGGACTGAAGCGCCTAGTACCGCTCGGCCACAGCGGCCGGCTCTTTTGTAGTCATTGTTGCTATAGTGATATCATGGTCGCTAATTCCCATTTCTATACTGACACTGTCGAAAAGGTCCGACCTGTTTGTAACTATCCGGCATGTTTGTAGCTACAAGGTCTAAGATATGTCCATGAGCGTGGGCTGCCGAGCTAGCTGTTCAAGACAGTTATCAGAAAACGTGTTCAAAAGCATTTCGCACGACTGAACCCCCTGCAATGAATCCACAGACATCCCAGTCTGTACTAGGTAGATTAAAATCGCTTCCAACTAGTACTGCATGATCTGGGCAGTCACGCGCTATTGACCCTAAACATTCTCAGAATGACTCTAGAACTGTCATGGCAAAATCGGGTGGCCGTTAAAAGCACCCAGCAATTACCTTGGTTTCACCTGCACCTGTTATACACAGTCAGATAACTTCATTGTCACTCTCAAGCTCGACCTCAGTACAGAAAACATTTTTTTTCAACTGCAATGAACACTTCCCCTCCTATGCCTATAATCTGTTCCACGACTCACTAAATATCTCAGAGCTTTCCACTTCAGTTTCAACCAGCTCTCGGTCCCAAGAATAATTTGGGTCCGAGAACTTTCCAGGAGGGTTGTATATTCAGAAACTTTATTACTAATACTTCGACGGTTTAACGATAAAAATTACGACAGTCGAACTGTCTTTATTACGAACGCCGTTTGATTTCCCTTGCTGCATATCGACTGGTGGGTGTTCATCAGAGCGCCTCAGACTACTGTCTAGCCTAAAAACCTGCCGTTTGCACTTCACAAGTACTTTGCTACCAGAGTAGCTGCTTCCTTTGTGTAGTGCACCCCTGACCTATCAAGGGGAATCCTACAAATCCCCAAACGATAACCAGGTCTAGAAATCTACAGCGAAGACCATCACAAAGTCGACAAAGCCTTTGGTAGAGAACCTCCGCTCCGCTTCAAACTGAGTACCCCGATCAACTCCTGGAACAATGCTGCAAATTGTGAGCTCTGCTTGCACTCTGGGCGTGAGGCCACCAGTCTTCACCACCTACGCCAGTCTCCTGTACGAACTGGGGATCATCTCAGAACCCATAACTAGTAAACCCCTCCCCCGTGTCCCTGCTCCGACCCTGCAGAAGGAGCGGCCACCTGTCCGCTCACAGGCTGAATGAACGACGCCAGGCGGGCAGTCTCCACATTGGCCTTACGCCTCGAGCGACGCGAACGCGTTACCACTTGCCACCCACCCTGCTGTGAGGTCGGATACAGCGCGTCGGATTTTTCTTAATCATATTTTCGCTACGTAGATTTTATTTCAAATATCGTGTACAGTCGCAGTCTGTGTATGGTTGTGCTCTGATTGTCGAGCTGCTAATAAGTAGTGTGAAAATGGCTGACACTGCTGCCTTCTCTGTTGCGAAACACCCACTTGGAACACCGTAGGGGCGAAAATAAGTTGTTCCTAATGTTTTTTACAAGTTTACAGAAAAAAATCAACTTTGAACTGTTTACGTCGATCCGTATTTACTAAAGATAAGGACTTGCTGAATATGTGCTGTTTAGCTGAGTCAGTATCGTTTCACAATTTTACCCTCGCTCTGGTCATCCTATTTTTTCGTTAAAGCCGGAATACCTACATCTTTTAAATGTAAAATACATCAAATATATGCTAATTAACATATCAAATTATCACTTAATAAAAAATACATGTCTTCTTGTTTTTAATTACGTACTGAACGTGAAATTCCAGTTTTCATTGCAAATATACATTCTCAATTAGCGATATTTTGTAAACGATTTTTAACAATGGTTATTTAAACCAAGAAAACATATCAAAGTAAATTTTTCACAACATACAACATACCAATTAATTTTACAGTTGCCCCTGTACCATTGCAACACATAACTAATATGGAGCCAAGTTAAGGGATTTTTCGAGAGAAGTTACAAGAGATTTAAGCTGTCAGACGTACTGGAATTAATGCACGAAAGTTTCTCAAACATCACTGCTTGTTGCTGGCGGGAAACAGAACGGCACATCATAAAACAGAAAACGTGGCACTTGATTGGCTTCGTAAATTCCGTTGTTGATCTACTCATTACCAGTGTAGCAAATCGCTGTTACACTACTGAAATGTGTTTTTGAGATTCGGATATGGAAGGAATTGAAAGAATATCGGACTGCTGATTGTACGAAATACTTTCAGTGGTTTTAACATTTATCTATACGGAGAAGTCCGTGCATTAAGCTTCTGCGTCACACATACCTAGCGCAGAACAATTACCATATGTTCAAGTTAGGAGTTTTCATCAGTCTTGTTTTTAACTACCATACTGTGTTAGTTAAGATTAGTGAGGGGCAGGAAATCGCGTATCTGTTAGAAATCACAGTGATTGAGAAGTCACAGATATCACAATAACAACTTTACAAAATCTAACTGCGATTTCAGTCACAGTTAGCAGTCGCAAGTAGCATTTCACATTCAACGCCGTGAGCCATCTGTTGGCCGAATTCCGTACTGCTGTCTGCGATTTCCGTGACAAGTCGCAAGTAAGAGTCGCAAGTAGCAACTAAAAAGCGCAGTTAGCAGTGCCATCTGTTGGCCAAAGTTCGTACTACGCTCATCTCTGCGACGCGCTATCGAGTCCAACTGCGATTTCCGTGAAAACTGGAATTTCACGTTCAGTACGTAATTAAAAACAAGAAGACATGTATTTTTTATTAAGTGATAATTTGATATGTTAATTAGCATATATTTGATGTATTTTACATTTAAAAGATGTAGGTATTCCGGCTTTAACGAAAAAATAGGATGACCAGAGCGAGGGTAAAATTGTGAAACGATACTGACTCAGCTAAACAGCACATATTCAGCAAGTCCTTATCTTTAGTAAATACGGAGCGCAGTTAGCAGTGCCATCTGTTGGCCAAAGTTCGTACTACGCTCATCTCTGCGACGCGCTATCGAGTCCAACTGCGATTTCCGTGATAAGTCGCAACTATGAGTCGCAAGTAGCAACTAAAAAGCGCATCTGTTGGCCAAAGTTCGTACTACACTCATCTCTGCTACACGCTATCGAGTCCAACTGCGATTTCCGTGACAAGTCGCAACTAAGAGTCGCAAGTAGCAACTAAAAAGCGCAGTTAGCAGTGCCATCTGTTGAGCAAAGTTCATACTACGCTATTCGCTACCGAGTCAAACTGCGATTTCTGTGACAAATTGCAACTAAGAGTCACAAGTAGCAACTAAAAAGCGCAGTCAACATTCTTTTCCTGGTGCCATCTGTTGACCGACGTACGTACTTCGTTATGAGAGCCTTGTGCCTCACGAGATCGATGTGCTGTGTGTGCATATGAAGGGCTTATTTCAATAGTGGTACAAGTCAATTTTTGTTCATTTTGAGATACAGAGTCGTAAAGTTACATGAGCGCTGAAAAATCTGCAGTTAAGATACCAGAAATATTCAAGCACATGGCTTCTTGCTAGAGATGAACCTTTATTTATGTTTGCTTGGATCATTAATTTCAGAAACATTATAGACAGAAAAGTGGATGTAATGGACTTGTACCACTACTGAAATAAGCCCGTCATATTATATGATGACATGCACATTCAGCATCAGTTGTGGTTGGTCAAACACTGCTGTGACTCTGAATGTATTATATTAATAAGAAGCAACATCGCCTTTTTCTCATGAAAATATCAAGTAACGTAACAAATTTGTTTGATTCTGCTTCCAATATGACAGTTTTGGTTAATACTCCACATGCCTACAGGACTTACCAATAAATAAGTGGCGGAAAACTACGGGTATAGGACGGCTTAACATGTGGAAAATGAGATTTTCATTATTCACTCACTGTATTTAACATTTATTATTACTTTAAAATCGCACAACAACTTCAATAAAACACAGTTTAATCACTCCTCTGCACACTTATTTCACAATTATGACACTTCTAAACTGTAAATCCTCTAAGAGCTGTCTTGAATCTTCACGAGTCTCTCTCAACAGCCTTGATGTGGATAGATACGTACAGCAACCAGTAATCACAAGGATTATTAAACAATTTTTGCTGTCACTAATTACAAGCAATATGATTGACAGAGTAGATGGCTAATGTTTGCTGTAATGAAAGCCACTCAATGGGGTACATTTCACATTTGCAAGAACGATCTCACTGAAGTGATTAGGTCCATCGAAACACTCAGAAACTAACCTCTCGTCTAACGAATTTCTCCAGATCTGTTGACAATGATATTTTGAGTTATCACTTTACTGAGTGACTGAAATGTAGTTCGGGTACCTGTGAACATAACAATATGTTTGAATTCATTTCCTAAAAACACGAACTATTGCGGTACTGAATGGCTACTTACGTATTAATTACACTATAATATTTTCACTGTTGTTTCTTTAACACAAAATTAAAGCCAACGGAAGAACAAACGTAAAACATACTTACCAATGACAGGTTTGTTGAGATGCAAATTTTCGTGTGGACAGATGTAACTTTTTCATACGGTGGTAAGTCGCAGAAGTAGCAGAAGTCACAGAAATCGCAGAAGTCACGGAAATCGCAGAAGTCGCAGAAGTAGCAGAAGTCGCAGAAATTGCGGAAGTAGCAGAAATCGCAGAAATAGCAGTGGCGGAGGGATACACGACCTAGGTTCCTTAACTGCGACAAATCACAGTTAAGAATAACAGATACTGAAAAGTAGCATTCACAGAAATCACTGATATCGGAAAATCGCAGTTTAGCCCATCACTAGTTAAGAAGGATAGCAAGTTATGCTTTCCGTCTGGTTCCCAAAGAAGCGTACGGTATTGCTAGAGTTTTTCTGAATATTGTTTCATTCTCTTTAAAAATTAAATGACATTCAAAGCTTAATTGTTTATTTGCTCGTCTCTTTTTACGTCGTAACTGCAACTTCTCACATCATTGCAGATTAGATGGACCAGCTTACTAGCCAGTGCTGTCCAAGTAAAGTACGCTGGTGAAGCTGTTGTCCAGTATTATCAAATGGTTCAAATGGCTCCTAGCACTATGGGACTTAAAATCTGAGATCATCAGGTCCCTAGACTTAGAACTACTTAAACCTAACCAACCTAAGGGCATCACACACATCCATGCCCGAAGCAGGATTCGAACCTGCGACCGTAGCAGCAGCGCGGTTCCGGACTGAAGCGGCTAGAGCCGCTCGGCCACAGCGGCCGGCCCAGTATTATCACTAAGTTAATGTAAGCGTAAAGTACAGCATAAAGCGTATCCTTATATCGTACCTGACTGTACTCAAGTCAGCTTGGCTTTCGCTCCAAATGAAACGAAATCCAGTGAGATTCGAGCAAACGCGGGAGAATACATGGTGTAATGTTTTCATTAGGTTTATTTTTATGATCGACGCAGTATAATTGGTAGATGGAAGTACAGGAATGTACCATGCTTGCAACACTTGTAGCTAACACGCATAGCAACCAAACATTTCATCCTTCTCCCCTGACAAAACGATTCCTTGAAATTTCCGACATGGCGCGTATGTTATTAATAATTTAAGGATGTATTTTTAATGGTTATCATGGTGGCAGGTTATCGATTTATATTTCTTATTTTAATCTTTATATGTGATGGGGAAGCCATTTCTGTGCAAGCCTGTTTACCCCTACATAACTGCTGCAAGGGGTATCCCCACATACATTCTTTAAAAACCAAACTGACAATTCCTTGATGCCTCACGACGTGTCCTACTAACCGAGACTTTATTTTAGTCAAGTAGTGCAGCTAATTTCTTGTTTATCCAAATGAAATAAATACTTCTTCATTAGTTCTTCGCTCCACCAGTCTAATCTTCAGTAATCTTCCATAGCACCACATTTCAAAAGGAGCCGTTCTTTGCTTGTCTGATTTATTTATATTCCAGTGCAAGGACACATAAAAAAGCACTCCGTCTTCAGGCCACAAGTGGCCCATCGAGATCATCCGACCGCCGTGTCATCCTCAGCTAAGGATGCAGATAAGAGGGGCATGTGGTCAACACGCCACGCTCCCAGTCGTTATGATGATTGTCTGTGACCAGTGGCGCTACTATTCGGCGTATTCTCAATTGGTATGACGAGGTTGAGTGCACCTGAAAAGTGGCAACGGCGCATGGCGGCCTGGAAGGTCACACATCCACGTGCCAGCCACGACCGACAGCGCTTAACTTCGGTGATCTGACGGGAACCGGTGTATCCACTGTGGGAAGGCCATTGCCGGCAGGACACATGCCAAACAAATATCTTCAGAAAAGACATTGTAACGTTTTAATATTATTCGATATTAAAAAATTCATTTTTTTTGTCAGAAACAATTTTCTTGCTGGACCAGGATGGCTGGACGCAGGATTGAACCGTCCTCCTCCCGAATGCGAGTCCAGTGTGCTAAACACTGCACCATCTCGCTCGGTCAGTTTGTTTAGTACTTGTAAAAACTGTCCTAGTTGTATTAGTGAAAGTATGGATCCGTAAACCATTTACATATTACAGTTCATTTGTAATAGTGACATGAATTTGCTTTCACTTACCGAACAGAGCTCTGTCGTCTATGCTGGTCATTCATTGCAAGTAATAACATAGGTTAAAATTACGATATTAGGAATCGTATTCACATTTTCAGAAACATGAGAATTTCCAAGTTTACTGCTTTGGATACATTTACTAATTTAAAAGTACAAATTTTGCTTATCAGTTCATTTAAACTGGTTAAAAACTAAGCTACGTGCACTGATCACCATTGTTTACGCCATCAGCTGCACTGCCTAAACAAGTACCATAAGTGTTAATAAAGTTTATACAGAAGACAATGATGTACATAAAAATACGTATTCATTAAATATTAAATTAAGGTTAATCATCTACTCCTGTAACTTATTCGTAGTTTAAAATCTGGTTCGAATTCTCTTCCTAGCCATTATGTAATCTGAACCATCGAGTATTTCCAGGTCGCTCCCACGTGCAAGACCCACTTCCATGATTCGTAAACCATGTATTACCAATGATTACATTGTATTTCGTCAAATGGCTTCCCTTATCATTCCTCTCACTCAGTCAGTGTCCTTGTTTTCTCTCATAGTCTTATTTCTCCAACGTCCGCTTCCGTAGCTGAGAGGTCTCCACAATTGCCTGCCATGCTGCGGACGGTGGTCCGTTTCCTGGTAGTGTCAGAGATATTTTTGTTGTGGAAAGACTCGACCGATCAGTATCGGTTCCAAGGTCAAGAACCCTGACAGCCACCGGGGAAGTGATGTGCTGATTAGATGCCCCTCCATTCTAATCTACATTTAAACTCTGCAAACCACTGTAAAGTGCGTGGTTGAGCGTACGTTGCACTATACCATTTACAGTTTTTTCCGTTCCATTCCGCATGGAACGCGGGAAGAATGTTTGTTTAAATGTCCCCGTGCATGCTGTAATTAATCTAATCCTGTCCTCAGGTTCTCTACGGAAGTGATACGTAAGGGGTGGTAGTATTTCCTAATGTCAGCACATAAAACTGATTCTAGAAACTCTGTAACTAGGCTTTCGCAGGATTGTTTACGTCTATCTAAAAGAGTCTGCCACTTCAGTTTCTTCAGCACCTCTGTGACTGTCCCACACAAAACAAATAAACCTGTCCCATTGTTCCTGTCCTTTTGTGTATACGTCCAACATGTCTTCTTAGTCCTATTAGGCATGGGTCAAACACACTTAAGCAATGCTCTAGGATGGTTCCCACGAATGATTTGTAAGCAAATCTCCTTTGTAGACTGCATTTACCAAGTCAATGTGGTAGTTCCATTTCATATGCCTACAGGAAGTTACGCCCAGGCATTTGTATGAGTTAACAGATTCCAACCGTGGCTCATTGATATTATAGTCATAGAATTTTACGTTGCTTAGTTTTCGAAAGTGCAAAATTTTACATTTATGAGCATTTAAAGCAAGTTGCAAATCTTTATACCACTTTGAAATCTTAACAAGTTCTGACTGAATATGTACCCAGCTTCTTTCAGACTACTTCATTATAGATAACTGCATCGTATGCAAAAAATTGTTAATACTATTCGCGAGGTCACTAATATACAACATGAACAGCAAGGGACCCAACGCACTCACATGCGGCACACCCAAAGTATATCAGACGATGACTTTTCATTCAAGATAAGAAGGTGCGTCCTCCCTACCAATAAATCCTGACTCCAGTCACAAATTTTGCTTGATGACCCCTATGATCGTACTTTTAATAATGAGCGTAGATGTGCTACTGAGTCAAATAATTTAAGGAAATCAAGCAATACTGCATCTAACCACCTGCCTTGAGCCAAACCGGTCAGTATGTCGTATGAGAGAAGTGCGAATTGGATTTCACATGATCGATGTTATCGGAATCCATGTTGGGTGGCTTGGAGGAGCTCACTGTGTTCGAGATACCTCATTATGTTTGAGATCCGAATATGTTCGAACATTCTACAACGAACCCACATCAAGGATATTGGACGCTAGTTTGTGGATCACTTCTACCACTCTTGTTGTAAACGTCTGTAACCTACGATTGCTTCCAACCACTGGGCACGGTTATTTGTTTGAGAGGATAACTCAGCCGCAATTTCAATAGAGAACCTGATAGGCTTTCCACAGAAGTCTGGAGCTTCTTTCAGTTTTAATGATTTCAGCTGTTTCTCAAAGCCAATGACATTAATATCTACTAAGACACAAAGAAATTAATGACATTAGCTGCCAGTGAGCATCGATTTAAATCAAGGGGGAAAGTTGAAAATCTGTGACGTATCAGGAGTCGAACCCAGGTCTCGTGCTCACAGAGCAGATGCCCCGACCATTGCGCCATCCGGACACAGTGATCTTTGCAACTGCACAGACTACTCTAGCATACCTCCTGTCATACTTAAATTCTCACCTTATCCATACACTACTGATGTAGTGCCCCTTGCCCATTCTCATCATTACTCGCACTGTTTAGCCGATTTCCATAAGGGTTGGAGCATCGTGGACATCCTCACTAAAGTGATCAACTGGTTGTCCTCGCCTTAGTAGTACATGTGGTTTCTGTTCTTTTGTATTTGATGTTGTGGTCTTCAGTCCTGAGACTGGTTTGATGCAGCTCTCCATGCTACTCTATCCTGTCAAGCTTCTTCATCTCCCAGTACCTACCGCAACCTACATCCTTCTGAATCTACTTGGTGTATTCATCTCTTGGTCTCCCTCTACGATTTTTACCATCCACGCTGCCCTCCAATGATAAATTGGTGATCCCTTGATGCCTCAGAACATGTCCTACCAATCGATCCCTTCTTCTAGTCAAGTTGTGCCACAAACTTCTCTTCTCCCCAATCCTATTCAATACCTCCCCGTTAGTTATATGATCTACCCATGTAATATTCAGCATTATTCTGTAACACCACATTTCGAAAGCTTCTATTCTCTTCTTGTCCAAACTATTTATCGTCCATGTTTCATTTCCATACATGGCTACACTCCATACAAATACTTTCACAAATGGCTTCCTGACACTTAAATCTATACTCGATGTTAACAAATTTCTCTTCTTCAGAAATGCTTTCCTCGCCATTGCCAGTCAACATTTTATATCCTCTCTACTTCGACCATCATCAGTTATTTTGCTCCCCAAATAGCAAAACTCCTTTACTACTTTAAGTGTCTCATTTCCCAATCTAATACCCTCAGCATCTCCCGACTTAATTCGACTACATTACATTATCCTCATTTTGCCTTTGTTGATGTTCATCTTATATCCCCCTTTCAAGACGCTATCCATTCCGTTCAACTGCTCTTCCAAGTCCTTTGCTATCTCTGACAGAATTACAATGTCATCGGCGAACCTCAAGGTTTTTATTTCTTCTCCATGGATTTTAATACCTACTCCGAATTTTTCTTCAGTTTCCTTCACTGCTTGCTCAATATACAGATTGAATAACATCGGGGAGAGGCTAAAATCCTGTCCCACTCCCTTCCCAACCACTGCTTCCCTTTCATGCCCCTCAACTCTTATAACTGCAATTTGGTTTCTGTACGAATTGTAAATAGCCTTTCGTTCCTTGTATTTTACCCCTGTCACCTTCAGAATCTGAAAGAGGGTATTCCAGTCAAAACTGCTTTGTCTAAGTCTACAAATGCTAGAAACGTAGGTTTGCCTTTTCTTAATCTTTCTTCTAAGATAAGTCGTAAGGTGAGTATTGCCTCACGTGTTCCAACATTTCTACGGAATACAAACTGATCTTCCCCGAGGTCGGCTTCTACCAGTTTTTCCATTCGTCTGTAAATAATTCCTGTTAGTATTTTGCAGCTGTGACTTATTAAACTGATAGTTCGGAAATTTTCACATTTGTCAACACCTGCTTTCTTTGGGATTGGAATTATTATATTCTTCTTGAAGTCTGAGGGTATTGCGCCTGTCTCGTACATCTTGCTCGCCAGATGGTAGAGTTCTGTCAGGACTAGCTCTCCCATGGCCGTCAGTAGTTCCAATGGAATGTTGTCTACTCCCGGGGCCTTCCTTCGACTCAGGTATTTCAGTGCTCTGTCAAACTCTTCACGCAGTATCGTATCTCCCATTTCGTCTTCGTCTACATCCTCTTCCATTGCCATAATGTTGTCCTCAAGTACATCGCACTTGTATAAACCCTCTATATACTCCTTCCACCTTTCTGCCTTCCCTTCTTTGCTTAGAACTGGGTTGCCATCTGAGCTCTTGATATTCATACAAGTGGTTCTCTGTTCTCCAAAGGTCTCTTTAATTTTCCTGTAGGCACTATCTATCTTACCCCTAGTGAGATAAGCCTCTACATCCTTACATTTGTCCTCAAGCCATGCCTGCTTAGCCATTTTGCACTTCCTGTAGTTCTCATTTTTGAGACGTTTGTATTCCTTTTTGCCTGCTTCATTTACTGCATTTTTATATTTTCTCCTTTCATCAATGAAATTCAATATTTCTTCTGTTACCCAAGGATTTCTACTAGCTCTCGTCTTTTTGCCTACTTGATCCTCTGCTGCCTTCACTACTTCATCCCTCAAAGCTACCCATCCTTCTTCTACTGTATTTCTTTCCCCCATTCCTGTCAATTGTTCCCTTATGCTCTCCCTGAATGTACAACCTCTGGTTTAGTCAGTTTATCCAGGTCCCATCTCCTTAAATTCCTACCTTTTTGCAGTTTCTTCAGTTTTAATCTACAGTTCATAACCAATAGATTGTGGTCAGAGTCCACATCTGCCCCTGGAAATGTCTTACAATTTAAAACCTGGTTCCTAAATCTCTGCCTTACCATTATATAATCTATCTGAAACCTGTCAGTATCTCCCGGCTTCTTCCATGTATACAACCTTCTTTTATGATTCTTGAACCAAGTGTTAGCTATGATTAAGTTGTGCTCTGTGCAAAATTCTACCAGGCGGCTTCCTCTTTCATTTCTTACCCCCAATCGATATTCACCTACTACGTTTCCTTCTCTCCCTTTTCCTACTGCCGAATTCCAGTCACCCTTCACTATCTGAATAATTTCTTTTATTTCATGATACATTTCTTCAATTTCTTCGTCATCTGCAGAGCTAGTTGGCATATAAACTTGTGCTACTGTAGTAGGCGTGGGCTTAGTGTCTATCTTGGCCACAATAATGCGTTCACTATGCTGTTTGTAGTAGCTTACCCGCACTCCTATCTTTTTTATTCATTATTAAACCTCCTCCTGCATTACCCCTATTTGAGTGTGTATTTATAACCCTGTATTCGCCTGACCGAAAGTCTTGTTCCTCCTGCCACCGAACTTCACTAATTCCCACTATATCTAACTTTAACCTATCCATTTCCCTTTTTAAATTTTCTAACCTACCTGCCCGATTAAGGGATCTGACATTCCACGCACCGATCCGTAAAACGCCAGTTTTCTTTCTCCTGATAACGACGTCCTCTTGAGTAGTCCCCGCCCGGAGATCCGAATGGGGGACTATTTCACCTCCGGGATATTTTACCCAAGAGGACGCCATCATCATTAACCATACGGTAGAGCTGCATGCCCTCGGGAAAAATTACGGCTGTAGTTTCCCCTTGCTTTCAACCGTTCGCAGTACCAGCACAGCAAGGCCGTTTTGGTTAGTGTTACAAGGCCAGATCAGTCAATCATCCAGACTGTTTCCCCTGCAACTACTGAAAAGGCTGCTGCCCCTCTTCAGGAACCACACGTTTGTCTGGCCTCTCAACAGATACGCCTCCGTTGTGGTTGCACCTACGGTACGGCCATCTGTATCGCTGAGGCACGCATGCCTCCCCACCAACGGCAAGGTCCATGGTTCATGGTTCTTTTGGAGACATATAATTAAGGCGAGAGCGACCAACTAATAATTACAGTGCATATGCACAGCACGCTCGATCTGTTACGGGAGTCGGCGAAATGCCGCGAATAATGAGGATAAACGGGCGCGGGCACAACGTCAGTTGTTGGTGGATAAGTCGAGAATATGGATCAGATGGGAGGTGAGCTAGGGTAGTTCATGCAGTTGCAATGACTCTGTCTGGATGGCGCAGTGGCCAGCGCGTCTGCCTCATGAGCAAAAGACCCGGTCCAAATCCCAATCAGGCACAAATTTTCTAGTTTCCTCGTTGATTTAAATCAATGCCCAATGGCAGCTAATGTCATCAATTATTGCGTGTCTTGAGTTAAGCGTTTAATCTTTTGCTTGGCTGCCCTCAGTCTTAGTTTCTGTCTCGTCTGTGAGTGTCTCGACACTACCTTTGGTACCACTAGCAGCCTCTACATACGACCAGAATTTCTGTGAATTTTCTGTGAAAAATCATTGGACAGATTTCTGCTACAGTAATCACTGAATGTTTTACGCATTCCTTTTTTGGAAGCCAAATGCATTTCATTCTGTATCTACCTATCTATAGCTCTCTTTTGTACCTATTACGCAGCTGTCTCTGTTTTTATTTTTCAGAAGTTTCTTTATAGTGACCGTATACCATGGAAGATCTGCCTTATCATGAACTCTTCGACTGGGTACATTTCCAGCGCTTGAGCCAGAGCTCCTCTACATGCTTCTCTCATGATCTAAGAGTTTCAGTTTCCTCATTTAATTATGACGCTATTGTTTTCCTTTTGCTCTAGTTTATTGAACATGCACATCTTTCTACTTGTTT
The DNA here is from genome assembly GCF_021461385.2 of Schistocerca piceifrons. Classification (NCBI taxonomy): domain Eukaryota; kingdom Metazoa; phylum Arthropoda; class Insecta; order Orthoptera; family Acrididae; genus Schistocerca; species Schistocerca piceifrons. The sequence goes on from NC_060140.1 coordinate 622,737,679, forward strand.
TAGTCGCTCTTTGTATTTTGGTAATAATTCTTGGCACAACCACCTCTGCGTCACTGATAGCAGTTTCGATTTGAACATTCTCAAAAATGTCAGGTCTGTTTGTTGCCTTTTTTTCTTAAATATTTCCATGATGAGCGAGGTAGCGAATCATCTGTTCCTGGTAGTTTTCAGAGAAGGCACTCAGTAAGTTTCACTGGATGTCTTGTCACGTCCCCCACTAACAAAAATTGTAATTTTTCCAGTTGATTGTTGGATGATTAATGACTCTACCCATGTTTACAGTATGATTAGGCAACTTACAAACTAGCTGAGATTTTCTCTAATCTTTGCTGTTACATCAGGAGGTGAATCTGTTGGTCTATAGAAGGATTCAGTTACAATTTTATGCCCACCCCTGGTACTGAGTCTTGGCCAGACAGTCTCATATGTAGCTTCAATTTTTGTTTCATAAGATTTTAGTGTCTTGTCTACTATGACAAATAAACACCTCTTTTTCCCATTAGCCTACCCTTTCGATGTACATTCAAATTTTAGCCAAAAATATCACTGCTGTTGACTTCACGCTTTAACCGCCTTTCTGTACCTTGTATTATGAGAGCTTCATTGGTTTTCAGGAGTGTTACAAATTCTGGCTCTTTGCTGTAAATGCTTCGGCAGTTAACTAGTACCATTTTAATACTCTCGTCTGTTGGGGACATTCCTTCGGATCTTACAAATATATTATTTCTGGTTCTCCTAAAAATGTCGTCATCTGGACAGGATAGAAATAAAAAAATGTTAAAAAAGCCGTAGGATTGCCATTTAGAGGACTTCCAACGTGCGCCACAATACCGCAATCGCTGACACCACTGGCAGAGGATGATTCGTCAGCTGGTCAGACTTGATTGGCTCACCTAGACCCAGAATGCGAAACATTTAGCTTTCATCTTTTCCTACTATCCATTTCGTACCGCACATCTCAGTAGAATTTTCACCTTCCTTAACAACATTTACATTGACACTTCGGAAGCCACCTTACGGTGTGTGGCGGAGAATACTTTTTTTGCATGTCATTCCCCATCTCCCGTCCCCTTTCCCGTTTCAGCCACGATTGATTCATGGGAAGAACGATTGTTGGTAAGCGTCAGTGTGAGCTCAAATCTCTCTGATACTCCATACTATTTTCGCGAGATAACTGGCAGAGGAAGCAATATATTGGTTGATTCTTCTTGGAGCGAAATTTTAATAGTAAAGCAGAACGTGTTTCTTGCAGCGTCTGCCACTAGAGTTACCTGGGCATCTCCGTGATGCTTTTACACTTGCTCAGTGGATCTATAACGAAACGTGCTGCTGTTCTTTGGATGTTTGCAGTTTCCTCTATCAATCCTGTCTTTTACTGATCCCAGACTGACGAACATTATTTAGGTACTGGTCCTAAGAAGATTTCGTACGCTACCTTCTTTGTAGGTGGGAGTATATTTCATGAGAGTTCTTCCAATGAATCTGTCTAGCATCCGCAGTATATGCTATTAGTTTTTTGTGGTTGTTCCATTTTAAATCGCTCCGTATGCATAACCCTACCTCCATTTCGCTGCAATTTTCTAGCGTTGCGACTTCCCTGTGTACAACAGCATCATCCTTTGAAAGCCTCATGGAACTTTCGACCTTATCTACTACGTATTTAAATTATACTAGTTTATCACCCGCTGCTTCGCTCGCGTAGACTGTATGGCCTTTAAACGAATTTTTAAGTTGTTCACTAATTTCAACTCTTTCTATACATCTCAAGCTGATTAAGGCCACATAACCATGATCTTTTCGAATGTACTTATGACAAAAAAGATATTTTGATAACTGTAATCCAATTATTTTATTAATCATGTCTTTTGCGTTCTCGTGGCCATATTTACAAAAAAAAACTTTCATCCGCTAAAGCATATTTCTTCATATCGAACCAAGAAGTGAAACACAGATTTTCGTAGATTTAGCCTTACATTTTATAATAGAAATAAATATTTTCTTAAAAATTTTCATCCTCTGTTTCACTCCCTTAGAGGATGAATATCGAAACACAGTGAAGTTTACAATCTTGTATTTCTAACAGGGAAGCCAAATACAAATTTTCATGCATTTAACTTTGAATTTACTTTGAAAGTGCTTTCATAATGACATAATTTCGTAAAACTTTTCATTCCCTATTTCACACCATTAGAGGGTTGAACTACGTGAAACACGAATATATATATATATATATATATACTCCTGGAAATTGAAATAAGAACACCGTGAATTCATTGTCCCAGGAAGGGGAAACTTTATTGACACATTCCTGGGGTCAGATACATCACATGATCACACTGACAGCACCACAGGCACATAGACACAGGCAACAGAGCATGCACAATGTCGGCACTAGTACAGTGTATATCCACCTTTCGCAGCAATGCAGGCTGCTATTCTCCCATGGAGACGATCGTAGAGATGCTGGATGTAGTCCTGTGGAACGGCTTGCCATGCCATTTCCAACTGGCGCCTCAGTTCGACCAGCGTTTGTGCTGGACGTGCAGACCGCGTGAGACGACGCTTCATCCAGTCCCAAACATGCTCAATGGGGGACAGATCCGGAGATCTTGCTGGCCAGGGTAGTTGACTTACACCTTCTAGAGCACGTTGGATGGCACGGGATACATGCGGACGTGCATTGTCCTGTTGGAACAGCAAGTTCCCTTGACGGTCTAGGAATGGTAGAACGATGGGTTCGATGACGGTTTGGATGTACTGTGCACTATTCAGTGTCCCCTCGACGATCACCAGTGGTGTACGGCCAATGTAGGAGATCGCTCCCCACACCATGATGCCGGGTGTTGGCCCTGTGTGCCTCGGTCGTATGCAGTCCTGATTGTGGCGCTCACCTGCACGGCGCCAAACACGCATACGACCATCATTGGCACCAAGGCAGAAGCGACTCTCATCGCTGAAGACGACACGTCTCCATTCGTCCCTCCATTCACGCCTGTCGCGACACCACTGGAGGCGGGCTGCACGATGTTGGGGCGTGAGCGGAAGACGGCCTAACGGTGTGCGGGACCGTAGCCCAGCTTCATGGAGACGGTTGCGAATGGTCCTCGCCGATACCCCAGGAGCAACAGTGTCCCTAATTTGCTGGGAAGTGGCGGTGCGGTCCCCTACGGCACTGCGTAGGATCCTACGGTCTTGGCGTGCATCCGTGCGTCGCTGCGGTCCGGTCCCAGGTCGACGGGCACGTGCACCTTCCGCCGACCACTGGCGACAACATCGATGTACTGTGGAGACCTCACGCCCCACGTGTTGAGCAATTCGGCGGTACGTCCACCCGGCCTCCCGCATGCCCACAATACGCCCTCGCTCAAAGTCCGTCAACTGCACATACGGTTCACGTCCACGCTGTCGCGGCATGCTACCAGTGTTAAAGACTGCGATGGAGCTCCGTATGCCACGGCAAACTGGCTGACACTGACGGCGGCGGTGCACAAATGCTGCGCAGCTAGCGCCATTCGACGGCCAACACCGCGGTTCCTGGTGTGTCCGCTGTGCCGTGCGTGTGATCATTGCTTGTACAGCCCTCTCGCAATGTCCGGAGCAAGTATGGTGGGTCTGACACACCGGTGTCAATGTGTTCTTTTTTCCATTTCCAGGAGTGTATATATATATATATATATATATATATATATATATATATATATATATATATATATATATATAACCGAGAAGTGAGATACCAATTTTCGTAGAAGTGGCTTTAAAAATAGTTCAGTAGTTCTTCAATAATGATTTATTAAAAAAAAAAAAAAAAAAAAAACCTTGCCCACCATGTTTCACCCCAATAGGGGTCAAATTTTCAAAAATTCTGGAACACTTATTTCTGTATGATTCTTCAGTTTCTTCCGGAGAATTTGTTGCTCAAATAGTCCGCGGATGTGGTGATCTCGTATTTGTTTATTTCTGACCGAGAAACCAATACCTATTTTCGTAGATCTAGTTTCAAATTTGCCTTAATAGCAACATACTTTCAATAAGCTTTTCAATCCCAGTTTCACCCCTGAGGTGTGGAATTTCGAAAAAATCCCTTCTTTATAAGATGCCTACAGCAAAAGATGGACACCCTTTCCAAATTTCAATTTTCTGTCCTTAGCGGTTTGCGCTGGGCAATATTGATTCACTGTGTGAGTCAATCATTCAGCCAGAACATTGCCTTTTGTATAGAGAGATTGTTAAAAGAAATGTGTTGTAACATTCCATTGGTGATGATGTTTGGTTTGTGGGGCGCTCAACTGCGGGTTTATCATCGCCCGTACAAATTCCCAACCTTTGCTGAGTCCAGTCGCGCCACTTTCATGAATGATGATGAAATGATGAGGACAACACAAACACGCAGTCACCTCGAGGCAGGGGAAAACCACTGACCCCACGGGAATCGAACCCGGGAGCCCGTGCTCGGGAAGCGAGGAAGCGACCGCGAGACCACGAGCTTCGGACAACATTCCCTTTGGGTAGTTACTTTTACGTCTGATGATATCTGTTCATTGAGAATAACATGCTGTGTTCTGTTTGCTTGAAACGATTCAGTCCTATTACACATCTGGTCTGATATTCCGTACGCTCATATTTGTTTTTTCGTTAGGCGGCGGCTTGGAACTGTAGCGAAGTCAAGGAGCACAGCCCTGGTACCTGTTGTTTTTGGGTCGCTTTGACGAGCAGAGTTAGCTGGGTTTCAAACGCTCGGTGATTTCCGCACAGGAGATTTTCGCTCGCCAGATATGTCAAAACACACGAGCATAAAACACTTTGCAAAATTCTACAACAGAACAACGTCAGAGATGTAGCTCTATAAATTTCGGAATAATTTCTTTCGTCTCACCAAACTTTCTTCAAATCTTTCCTCAAAATTTCGTTATTTTAACTATTACCATGGTTCTATACGCAAATCGTTGACAGATTGTAGAACAAGGACCATCTTTAAATTTTTTAAAGTTTTATGAGTACGTGATTTTCAGAATAAATGTCAGTGAAACTGGTTAGCGGAACTGCAGTTATAAATGAAATTGTAATTTACACTTTTTCTACATTTTAAACATCTTGACTACATTCGTTTCGGACTATATTTACAAGAGTTGCTAATAATCTGCTCCTTGATCGCAATAAATCCACAAAACATGCTTTATATTTCAATATCTGAGTCTATATCACACATAAAATTCGTCCAGCAGATACAATACGAACACTTAATACATCATTCTTTTTCTACATTTGGGTCCACAGCCGCTGCGGATTTCTTGAGGGAACTTGTTTTCGCGCGCAAGCTGTTTTCGTTTTTGCCATAATAGCTTTGTTTAACGCTTTTGCTGTTACTTAATTTTGTACCCTTGGCATTTCCAAGCTGTCTCTGTTATTGGTGTCAGACTGAAAACTGTATTCACATAATATATTATCTTCCAATAAATTGTGTGGAGGAAGCTCCATCTAATGGCGTTCTTAACAAGTGTTACTTATGGTCATGATAGTAATAGGCACTTTACGAACCATTCTGTTTGTCGGATCGCTTTTAACTTGGGGTGTACAGGATACGCTAATCTACTTTCGTCATTATTATGTTCTCGTTTCTCTTGAAGCCGTCAGGAACATTTCTCTTTCCGGTTCCAGTATCTTGGTGTTGGGTAGCTTCGATTTCCGTAGAATTCTCTACACATCTTGACTTACTTCTTTGACTGGCACCTTCGGAAGAGAAAACCTTGATGCTCTGGTGACACAATTTATTCAGCGAGAATCCTCTTAAATGTTGTTGCGAAATTCAGACCTTTGCCTAGAACTGAGACGGCTGTTCCATCGAGTTTCTCTGACGAAAGGTTCACCACTATTTATTTTGGATCTAACATGACTTCTTCGTGTAATTTTTCCGTCAGATTCTCGAAATTCTCTTTTCGTTTGATGAAATTGAAATCTTATAATACTGATTGGTGATCAAACGTTATTCTGTCCACTTTATTCCAGTCTTGAGGTGAGAGAGGTGTCTCAAGTGAAAATGCAAATCAATTAAAACAAAGCTGACATTATTCAAGTCCCTGTGTATTTGGTGGATCCCTCCACGAAGAAGGGCTTGACGTGTCCTTTGATAGGTCCTCCAGTCTGCACATGGAAACTATTTCTGACGAAGCTGGGGTTAACATCATTATCACTTATTGTAATCCGACGTTGGTCGCAACATACACTGCCCAGTCACGTGAAAGTGACCACCTATCAAAAGCCTAAATAACTACCTTTCACAGCGCGAACCGCTGCGGCACGTGCAGGAAGACTGTCACTGAGGTTCTGGAGGTTACTGACAGGGATGTGGATCCATGCCGACTTAAGTGTCGCGGCCGTCAGCGCTAGGTTTCTCGGATGAGGATCCACGACGCGAACAGCCCGATCGAGGTGGTCCCACAGATTCTCGATTAGGTCTTCATCTGGGGAATTTGATGGCCAAGGCAGTGTGGTAAACTCATCCTGCTGCTCTTCGAACCACTCACATACACCGTGAGCTGTGTGACACGTTGCATTGTCCTGCTGATAGACGCTGTTGTGCCGAGGAGAAACGAACTGCATGTAATGGTGGACATGGTCCCCAAGGATACATGGCAGGGATACATGCATAGTTGCATTGGTTCACACTGCCTTCCAGAATGACGATATCAGCCAGGGAATGCCACGAAAACATTCGCTAGAGCATAACGTTGATTACTAGGTTTCACGTCTTACGTGCCATTGGCCGTCTGACCAAAGGAGCACGAAACGTGATTCATCTGAAAAGACCACTTGTCACCACGCAGTTTACTGTCACAAGAATTAACATTTTTAATATAATGTTGTAACTTTTACTGCAATATGAGAAACACAGTTAAATAAATTAGCAGTTCCAGAAAAGAACTTTAACTATATGTAGAATTGTGATAATTGTAAAGTAAAATTCAGTGCTTTTGGCAAGTATGCAGAAATTTGTAGATCTTTACTAATTTTTCCGCTTCTTTGCCTCCTAAATTACTTTTTAAATTTAGACCACACAAGCCCCTTGGTGGTGTGTTACAGTTGCATAAAAAAACACAGTGGTAGGAAAATAATCAGAGTCAGCAATCCTAAAAGTCGTAACTCTTGCAATCCACTCCGAATGCTTCTCTACGAGCCAGTTTGGTACACTGTGCCGCGCGGGATTAGCCGAGCGGTCTTAGGCGCTGCAGTCACGGATTGTGCGGCTGATCCCGGCGGAGGTTCGAGTCCTCCCTCGGGCATGGGTGTGTGTGTTTGTCCTTAACATAATTTAGGTGAAGTAGTGTTTAAGCTTAGGGACCTTAGCAGTTAAGTCCCATAAGATTTCACACACATTTTAAAATTTTTTTGGTACACTGTCTTCTTGTTCAGCAGTTAATCTTCGTCCTCTGTGTCTTAGATCTACAATATTAGCAATATAGTTAAAGAGTTATAGCGCTTGTTCCTTTTTTTTAAGGGGTTCCATATCAGCTCTTTCTGAAAGATCAATCCTTAGTTCGACAGCTTGTGCAATTTTTGTACTGTCTGCTCGGAGAAGGTCCAGGCATCTACGAGTCTTTGACAGCAGGGCGCTCTTCAGAGTGTTCTGTTACAATTACTACATATTTAAAAATAATTATGAATAAAGGTGCGTCGACAATCACGCTGAGAATTCCATTTAGTAAAATAGGGGGCCGCGGCTTAAGACAATTCTTTTCCTTTAACCAAGTAAGCGGTTGATAGTGGTTCCGAATATACTTATGAACATTACCAATATGATTTATTACGCTGGTAGCTGTTACTTCTGCGAGTAGGTTGGCGTAATGAGCCGAAGAACAAAATGTTTTCCCGTCAGGCAGGTCTGATTTTGATAACTGTCGCATTTTTATCTGTTTGTTTTCATTGTCAGTACAAATAACAAATTTATTTTCTGAAAATTATGTTCACACATTATAATTCAATTTCTCAAGGACTCTGCACAATATTTAGCTGTCTTGCGGTTGGTTTAACAATCAGATGCTTTTAATGGAAATGGTTTTTGGTCTGTATGGATTCTGAGTGCTATAATTAGGTCAGTTTTTATCAGATGCTTTTAATAGAAATGGTTTTTGGTCTGTATGGATACTGAGTGCTATAATTAGGTCAGTTTTTATGTAGGGTGTGTGGATAAAAATATTTGCTAGAATTGTCTCCCCGAATGCCTTCCGTCGCGGCCTATCTTCAGGCTTGATTTTGTGACGAAGCTGCGGTTTATACGCCCATAGATGCGGCCTCCTATACACGACATCAAGAATCGTCGAACGAGGTAACAGTAATTGTCGAACTGCTTGTCGGACTGACTCTCAATGACGGCTCTGTTGGAAGAACGCAGGGATTAATTCGTCAGTAGCCTCTGGAGCTGCGTGATTGGCATGGTGGTCCGACATCGAAAGCAAACTCACAGTTTCCAGTTGATTGTTATGTAAGTGGAAAATGATGAGTTGGTAGCAGTCCGTACTGAAGAAACGACGTTGTATTAGAATAACTACTTTACATCCCTGAGAGAAAGCACACCTAACACCTTCTGCTGTGGAAGTCCACATGACTACTGACACGCGTTTTAGCGGTCAAAGCAGTTACGCGCATGTGCATGCGTACCAACTGTCGCTAGCAAACACAGAAAACATTTTGAATTAACGTACATGTAGAAGCATATCACCAATAAATTATTCAATTTGGTTAGTTACATGTTTAGCCAGCCGGTGTGACCGAGCTGTTCTAGGCGCTTCCGTCTGGAACCGCGCGACCGCTACGGTTGCAGGTTCGAACCCTGCCTCTGGCATAGATGTGTGTGATGTCCTTAGGTTAGTTAGGTTTAAGTAGTTCTAAGTTCTAGGGGACTGATGACCTCAGATGTTAAGTCCCATAGTGCTCAGAGACATTTGAACCATTTCGCATAACAAATGAGACAAGATTTATTTCTTTTTGTATGATGCAATTAAAAATTAACAACTTTATGATTTTTTTTGTTTACATGCACTGTGAAACCTTGATCCTTGCCCAATTTCATGGTGCTAGGTGAATATGAAGTACCCTACAGCTTTTAATGGGTGAGTTTGCGAGTGTCAAAATACGTGACAAAAATGGCTGTACGTTTTGATTGCATTGAATTAGAAGCTCAATTTTGTAACAATACCAAGTGGCCATAGACTTGATACGTTTACCCATTTCTGAAGTAAAAGGTTTTGAAAGAGTGGAACGGACAGACAGACAGACAGACAGATAGACGTCGCACAGAGAAAGCCATCCTACAAGGATTCCGTTTTTACCAATTGAGACACGGAACTCTAAAAACAACTTAGGTTGCAACCAATATTTATTTATTTTGGTAATCGTTCTCAGTCAAACATGATCACCTACGGACCACCAACTCCTCAGTGACATGTGGAGCCGGTACACTGATCTGCAGGACGTACCAAAAGGAACTAGTCAACAGTTGTCACCACAGTAAATAAATATTAGTTGCGATCCAGACTGATTGTTTTCGTTATTCATTACATGTGTTGCATAATTACCTGCACTAAACTACTCAGTGCCATGCGCCCTACGGAACCACTCGCTCAATCCACACTCTTCGGAGACGCCAGCTAATTTCTGTGGGTCAAGGATCAAAATTTCTTGAAAAATTGTATACAGGAAAGCTCGTCTTAACAAGTTACTGACCTGTCAGCTGTTCACGAAGTTTTAACAGTCATAATCAAGGGAAGTGGTGCCAATAGTCTCCCCTCTATTGAGTCGTTTCCCAGCAGTTACCACTAGCAAAAGTACAGGAGGGTGCTAGAGTGTGGCGATTCCCATGATAATCAGTCCAAGCGCAAAGTCCTAAGCGGGTGTGACGATTCCTATGATAATTACTCCAAGCGCAAAGCCCTAAGTGGGTGTGACGATCCCCATGATAATCAGACCAAATGCATAGCCCTAAGTGGGTGCCACGATTCCGATGATAATTATTCTAACAAGGAGACCACCCACCAATCGGATTTTTCTAATTTTTTATGTTTATGGTACGTGACGTTCAGAACTCAAATAATATCCCCAAAAGTAGTTCGAGGAAATAGACTATGAACTTTTCAGATCGTGTTTAATACCCTGAAGTAAGACCAGTTTGATCAATGGGCAGTGTAACACAGTGGGGTTGCTCGCAATTGGCCCGATGTCGGGAGAATTTTGCTAACGTTCACCAGACGGGGTGTCGATTAAGATGATCAGCGGGTGTGGTCCTTATCCGATAGAGATGTCGAGGCCCCCATATCAGAGTGTTTGATAGATATCATTTCTCTTTTCTGTCTTTGGAAAGCTATTTTGCCAGTTTTATGCAGTTACATCTAGCGAAAAAACTTTGGTTAGCGTTGAGGCTCTGTGGCCAGTGGATGGCTGGATCGAGTCCAGTACCTTCTTTTCTGTATATGTATATATTTTCTCAGTATTTGATTGTATTGTCTCGTATGTCATTTGAGGGATAGTGTGGCGAAGAAAAAGTAGTAAACGTCACATAATTTAGATATAAAGTTGTAAGTTCGAGATCCCTTGATGCCTTATTTTTTAAAATTGTATTGCGTGTGTGTGCTAAAGTTACGTATGATGGGACCTCAAAGATAATTCGCTTCACTGCCTAACCCACCAGTAATAGCAAAAGCTTCCAGGAAAAAAAAAGGAACTGGCAAAGTCTTCGCCTGACATGTAGGGGACTTCGGTTCCGATTACCTAGCTGTAAGAAAATTTTAAAGAAGGGTCATGTTCCATGAGAATTTCCACGTAGCGTAAAATATTTAAGGATGAAAAAGTGATTTGTATTTTTTTAAAATTCAAACAATATTTCTTAAGAAATAGATAATTAAGAGTTCATGTATGCAGTGAAAACTGAAATTTTGTCTGCACTATGTGTTTAGAAATAAGAAGACGTGCATTTTTCATAAAAATGACAGATTAGTATTTATTAGCATAAATTTAATGAATTGTATATTTAAACTACGTAGGTATTCGAATTACACGAAAGAAAAAACTAAAAAAGTAATGACCGAGACTCGAACCAGAGATTACCGGTATTGAGTGCTACCGTTTTCTTTCCATGTGCATTTATTTTACGCTTCACTGGAATGCTAGGAAGCATGCATCTCTGTTTAAAAATTTTCACTAGCCAGGAATCCAACGCGGGAGCACTACGAGGCAGGCTGGACTTACATAACAGAGCTACACCGCCTTCAGACGTAAATTGACCTTGTTTGTTGTTGTTGTGGTCTTCAGTCCAGAGACTGGTTTGATGCAGCTCTCCATGCTACTCTATCCTGTGCAAGCTTCTTCATCTCCCAGTACTTACTGCAAACTACATCCTTCTGAACCTGCTTAGTGTATTCATCTCTTGGTCTCCCTCTTCGATTTTTACCCTCAGCGCTGCCCCCCAATCCTACAATGGTGATCCCTTGATGCTTCAGAATATGTCCCACCAACCGATACCTTCTTCTAGTCAAGTTGTGCCACAAATTTCCCGTCTCCCCAATTCTGTTCAATACCTCCTCATTAGCTATGTGATCTACCTATCTAATTTTCAGTATTCTTCTGTAGCACCACATTTCGAAAGCTTCTATTCTATTTTTGTCTAAACTATTTATCGTCCACGTTTCTCTTCCATACATGGCTACACCCCATATAAATATTTTCAGAAACGACTTCGTGACAATTAAATCTATACTCGATGTTAACAAATTTCTCTTCTTCAGAAACGCCTTCCTTGCCATAGCAAGTCTACATTTTATATCCTCTCTACTTCGAGCATCCTCAGTTATTTTGCTCCCCAAATAGCAAAACTCATTTATTACTTTAAGCGTTTCATTTCCTAATCTAATACTGTCAGCATCTCCCGATTTAATTCCTTTCAAGATACTGTCCATTCCGTTCAGCTGTTCTTCCAGGCCCTTTGTTATCTCTGACAGAATTACAATGTCATCGGCGAATCTCAAAGTTTTAATTTCTTCTCCATGGATTTTAATACCTACTCCGATTATTTCTTTTGTTTCCTTTACTGCTTGCTCATTATACAGATTGAATAACATCGGGGATAGGCTACAACCCTGTCTCACTCCCTTCCCAACCACTGCATCCCTTTCATGCCCCTTGACTCTTATAACTGCCATTTGGTTTCTGTACAAATCGTAAATAGCCTTTCGCTCCCTGTATTTCACCCCTGCCACTTTCAGAATTTGAAAGTGAGAATTCCAGTCAACATTGTCATAAGCTTCCTCTAAGTCTACAAATGCTAGAAACGTAGGTTTGCCTTTCCTTAATCTATTTTCTAAGATAAGTCGTAGGGTCAGTATTGCCTCACGTGTTCCATCATTTCTATGGAATCCAAATTGATCTTCTCCGAGGTCGGCTTCTGCCAGTTTTTCCATTCGTCTGTAAATAATTCGTGTTAGTATTTTGCAGCTGTGGCTTATTGAACTCTGATAGTTCTGTACCTTATATTAACATATTAAAGACAGTCGGAAAACTTCAAAGTTGATTTCCTCGAAATTGTTTTAGAGTTGCATCCATCTGCTTTGCTATTAATTATTTGAGTTCTGAACTTCACATACCACAGGCTAAATATATTCAAAAAATGCAAAAATTCTATTGGCGTTTGTACTTACTGTAAGCGCAAAGATCTAAGTGGGCAGCAAAAGGTATTTTCTCATATTTTCAGTATATCTAGAGGAAACTGTCGCTCACTAACACCTTACCAGTACTTAAATGATTCCCAAATTTTTCTTAATTTCTGTAACAACAAGTTATAACTGTGAAATGGAGTGGATCCCAGTTTGCTTCCTAATCTGGTGTTCGGATTTAATTTACCGTACCCACATGTACTTTTTATGTACGATGTCGCTCTATGGAATGAACGAATGAGAGTCTGATCTTCAGATGGCTTAAGCGACGCAGTTACGACATCACATTCTCTAGAGACTCTGGTTTTATCAGTAGGTCGACTTTTTTACTGATAAAATTGCATAAAACTCGGAATTAACGTTTTCACCGTGCAGCGGAGAGTGCGCTTTTTGAAATTCATTGGCTGATACAACAGAACAAGGGTTCAAATCCTGAACCCACATTATTACCTATTGTGGGCAAAACTATTACCAGTATGAATACACAGGCGTTACTGAGTGCCGTGTTCGGTATCCGGTGCAGTACACAGTTTTCATCCTCTAAGAAATTTATAATCAGTGCATTCTCCGCTGCAGAGTAAAAGGTTCATTCTGGAATAGCTAAACCATTCCTTGCAAAATACATTCTGTGAAGTATCCAGGAGAGCGAATAAAGCCTGGAAACTACAGAAACCTACGGAGAATTGAAGAATCGAGGTTACGGTCAGAGAGTTACGTCTGGGTACCTTAGTCGGTGAGAGCACTGCCCGTCATTGATTTGGGTTCGAGTCACAGTCCTTTGTCAGGTTCTTACTTGGCACGACGTTTCATCAAATAAAATGTGTTCACAGTAGTAACTCAGGAAAGAGAGCATTCCCAGGCGTGGGGAGATCTGACGTTTTCCTTTCTTCCTTTCTTTTTTAATGGAACGATCTCAAAGATTATCCAAATATTTTTCAGATACATCTTGACAACATTAGAGTGGTTGTCACGTTTAGTTGAATTGCAGTGAACCTAGCTTTGTTCCCGACACACATTGCTCATTGCGGATTATGTTGCGGAACTATTTATCAAAATATTTTTGGGGCAGTTGCATGCCGAGAGACATACTTCACATGACTGCATCTTAGATATTCAGTACAGTATGAATATCTAACGGAAATCTCTATGGGCGTCACTGGCTCGGTTCCAATGACCTGTTCGGACGAGAAGGGGGAGGATTTCCATTGCAACAATAACAACAATTATTAAAATATTTTTTAAAAATATAATACGTTTTTAAAATGGACTACAAAGTAAAATTCTCCTAGCCCTATACAGATTCTTAACCCCATACAGGAGTCCTGAGCATTCGTGCTTCTGAGTTTTTAATAGTTACGAAAGTACTTGTACACAAAATGAGAAACGTGGGGTGCATGCAGTAGATGATAGTAAGGAAGTGAAATGTACATGTATTAATTATGTATTGCGAGAGCCCACATTTTCGTGTAAAATTCTGAAAGGATTTTCATAGCTATTAAAAATTCACAAGTAAGAATTTTCAGGCATCTCTTAATGGTGTTAGGAATCTCTATAGAGCTAGGAAAATTATTTTATAGTTTTCAGTCCATTTTAAAAACGTGATACACGAAAAAGCTTTTTATTTAAATAATTATTTTCTGATTTTTAGTCTAGTGTATGAGTCAAATTTATCAGTTGATTTGAAACATTTTGATGATTTTACAACAGAGAACTGTGGTCAATTTCAGAATTATTTCAGTTTCTCTTCATCTAAGTCAGCCAATACGATGCTTCCTCCTACGATATTCTCACAAAAACACCTCTCAGTTAAAAATTAGAATCGAGCTCACGAGGGGACTTACCATCAACCATTCTTACCACGAAACGTAACAAAGGGGAACAGGAAAAGTGGGAAATCACAGTGGTACATAAAGTACCCTTCGCTATACACCAGACACCAAAGCGGGTTAGTATTAAATTGTCATCGAGTCCTGAGCTATGTTGAAAGTTTCAAGTCTCTGGCCCAACTGCCAGTTCGTTTAAAATCAGTTGCATAATCCGTACCGAACCAAAAAAAAAAAAAAAAGGCCTAATAAAAACGAGTTAATAATTCTGAAGTGTATAAAATATATTATAATAATAGTTGTCGGTTCTTAACAGGTCGCCATACCTTGAATGGAAAGACACTGAAATTTAGAGAAATACGCCTTTTGAAACTTTCTCGTCAATTGATTTAAAAAAATTATAACAGCAACAAACTTTCATGTCTTCGACAACCACTCGAAATGGGCTCTCCCCATTATCAGTGTTTCAACCAGCACACCGATTTTGAACAAAGGTCTGCCGACTATTGCTTTTTCAGGCGTGATAATAGGTTGAGTGCCATGTGTTTCGGACATTTCCGCCATCGTTTGGGAGAAGTCATTCTGTTATTATTTTTTTAGTGGACGATCTTTTCCTCTGTGCCTTGCCCTACTCACCTTCCTTGGACTCACGAACACGACGGATTTATTCTTGGCAGAAAGGGCAGCCAACGAGCGCATGGGCGCCTTCAGCTGCTTGCGATATTTTGTGCCACTGTTCGGACGGCAAGTTCATCCATTTTCAGGTAATCACGGATTTTTTTAAAATTCCTTGTCGTCATCGTTTGTTTTTACGCTGCATTATTCTCCATAATTTCGAGAAAAGTACGGAAGATTTCGTTGGAAAAGTTGTAAGTTTATCTGTGGAAACACGAAGTCGTTTTTAAATAAAAGCTTTCTTTCCGAGAAAGGCAATGTGAAGAGTTCTTCTTCACTGTTCATTTTGTTCCGCTATGCAGCTCGCACGCAAGCGTATCGGCTTTCACCCTCCGCTGTCCGTGGGTGAATGCCACGCGAAATGAGGTGCGTGGCGCAGAGGTCGCTGGGGAGTGGGGAGAGCATCTGCAGCTGTGATATATGGCCTCGCTTGTGGCTGCACGACCGTCAGACTGCGGGACCAGACTTCGGCGTCCTGTGTCCCAGCACGAGAAATTTGCATATCTGCGATGGCGCTGAGGTTGCGCATGCGCAGGGCCCCATCTACTGAATAGCCAGCCAGAGCAGTGGCCGGCACGTGCTTACACACAGGTCGTGGCCAACGCAACTTCTTGTTGGCGGTATACGGTCTCTGTACTTTCTTGTCCATAAGCGTGACAACACATCTGAGCATACAGTTCTTGACGGAACGAAATTAACATACGTGAATATAATTCCCGGAGTACCCCAGGACCGCTAATATTTAGGGAGCATATAAATGATCTAGTACAAAGATTCGGAAGCTCTTTCATACTGCTCGCAGATGATGCTGTTGTCTATAAGAAAGTGGCAACGCCAGAAGACTATCGATTTGCAGAATGACCAGCAGAGGACTGATGAATGGTGCAGGCTCCGGTAGTTGACCTAGCCTGAACGTAAATAAATGTAAAGCACTGAGCATACATGGAAACAGAAATCCACTGTTGCACAACTATACTATTGATGACAAACTGCTGAAGACAGTCTCTACCATAAAATATCAAGGAGGAACTATTCAGAGCGAGCTTGAGTGGAATGACAGCATAAAGCAAATAGTAGGAAAAGCAGTTGCCACACGTAACTCATCCACGAAGGAAGTGGCATACATGGCGTTTCTTCCACCAGCTCTTGAGTATTATTCATCAATATTGGTCCTTACTAGGTAGGACTGATAGAAGAGATTGAGAAGATCCAACAAAGAACGGCGGATTTGTAACAGGACAGTTTAGTTGGCGTGAGTGAGTGTCAAAGATCATCAACAAATTCCAGTGGAACACGTTGAAGACATGCGTTGTGCATCAGATAGGTTTACTATTGAAGTGTCGAGAGAGTACTTTTCGGGAAGTTGTCAGACAGCATATTACTTCCTCCCACATACATCTCACCAAATGACCACGACGAGAAAATTCGAGAAATTGGAGCTAATACAGATGCTTACCGAGAATCATTATTCCCGCGCGCCATTAGCGAGTGGGGCAGGAAATGTGTGGGACCAGAAATACCTTCCGCCACGAACCGCTAGATGGCTTGCAGATTATGAGTAGATATAGATACGGACTTGTGCTACAACATGGTTAAAGCTCGTACGCCATACTTCCGTCTTCAGTTATTTTAACACTCAAATAGATTTTTATTACACAGACATAAATTTATAAGGCCAGACTTCAACTTTCGCGTTCTTCTGCACTCAACAAATTAACGTGTGCTGTCTGTTCCGGCTGGAAAACGTATGTGACCAGTGTTTCCTTGGTCTTCCTGGATATGTTCTTTACTATGCCTAAAATGCAACACCATTCTTGGGATCCTCTTCTTCGGCACTGTATCAACATGCAGTCTCCAATTATTTCTGTACTTCATAATTTCTCCTTCCAAAGAATTTGTTTCTTTTCTTCCATTACTATTTTTTTTGCAGTTTTTTGTGGAAGGCTAAACCCCTTTAGTGTTCAGAAGAATCTCATTTCGGCAACCTATACCTAGTTTTTATTGGTTTTTGTCGAGTTCCTATTTCAGATCGACAGAGAAAAAGCAGGTTCAGCCTTTACTTTGTAGAACTTTATTGTGTTTCTTTTCTGGTTTTTGTTTTTAGGCGTTTATTTATAGAACTGCATGTCTGCTGGAACATGGGTAACTTGCTTTCAAAATCATGTTCATATTTATAGTTGATGTATGTTCACAAGTAGTTACTTGTTCTAATGTAGTAGTTGGTGCAATAAAAATGCCTCCGTTAATTCTATACGTACATTCTCTAATTAAGGGTACAAGGTACTTATAAATGGTGGAAAAATCGAAAATTTTTTATGACTTTATTAAATTCTATAGTCTCTCCTCAGTACATTAATATATACGTTATAGGGTTTCAAATGAAAAATGACCTATGTATACCAAATTTTAAAGTTACGGTCATGTATGCTGCCACGCCCCCTTTATTTCTGTTACAGAAACCAGTATTATTTCGAAAAGAACTGTGAATTTTTTGTTTCCAGTGATTATATGTATGATATGTTGTATATGTTGGTAACAGTGCAGGTTTCTAGTGTCTGTAAATGATTATCTTTGCTAATATTTACTTTTGTCTCGCTGAAGCAGTTTGTTCACGTGTTACTCGATGTTTGTTGCCCAAGTGCTACATATATTTGTGGAAGTACATCCTTTAGTGTGCAATATGCCAAGCATCAAGAAATTCAATAAAAGGAAATTCCGTGGTAACTAGTTCACAAACAAAGCAGGCCAAACTGTTGAAAGTAACCTATGTATCAGTTCTTCAGGGAAGAAACTCTCACATGGCAACCCTTCTGGTGATTCAAATTTCTGTATTAATAAAGAAGCTGTCTGTAGTGGATTTGTTGTTGATGTGGGCATCTTACCTTCTTGATAAAGGAAGTGGTGAAATGTAAAGAATGTGATGGTCTAGGCTGTCTGGAAACAACTGAACGACAAAGTAGCAGGAAGGGTGTAGCGTCAAAATTAGTTGTTCTGTGCAGATCCTGCAATAAATCTACCTCGAAAATGACTTCGAACATTGTGCATAATTCATACAACGTGAATTTTAAGTTAGTGTATGCAATGCGTGCAATAGGAAAAGGAAAAAAGGCTGCTCAAACGTTTTGTGGTTTGATGGACCTTTCTCCACCTCCCAGTAGGTTCAGCAAGTACATAAAAATACTTTTAGGTGCCTTGAAAGTTGTGTATAAGGCATCTGTGAAACGTGCAGTAGAAGGAACTGTAAATGTTAGTGGAACCAGGTACATTGCTGTTGCACTTGATGGGACGTGGCAATGTCGAGGACATCGTTCCTTGAATGATGCTGTAACTGCTACTCCTCTGGAGAATGGAAAAGTTGTTGAAATTGAGTGCTACGTACTGCCACACGTGCCATGGTAGCACTGAAGGACATATTGAACATCAGTGTCCTAAGAATTATGATGGTTACAGTGGAGGCATGAAGCGTGGTGCCCGTTTATAACGTTGGGTATGCGAAGTACCTATGCGATTGGGACTCTGAAGCTTTTAA
Source organism: Schistocerca piceifrons (assembly GCF_021461385.2). NCBI lineage: Eukaryota > Metazoa > Arthropoda > Insecta > Orthoptera > Acrididae > Schistocerca > Schistocerca piceifrons. Next base: position 622,756,404 of record NC_060140.1, read on the forward strand.
TAAAATTAATGAGTTCAATGTTTATGGTGATACATGGTAACAAATCTGGAGTGTTGTGGACATGTGTAAAACAAGATGGGTGCTAGACTGAGGAAGCTACGAAGAGAAATGAAAGAAAAGTTGCTATCTAATGGAAAATCTGTGTCTGGCCGAGGAAGATTGACAGAACTGAAATAGATCTTCTTCAGAATTATTACGGACTGGCCATTAGACGAAATGCACCTCTGAATGGTGTTACAGCAATGAGGAAAGCTGTATGGGCCCCCTAATTTCATAAGTTGTCCACAGATGACCACCCTGTTAATGGACTTTGCCCTAAATGAGCAGATTCTTGGTGTGGCTACCAAAACGCAAAAGAAAGTGGTCAAATATACCATCATAAGCATTGTCTTCCTGAGCTTGTTATGAATGAAATAAAATCAGTTTTTAGAGACCTCATTGACCCTGTTTTAGTTAGTAAATGTCTTCATGGGGGCACTCAGAATACAAATGAAATTTTCAACTATTGCATTTGGGAAGATGACCCAAGAATGTTTTTCTAGGACTAAATACAATAAAGTTGGTATACTAGATGCAATGATATGTTTCAGTGATGGAGTGATTGGAAGGTTGGAAGTCCTGAGAAATATAGGCATAAAATGTGGCTGCAATATGGAAGATCAATTGCTTGTGTGTGACAGACAACAGGTGCATGAAGCTGAAAGATTCGCTCTTCACGTTACCAAAGAAGCAAGAAGTGCTAAAAGAAATGCCAAGAGGAAGCTTAAAAATGAATAAATTCTGCAGGGTGAAGACTACTTCAGGAATGTGCTGAGGTACTGTTAAATTGAACTCATATCTTCATTCGCAATTTCCCACAAGTTGTATTTTTCAGAATTCAGGTTCAAATATTTCCTAAAGTTTATAAAGGATTTCTGTAATTTTTCTGTTACTTGCAATAGTCCATATTTATGTAGTAGCCATAAGATTTATTGCAGAATCAGCTAAATTACAGAAAAATAACATTATTATTAGGAAAAAACTAATAAAAATTAAAATGTAAGATGTGTTTTTTTTTAATTCTTGTAATATACATAATAGATGGAATTTAAGAGGTCTAGTACATCAGCCATCATGTCATGTACATCTGGTAAAAATTTGGTCTCCTTCAAATGTATAACATTGGATTAAATGGTACATCAATTTCAGGAAGCATTTTGGTAAAAAAAAAATGCATCAGTTTCTTTGTAATTTTTTTAATAACCCTAAGCAGTTCAAAAATATTAAAATAATTCTAATTTTTTTAGAAACTGTGAGTCAGCACCGACACAAACAACGAAGGAGAGAAATTGCGATGACTGGTGACAAGAATCGAAAATGATATTTATACGCTGTTACTACTCGCAATATGCAGTCTAAGTATCGTCTTACTATTGCTCAGTACTGATGCTCCCGAAGTCTGCGATCGAACAGGCCCCGACCAGTGATGGGCAGCAGATTAAGTCAGCGTTAACAGGTGGCATTGAACTCTGTCTTCTTGGAGGTGTGGCGCTGTCCGCTCGCCGCATTGGCGAGAGAGTCAGCGCCTTCTTGATGCCGTTTCGTGACACTGCACTGGTCGGTGCGCTGTCGATGCTTTAGGACTGCACAGGTATAAATTTTTTGTAAACAAAATGGGAAACAAGGTGCCACCCTGCCTTACACCATGGTTTATTTTTATCGTTTTTATCATAACTTTCATTTCTGACATGTAGTCTAATTGTTGTGTCTTCATATATCCTTTTTAGCACTCTGAGTCATGATTTCCGATAATTTTTCACTACTTACTCAGTAGAGTGCCGTTTCGTATCAATAAAAGGCATATGAGTTCTAGATTACAGTTTCTCCTTTTTTCTGTTATCTGCTTAAATTTGAAAGTGGTATCTTTACAGGATCATTTCTTTATAAACCTGTTTTGTTCCTTTAGTAGTACAAAGTATGTGATGGCTCATACTCTTTTGCTTAATAATCCTCCATGCATTTTATACCCTCTATTCAAAACGTTTATCCCGCTGCAATTTTCACACTTGTTCCTAGTACATTCTTCTAGAGACAGGCATAAATCACTATAATGTTGTGTCCGTTGTTCTTCTTTGATGATTTGGCTGCCAAACCATGACGGAAACCAGTCATGATTTGATTCAAATGAACCTTTTTAAAATACGCTTATGACTGGTTGCTGTTTCCATCGTAAACCATATAGCATTCGAGGCAGGGTTCTCGAAAAGTCAACTTTTGACAAAATAGCGACAGCAAACAAGTTGGCATTAGTATACGATGGTGAAACTAATAATGTTGCGTTAAGACAGGGTACTTTGTAATTACAAGAAATGTTACGTGTTTGAATGTTT